>NC_135435.1:16781252-17098943 GCF_051991255.1 Vanacampus margaritifer | reverse complement strand
GGCAGCCATTTTGTCAAATTCATATTTCAGGGGCCACTTTTCATCTAAATTTAATCTCAAGTGGGCAGTGGACTAATAAACTATATATAAAAACAGGTTGAAATATGCAAATAATTACTAGTACATTCTGAAAACGTCACTATTTTTGGATTATTATTTTATTGGAGAGTAACCTGAAATTTCTTAACATAATTGTGTGTAAAAAAAAAAAAATTTCTTCACTAAAAGCCAACTTTCAGAATGTCATTTAAGTGGTCATCAGCAGTGGATAAAATTAGCAACAACTGTGAATTTCAGTGAAAAACTGCAGTTTGTGTTCCGTCCTCACGGGACAGTTTGGATCCACTGATGTGCCGTTCCTGGCCCGCGGGCCGTATTTTTGACACCCGTGGTGTAAATGTAACACAAATTTTGCTCTCTGGCAACGACACCCAAGACATAATTTTTTCCTTGGTCCTAAGTTGCTTCCGTATAGCGATATTGTTGTTAGTATACTTAGATAATACATACATAATTTATACGTAATGTTCTTCCTGTGGAAGGATTGGTCTCTGTTACGTAGGACTACCGTCAAATTTGTGGCTAGTTTGATACCATTGTGACAAGTACAGTATACACTAAGTTGTTGCATCCATATTGTTCTGGATGTTTAAAAAGAAAAATCCTAAATCAGATTGCTCAGACAGGTTGAAAACGAGTAAACATAGTTGGCATATAATTGCAATGTGTTTGACAACACACCAATTGCAGACATGACCTTGTCCAGTGTTCGTGCTTTCCAATCGTCACCTCGCTGAGCTCCTCATAACCGACTGGGGATAAGTGCCCCAATGCCGAGTGAGAATGTCTCGGCACAATTGAAGCATATAACCACATCGTACATATGAAGTGTCAATGGTCAATTTGTGGTGTGATAATTCACAATAGTACTGGCAGCTCCCGGCTGCCTTCGGCATTTTCACAAGTCGCTAATGATCACGCTTTGGCTGGCCCAGTCCAGGGCCGTAGCTAGTCATTTGAGTGCCCAAGGCAAACATAGTCAGAGCCCCATCATCATCAAAAAAAAGTGTGAATTTGAGAAAATGTTCCTATTTCCCGAGTTAAGTCCTTAACCGTCTTAAATCCTTAAGTTAACTGAAATCATTGAGGATTATAGTCAATAAGTGAAACATCTAACCACTGTGACTGTACTTGATAAGAATATTAATCAACATTTAATATAGTTTACTTTTTCAACCACTTTTATACGCAAAGTTGTGCAATTGGACAGTATGCATAATTATTTGTATCATCTTGTATGATATACTGCAGTAACTGAACAACAGTAATGTTCTTTATATAATTTTAAAAATATGGAAATTGAGACAAATTGTTTTGTAAGTGAGTTTCTGTTACTTGGCAGCTCTGTGATTGGTTGTTAGTTATCATTCATGATTAAAGTTACCGTCCGACGTTTTTCTGTTGCTGTTTGTCAACACAACGTTCAAAACTGATGCACAAGGAAGCCAACCAGAAAGGAGCGTTAAATCAGGAGCGAGGGTTCGCACAGTTGAATTTGGATATGCAGACAAGACACAGGAATCAAGCAGTCCACCAATCAGGAGCGGGGGTTCACACTGCGAAATTTGCATATGCCACTGATAGTAGCTTGCCTTCGCGGCTTGTGGAAGGAAAAAGTTAAGTCTCCGCCCAGAAACGTCAGAAAGAGAAATCCATCGGGCTACACCTTTAAGTGAAATATCATATTTTCATTTTTGTATTCAGAATTTTTCTTTAATCAGGTAAAAATATACTTTATCCAAAACAAATTTGATTATTCAATAGAATTTTCAGTACAACACTCAAATACTAAAACATTGGCATCATAAAATCCTTGCCTCAGGTCCCTTGGATCTTAGAATTTCGCCATTTTAGAGCATTGGAGAGCATTGGAGAGTGGCGATATTAATTAATTAATTTGGTGAAGTCCCTCCGCATCTATCATCAGATGGCCAGCATATCGTCACGGAAACACATTCCTAACATTCCCATTCCAAACCACAGCATGTAGAACTAAACTGAACTGTAGTGCTTTGTGAAAACATGGCTTTAAATGTCGCTTGGTTTCTACAGCTCCGAGCTGTTCAAGGCCCGTGACCTCATCACAGTTTGGTTCACTCGCACCATTTCCCAGCAGCCCTGCAGGATGGTCAGAGCTCATTTCTGCAGCCTTTATCCATCGCTTCCCACTGGTTGCTAAAGCATATACCCTCCAGTCGGATCTTCCGCAGAGAGGGAAAGCTCAAGCCGCTATTAAGCGGTCAATGGCATGGCCTCACATTTAAAGTGACATTGTGAAGCGACTGGACTTGATAGGATTCTGCTCTCCGCCTTTGTGGCTTCTTGTCAGTGCTCTACACAAAGCGCTTCTCATCGGAGATGTGGTTGTATACGTTCGAAAGGATGTCTGACCCACATTGGCTGAGGTAGCTGGGGTCACATCTAAGGTGATCGTATACTTTTTATTTCCAATTTTCTAGCAATTGCCCCTTAAGCTCGCAGCTGAAGGACATCCAACTCAACATCACTGCTTTGTCTTTCAGCAGTTGTTATTTTTAGAACAAAAAAAATCTGTTGACTTAGCAAATTTTTATTCTTCTTTAATGTTGTCATATCTGCTTTTATTTTGTAGTAATTGTTTGCTCTAATTTGTGTTTTTCTTTGGTCTTGCTTTACTTCCTGTCCTAATGTCACCTCGTCATCGTAATCACGCCAGATTGTCTCCACCTGTGCACATTTTCTCCAGAATAAATAGTCCAGCCATGTTCTTTGTCCGATAGCTAGGTTGTCTTCTGTTATAGCCTGAATTATTTTAGTATGGTGTGACTAGAGTCCATACTTTTGTTTCTTGTGCTTCCTGAGTTTGTGTCTGCCTTGAGTTTTGCAGAGAACTGAGTATTTTTCTTTCTTTCTTTTTTCCCCTCCAGCATTGCTGTGATTTTTTCATTACTCTTACCAGACTGTTGTGTTGTGTTTTCTATATTACAGCAATTTTATTTATACTTTGTCTTTTGAGATCCCTCTTGATAGTTTCAATGAATGTGCTGTTTTGTTTTTTTTTAACATGAGAATCTTGCTTTCGGGTCCTTGTCACTACCCTGCCACAATGGATTTGGTTACGAGGGAGCTAGTTTCTTTTTTTTTTCTGCTTCTTGCAGGCCCCCATAAAGAATTTGACGCATCATTTGTATTTTCACTCATGTAGGGAGCACGACATTACCAAGGAGACAAATTCTACTTGTCAATTAGATTGTGGATCCATACATGTACATGCAGGAAGCGCAGGTCCCTGACTAGCCACCACTATCGCTGCACCGTGAACATGTCTGGTGTGGTGTCGTCCATTAAAATTAGAGGGTCTACATACCCTCTCGAACCCAACCACTCAGCTCCCTAAAGGATGTAAGATGTTGCGCATTGGGGGATAGCCGGGGTGGGCAAAGTGAGAGAGGTCGAGACACCTAGCCTTGTGTTCTCCCACGCCTAACCCCGCTCGCCCCCAATGATAATGCATTAAAACAAGGGGGGGCTAATAGGGCAGAGGTGGCGTACCTAGACCAGGGAACAGTACAACCGTCCAGTAATGTGGTAATCTGCCCTGCACCAGCCCTCTGGGAACCTTGAGTATTAATGTGTTCAATGTATGAAATATACTATAGGTTGTGGATATGTGCTGCCTGTGAGATGTAAAAGGCTCATTCCTAAGTGGATTTTAGTATCTAACATTTTTTTGGGGGGCGGTATATGTTCACAGTTAATGGGTAGGTAGTGTTATGGAAAATAATTATTTAGCACGTATTAGCATAGATGGTTGTGCCCTGCGATTGTATGTCAACCAGTTCAGGGTGTACCCCGCCTACTGCCTGAAGCCAGCTGGGATAGGCTCCAGCGCCCCCCGGGACCCTTGTGTGGACAAGCGGTTAAGAAAATGGATGGATGGATTAGCATAAGTTTGTTGTGTATTGTGGACACCTGTATTTTCTTTAACAATGGGCTTTTCACTTCTTGGACATGAAGCAATATCAAAGTGACCTTGACTGATAAGTCAACTCGGAACAGCCTGCTTGCTTTCCTGTCTAGCTGACCCTCCCATTCTCCTCCCAAAACCTAACCAGGCTGCATAAAAATCTTCCCATGATAATTTACCACACACTCTCTCAGATCAGTTCTTGTAGACTGCTCTGTATATTTGAAGCTTATACACAAGTCTAAGAGAGCAGTCTACAAGAAGTGATCTTTGAGAGTGTGCAGTAGATTTTCATGAGAAGATTCTTTATGCAGGCTTATCAGCCAAGGTCACTTCGATATTGCATCATGTACAAGACGTGAAAAGCCCATTGTTAAAGAAAATACAGGTGTCCACAATACAGTATAAACTTGTGTAAAATTGTTTTCCAGTCTGTTTCATTCATCTCGCCTAACTACTGAAAACTCTACAACAGTAGGCACTCCAGAGACCCGAGAATTGAAATGCAATTGAAAAGTGCATTTCCATATGTCTGAGTTTCTCTAAATATTGTTTTTTTTTCTTTATTTAATGAAAATAACTTTTATGTCAGTTACATTACACCATGAGACTTCGAGTAATTAAATAATTTCACAAGGGACATCACATCACAAATTTGATTAAACTTGATTAGTCATTAGAACTAAAAGCGTACTTTTAATATTTGCATTGTTATTCTTCTACAAGGCTGCAGAAGCTTTGTATACATTTACATTGAAGAATTTCGTCTATTGTACACACACAACACTGTTTGAATTGTTACAGACTTCTGCGTGCCATTTTTCTAATGAATATTTACAGTGTTGTCTGAAGGGACTTTGTAGTCACAAGATTTTATCTTTCAAATAAGCAAATTGTGTTTATTTAATAGAAAAAGGCAACATTATTTCTAACGTCTCCTGATTTGCATTTAGAATAATACACAGCAGACATAAACAATAGTTGCCATATGCACTATATTTGTTCCTCGCATGGAGACATTTTTTCGAAGACTAAGCATTTTGAGATAGTGTATAAATATAGTGTTCCCTCGTTCCAAAAAAATACCCGCAATAAATGAAATCCGCAAAGTAGCTAGCTTTATGTTTAGCTTTATAAATTAGTTTTAAGGCTCTAAAACCCCCTCACCACACTTTTCTCATCGAGGCATTTGCTTTTTCTGACATTTCTCTCTTGTTTAAACATTCTCAATGTTCAAACCTTGATACATTTTATAAAATAGGTACATCACTGTAAAAAAAAAAAAAAAAGCAAAATTGCACGTAAAAAATCTGCGAAACATCAAGCCCACAAAAAGTGAACCGTGTTATAGCGAGGGAACATTGTACTTTGTTTAATTGTGTGACAGGTAGCATAATCACTTAGAAACCCATCTCATGATGTGTTTGCTCTCCCAAGCGTTAAAAATGGAATTCCTTGTATCCTCTTTCTATTTTCTGTTCTCGTAAAAAAATATTATTATTATTTTTATTTTTTTTATAAATTAAAAAAAATTATTTCAGATAAACTGAAAATGTCAGACAGTTGTCATTCAAGTTGAGTGGAGATTCCAAGTTACAAAACACATTCTACCTTTGGATTTTTTATGATGTTTGTTAGCAGATAGTTATCTTTTCATTTCCCCAGAAAACATAAACTGATCCATCTACATATAATGAAAAAGATTAGTGATTAGCTACGGAAAATTGTGCCATTAATTAGTTTAGAAAATGTAATCTCTTGACAGCACTAATATATACACAATGTACGAATATAAATTTATAAATATAGCTGTATGTATATACAGTATGCATGTGTGTGTGTAAGTGTATACTCTTAAGGCAAAGAGAGATATCAAGAGAGAAATCAGAACCAGGCACCAGAAGGCCATTAAAAGCAGGCTGCTTTAAGACTTATCAATAGCAGTGTACACACCATCCACTTGGAATGACACATTTAAGTGGACTAAACCAAACATCTGCCACCACCTCAGTCGTAGCGGTCATATATAAGTGGTACGTGCGCGAAAAATGTGTGTCTTTGTGGCGCTGATGTGTATTGATTCTCCCAGGGCT
Organism: Vanacampus margaritifer; assembly: GCF_051991255.1. Classification (NCBI taxonomy): domain Eukaryota; kingdom Metazoa; phylum Chordata; class Actinopteri; order Syngnathiformes; family Syngnathidae; genus Vanacampus; species Vanacampus margaritifer. The sequence goes on along the minus strand of NC_135435.1, from coordinate 17,092,844 downwards.
GTTGATGGTTAGCAATAAGTGCCATTGATTTAGACAGAGTGCCATGTTTAAATGAGTAGCCGGGACCCCACAGAGATTTAACTGCTGTAAGCACATCGGTAATAGAGGGAGTTAACGTTTTTTGTATGTTTTGTTTTTTTCACTCCTCCCCACGCGGTCATTATTTGTGACAGGGCCTATGAAACAGGCGTGGAGGATAGCAATAAGCCAATTGTGCACGTCAAAACAAAGAAAATGGTCTGTTTTGCAGCTAAACAAATCTAAAATACTCAAATAGTCTTCGGGTTGTTAGTGTGAAATCGTTCGCATTTGCAGATTGGCACGTTGTAGCATTACATTGATCAAAAAAAGTAAATAAAATGCATTTACACAGCTTGTTTTTAACTGTGCACTGTATATCCGCAATTGAGTAGTTCTCAGTCTTTGCACGTTTTCACCATTTATCTTCAAACATGTATAATGCATTAGAAACAAACCTCTGAATTCACTTTACAGCATCTTTAAGTGATTGGTGACCCGACATTTTATAGATGCAGTATGTTTAGATACATTCGAAAGAAGTATACAAAAACAACTGGGCAGTAGTATACCATCTGACACGGAACACATCCACCCTCAGTGAAAATCCACTAATTGCTTTCATTACCGTTCTCAATAAACATTGATCTAAATGTGTACAACTGCATGAAATTGGACTTCAAGCACATCTTATATAAATAAAAATCGTCCAAATTACGAAATGACCACTCAGAACTGAAGTGAGACATCCTCGGAAATTGTTGTCACATCAAGACGGATTATTGTCTTAGAGTTTGTTTTTGTCCATTTGTGCTGAGAAAACATTGAAGGAACACAAGACTGAATGCTTGAGACTTGGACATTAGCATGAATGGGCGATCATTTATCACACGTGTGACAAGAAGACTGCTTGTTTGGTCAAACACTAGTCACAAACTTTAAAGCTTGCCATACTGGCGTAAGTATTGTTGACAGTCTTCTGTTTTGATTTAGTTATAACTGTTTGGATTTAGTCATAACTGTTTTAATTTCCTCAGTAGAGCTGGGTGAGTGTTTAAATGATGTTTTGGGGGAGCTTCTTCTATTCCCACACCAATGGGCCATTTGTCTTGGGTTAAAGAAAATGTGTTAAAATGATTCCTTTGAAAGTCTTATCTTATGCTAGGTGACATCGGGGCTAAAACCTACTATATTTCCACATCAAAGGGCCATCTGTCAATGTGCATTGAATGCTGTTAAAGTCTGTCTTGGCTGGGGGAGGGGCAAATGGGCTTGGGGGCAAAGGAGGCGTTGCAATACTTTTTCAAGATAGTATAAGAATGCTGTGAGTCCGCTGAAATAACACACTGAGCGAGGAGCAGCTGTGCTTTTGTAAACCCGCTCGTGTCCAGAATATTCTGTAAAATAAATCCTTCGAAGGACCTGTTCACCGATCTCCAGTCTGTATTCAATTCAATGAATCAACGATCTCTCTACCCGAACAACACGAACACGCAGAAGACAAAGATAGTCTTCTAACAGTATTCAACGTTGCTCAAAAGCATTGCACCATTGTTCAGGAAACTCCGACTCAAAACTTCCATACCTCTCGGATTGTAACCGTCAAAGCTGTGCTCACTTACAAAGAGGCTTCTTTTAGTGTCCTTCCTGAGTGAACTACTGCCAGTCCGAAAGCACAGCCTTAGGTTGTAACATTAAGCTTTGAAAAGCATTACAAGGTATGTCGTTTTCATTGGCCGGCCGCATTCTCTTTCTAATCTTCCGCTCGCCAGGCGATGCCCCTTAATGTTCCTCTTCTCCTTGCTTGTCATTTTGGCCAAAGGCAAAGCTGCTCAAACTTGAGCTCTTTCTTGTCTCCCTGAAAAATGAGGCTTATGTTTCAAACCTGCCAAGCGGAACTGGTTCCGTTTTATCACTGCTGCATCTATCATAAGCGTATGTGCTACTTTCGCAAAGTCTGCTGATTAAAGGTGAAACGGAATCCTGAAATATGACCAGGATGAAGAAATCTATCCGGTCGCTTTGCATTTCAAAGTCAGTCATTGTAGTGAGATGAAATGCCAGGATGGCCTGCACCTTCTGATTGTGGATCGGGGCTACAAACCCCTGTTTGTCATTGTCGCATGAACCAGTGAGACTACGCTGAGAGGAAGTCTACACACCCCTGTTCAATTGCCACATTTTTGTATATGGGGAGAAAAATAGACCACCAAGATAAATAATTTCAAAAAAATTCTACCATCTGTTCAACTCGGGTTTTTTTTCAAGAGGGGAAAATAAAACTAAACAACTGAACTAAGCAAAACAGTTATTACTCTCCTATAACTGGGATGTGCATTGTGTCCATAATTAACCAATAACATTCCCTTTTGTTAAATAGAAGTGCCTCTGACTAACTCTAAATGAATTTTAGATGTTCTAGTAAGGGTTTCCTGACATTTTTTCTTCTTCTTTTTTCTAGCACAAGCCTGAAGGTTTTGTGCTAAGACTGACTACTATTATAAACTAACTCAATGGGGCTGAAGAAAACCCTAAAGCAAGATGCTGCCACTACCAACTGTTTTCCTCAGATTGATTAGAGAAGCTGAAAGGAATTATGAGCAATTAGAAACAGGATTTGTTCCTGACTCCTATTTAACATGAATTTGAATGTGACTGGTTAATTCTAAACACAACCATGTTCCAATTCTAAAAGGAAGTGCACAGTTGTGTGACTATCTCAGTTGTTTGCTTTCACTTCTTCCCTCAAAAAGTTATTTTTTATTTTTTTTTTTGAGTTTTACAGGTTACAGGTCACATGAATCCGTGGAAAACATTTTAAAAATGTATTATTACAAAAACCTGGCATTTCAACAGGGTGAGTTCACTTCTTATATGCACTGTATAAATTATATATTATGGTGGTTTAGCTAGTCTCATCTTTTGAGAGGCCAACCACCATCCTCGCACCTGACAGGACCCTTGACGAAGAAGGGGGTGTAATCTTCTGGCAAGATGGCAAAGGAAGGAACAATTTACTTTTTCTGTCCAAGCACAAGGTGTGCATTCCCACTGACAGCAGCTGACGATGGACAGGGGAGGGCTGTGTGTGTGTGTGTGTGTGTGTGTGTACTTGTACATATGACATTGTGAGGACCAAAATACGTCCATACGTAACCAACAGATTGAGGTTATTTTGGCCGATCCTCACAACTCAAGACCTCTTATTGACGGTCAAGACTTGGTTTTAGAGTTAAGGTTTGAATTGGGTTATGGTTGAGGTTAGGGTAAGGAATAGGGTTAGGCAATCATTCTTGATGGTTGGTGTTAGGTGAAGGGGCAAGGAAATGCATTATGTCTATGGATGTCCTCACAATTATTTAAGTACAAGTGTGTGTGTGTTTGTGTGTGTGTGTGTGTGTGTGTGTGTGTGTGTGTGTGTGTGTGTGTGTGTGTGTGTGTACTTGTACATACGACATTGTGAGGACCAAAATACATCTTTAACCAACAGATTGAGGACAATTTTGTGAAGTGAGGACATTTTGGCCGGTCCCCACAACTCAAGACCTATTTTTGAGGGTCAAGACTTGGTTTTAGAGTTCAGGTTTGAATTGGGTTATGATTGAGGTTAGGGTAAGGAATAGGGTTAGGCAATCATTCTTGATGGTTGGTGTTAGGTGAAGGGGCTAGGAAATGCATTATGTCTATGGATGTCCTCACAATTATTTAAGTACAAGTGTGTGTGTGTGTGTGTGTGTGTGTGTGTGTGTGTGTGTGTGTGTGTGTGTGTGTGTGTGTGTGTGTGTGTGTGTGTGTGTGTGTGTGTGTGTACTTGTACATACGACATTGTGAGGACCAAAATACATCTTTAACCAACAGATTGAGGACAATTTTGTGAAGTGAGGACATTTTGGCCAGTCCCCACAACTCAAGACCTCTTTTTGAGGGTCAAGACTTGGTTTTAGAGTTCAGGTTTGAATTGGGTTATGATTGAGGTTAGGTTAAGGAATAGGGTTAGGCAATCATTCTCGATGGTTGGTGTTAGGTGAAGGGGCTAGGAAATGCATTATGTCTATGGATGTCCTCACAATTATATAAGTACAAGTGCGTGTGTGTGTGTGTGTGTGTGTGTGTGTGTGTGTGTGTCAATCCACCCCTTTGTTAAGTGTTAATACACTCAAAATCAACTGAAACGGCCTACACCAAGGCTAACTAATTCAAAACCTGTCGGTATTTCATGTTAAATTAAAAAATCTTGTTTGGTCCACTGCATCTATATCTTCTGGATCTGATTGGCCACTGCACGGTGCACATTTCTAACTCAATAATCAATGGAACTAATTGTATATATATTTCATTCCATTATTTCTTTCATTTCTGAAGACACAACCAGAGCCTTAGAGACCGGTGCAGCAGTTTATGTAAACTAAAGGCCCTATTGTTTTTTTACTGATGCTGATTAAAACCGATTGAAAGAAAACTTCTACTAACAGCACACAAGTGATTTTCGCTGCCCACATAATCCTTTCAGAGGTCGAAGCGAATCCGGGAGTCAGGCAGGCAGCCGGCAGGGAAAAACCTTCGGCGCGCTGCCATTTTATGGCAGAGCCTTCAAATGCATACTGACAGTCTTTGTGTTGCTGAGGTAAAAACACTTGACAAAACCTTAAATGGTCTGCACCAAAGCTATCCATACAGAGTATTGAAATCAATTTAAAGCAAAAAAAAGAATACATTGTTTTTATTGTTTGAAAAGTTTAAAAAGAAATAGTCATTTTCTGACTTCAGTTCCAGGTATGTATGTAAATTTTGGGTTATTGTGTGCCGAAAAGTCCCAAGATTGGTGTCACATGACATCTATTTCAAACCCAAACTACATTCTGTATGAGTTGTTGCCTTTATTGCTCCGGTTCGTATTCATGAAGAGGTAAGCGTGTAGTTTGCCTGCTGAAATATTGTCATTATATCGCCATTATTTTTTAGGGACTGCACTGAGATGTTCAATTTTGTCCAACACCCCTTTTGTGTATAATTAGAGGAATTCCCTTCGCTGATAGAAACTACTCTATCCTCTAAGTAATGTAATTATAAAGCATGGCAAATATTACCTGTGGGGTTGAAGCGTTTAACTAAAGCGAATGAGAAATGTTTATTCTTTGTTTAGCTTCTCTGAGGTCTCATCAACGACTGCTCAACTTTTCCATTAAATAAGCAAATTGACTAATAAAGTGTTTTTTGCCCTGAAGCACTAAAGATATGTTTTTTTTTTTTTCCCTCGCCCACTCTACTTTATAATGAAGCGTTGGAGCTTAGGGAAGTGGGGAAGAGATTAATAAGATAAAATCTCTCAACAGCCAGCGTGATTTGCATATCAAAGCTGATATAGTGAACTTGAGTGCCTGTCTGTGTGAATGATGGTATGACCTCATCGTGCTTCTGAAAGACACAAACAGGGGTATTAAGTCAGAAGGAGGAGAGTCGTTTATTTCGAAAAAATGTTGGCATTTTAGGTCATTCGGAAAGCAATAGACCGCATTCAAATTGCTTCCACGCAATCGCACCATAATGCCGACTTGTTGTTGTGTGGATGCAAAAAAACATATTCACAAACACGACGCAGAGCCTTGAGCTTTTTAATGTTTATCAGTAAAGCTCTTTAATATGCTTCTTCAGCCTGGCAACGCATCCTCCGAGGGTTTTCAAAGAGAAATTACCTGCAATAGCCCTGTTGTGAACGCTGAATGGTTATCCACGTCCTCTTTTTCTCATTACTGCCTTATCAGTCGAGAGCAGTTGTCCGAGGCTGAGGAGCAGTCGAAGAAAGCCTCTCAGTCTCTTTGGGTGGCTTTGAGGATGTAATCTATGACTAAGTGACAGTTGGCCCGGCCACAAAATTTCATATTAAGCCTCGACGATAAATATTGGTTTGCAAATTTCCTAATCCATTGTTAACTCTGAGCCACAATCGCTTGCAGGCTTGGACAGTTGCGCAGATAGTGAGGCATAGCGAAAGATGACATAAGATAATTGATGAGATTTATCTCCGCTGTTTGAGAGCAGAGTAGGATTAGAAGAATCTGAGATAAAATTAATATTGGTACTTAGCATCATGCAGCACCTTAATGGGACTGGCAACGACATGCATGAGTGAAAAAGACTACTTAACGCTCAATGAGCTCACATTAGTGTCCACAGATGTCGTATACAAATGTGTTATTTGGCCACACAACACCGGTGTCAAGGTGGGATAAAGGACTCAGACACTTTCTGTCAGCATATTCCCCGGAAACTTTTTAAGCTCCTTCTCCACTGCTCAGCACTGCTCACTACTAACAGCTTAAAATAGATTTTGTGACCTGTGCAGTGACAGCCATGGGCGTGCAGAGGGCAGGGCCAATGAGGCAGTGGCATCCACCAGAGGGGGAAGGGGGGCATAAACAGAACACCAGCCCGATTGTGCATTTACAGGCATGTTGAAGGGGTAACTTGGGAAAACCCCTATCCGGGGTACCCGCACAGGTTTTCAAATTAAAGTTTTAAACTAGGGTTAGGAAGTGGGGTTTTAAACTACGATTAGTGTTTCAAAGTATGGTCGCAATTTATAAGTCTTTAGCGTTTTGGATGATGGATGCAACCGTCATAATTAGGGGTGTCAAAAATCTATTTCAAGTTAATTTAAAATTCCTTTAACACCACTATTTTTTTTAACACGCGGTTAATGACCGCCTCTTACTTGGAAAGCCTGTACTGGGGGAATTCCAATCACAACGCAGCAGACATGTCTACGTCAAAATTTACCAGTAATAAATGGAGACTGGGGTCAAGTTGTATTTTACAATTTAAAAAATGTGCAGAATTTCACAAGTTCAAAATTTAGCTGAGCTGTCACCGTCTTACAAATGTAATTATGCCAGGTAAAAAAAAAAAAAGACCTCAACACAAATCAATAGCACAATCGTTTTTTACAGTACAATACATCTTTTTAATTTTAACTAAATTTTATGAATTATGTTATCAATTTTATATTATGAAATTACTGTATCAATGACTAAAAGATGCAGCCATATTTCTATTAGTTTAACATTTTTCCACTTTTATGTTGACAAGAGTATGAAAACTTATATATCATATTTTTATTGTACATTTTAGTGTACATTTAGAACAGATATAACATTTGTGATTACTCGTGAGTTAACTATTGAAGTCATGTGATTAATTACCATTAAAAATGTTAATCGCCTGACACCCCTAGTCACAATGTGTGACCTCAGGTTTCAAAGAATAGTTTGTGCTTCAAATTAGGGTTTCTAACTACAGTTATTGTTTCAAAATTGGGTTTTCACTGGGGTAAGGTTTTCAAAGAAAGGTTTCAAAGTAGGGTCACAATTTATGATAGTAGTTAAGGTTTTGGACTATTGATGCAACCATCACAATATTTGACCTCAGTAAAGTTTGTGCTTCAAATTAGGGCTTCAAACTAAAGTCAGGGTTTTAAATTAGGCTTTTCAACTAGATTTAGGGTTTCAAAGTATGGTTGCTAAACTATGGATAGGGTATCAAAATAGGGTTTAAAACTTGGGCTGGGGTTTAAAAGTAGTGTTTTAAACTAAGGTTAGGGTTTCAAAGTAGGGTTTTAAACTACTTGTAAGTTTCGGATTGCAAAGGGATCTTCGAAGCATGACCCTCGCCAATTGTAGATGAAGGGGCAACAATTCAGCTTGACAGTGAAAAGGAAGCACTGCAAATAAAAAAAATAAAAAATAAAACATTATATACCATATCGCCGGGTCATTCGAGAAGTATTGGTTTCTATAACTGTGACGTGATAGTAGTGGTATCTATGGTATTATGCCTGATGTGATGCACTCATACTTGAACCCCGTCAACCATTTTTTTCAGTCGGTTGCCACTGGCGGCAGCTGATGAAATGTCCTCCATATATACTGTACATTATTAATATATTCTATAAGTCAAAGTTTTGGGCATGTCAACAGCAATTTCAGCTGTATGTCTGTATATGCTGTAGCTCGAACCACACTACGCCAGCCTAACATTATTAGAGTACGCAAACAACCACTAGCAACCATTGCGAGCAAGCTTACCTTCAAAATTGCAGCGGTGTATATAAATAATGAAAATAGCATAGTGTGGAATCACCTAGTACTTTTAAATGCATTAAGAACAAATTGACAGACAAACAAATGTAGTCCATTACAAACACACTGCCATTATATGGCGTCATTTCATTGTGTGACCCTCACAAAACTCACGCTTAATTGATTTCAGCTTTATTCTAACTATCCACATTATCACTTTGCCCGCAGCAGAGCAGAGCAAACTGAGCAAAGGCTTGCACTAACATCATTTCACACTCATGAAACTGGTTTGACAGTCCCATTGCGAGCAAATAGAGATGAGAGGAAATTAATTCCTCTATCCGCATTTTTATTCCGATTACGAGCGCATGCATTTTGCTGCCAATCGAAAGCAGCTGTAAAAGCAAGATTTCTTATACAGCTCTTGCATTTGCTCTAATTGGATTGTGCTAGTCGACTCTGCATGTTCTTGATGCAGTTTTAGGAGCGTGACAAAACTCTTGACATTTCCAATCTTTAGACTCTATCATATTTTATTCACATTAGTGCAGACCATCAAATGAATATAACTTGTTAACGTTTTTACCACACGCTAAGGCAGCAGCATTTAGGATAAAAACTGTCATGCCAAAATACTGTCAATGACAGAATTAAAAAATTTTTTTTTTACTGTTATTGTTGTTATTTACATGTTTTGTAGATGCTTCTTAACATTACTAGTCTTTGCTATGGCAACACATTGTGGCAATACATTTATGTATTGTGTGTATGTTACACAGTCTAAAGCAAAACTTTATTTAAAGGAGTCAAGTCCAAAAAAGTTACGATAAAATGTTCTACTAAATTTTACACTACGTCTGAAGTTCAGATATTAATTAGAACGCCGTGTTCAGAGTCTGAACACATTCTGATTAATATTGCATTTGTGGAATATGAATTAGGCAGAGCAATCCACCTGGGGCGGCCATCTTGCTACTTGCTGTCGACTGAAAATGACATCACAGCGCCTAATAGTAATAGCTCAAATAACGACCCTGCTCACCCGTTTTCTGGGTTTGGTCATGTGATGTTCGCAAGCTGAGCTGTTTAGACTAGACTAGTGTTTAATCTATACAAGTGATACTAGTGTAGAACATACTTTTAGCAGTAGTAGGCACAATACTATTAATCATCTAGCAAAATTGTAGAACAGTCGCAACATGAACTGGTACAGGAAAATAACTCAATAAAGCATTAATGCACATATTACCTGTCAGGTTTAATCTGTTCTATTGTTAAAAAGTATAGAAACTGGTTATATTTCAAATCTTCTCTGCTATGTCGCATCTATTTCATGCCCGAAGCAACTGCTTTAATCTGCCCCAAGATCAAAATGAGAACTCCCTCATTGTTCTACTTTAAAGAGTAATATCAAGACTTGTCTGCCTTTGATTATATCTCTCTTTTGTTCTCTTTTGACTCAGACCACCATTTTTATAAACACAACATGTTGTGAATTGTGTTGTTGTTTTGTGTATGTTTTGGCATTCTTACCTCATGAATGCATTTCTTATTCTGTATAACACCCACATGATATTTAACGTGTATAAAACAATTTTCTAGTTTTATTTCATTTGTAACCTCATGCCACTTGACCTCCTTTCTACCGCCAAAGATGACCTTGAATATTACTTCAAATAAAAAAAAGCTTAAACAGGACAAATAACTGCAATTAGTAATGAGCAATCGAGTCGCGGTCAACAGACTTAAACAACGCTATTGGCTGTATCAGATCCAGATGTGATTATTAAAAAGAAAAAGATGCCAGTGTGAGTCACGATGTGCAAATTCATTGTGAGCCGTTTCAGCGTCTGTCGTCACCTGCAACGTCACAATGTAATGACTCACTCTGTTCCGTTTTATTTAGACACATCGGCGGGGACTGTCTGACCTTTGATTGAGTCGGAAGACACAACCTCCCACTGAGATCTTTTGCCAGGTAAAAGCAAAACAAAAGAGCTTTCGTGAGCGTCCCTCTGCCACCTAAAATTGTCAGGGCAATTCCAGTTTACCAGGGTCCAGTTGTTCAATTCTACATTATTTTAACCACTGTTTAACCCCTAACCGGCGGTTAAATTCTTAACCCGCCATTAACTAACAAACCATTAATTATGCGTTGTTCCAAACACAGTTTGTTAACGACACCGTCAAAGTTAACCATGCCGTTTACGTTGCTGGTTAGCTCCGATATATCCCGGAATTCCTCTTTTTGTTTACTTCCGGGTCGGCGAAAGAAATGGATACTGTCCAAACGACCCCTGGCACTCGGCGCAAAAAAATAAGCAGGAACGTTATTCAATCAATGGTTGAAGCAATTTAGGAGTTTTTGTGAAATAATTACAGTAACTTTTTTCTACTGTGTGTATTTTAAGTGAATATTTATATATGCATATAATATTGCATATGTTTGTCTGATTTTGTTTCTCATATTTTTGTCTGGGTTTTGTTTCTAGCATATTTGTATTTTTGACTGATTTGTATTTTTGTGTAATATTTTGATCGAATAGTTTGGAATTATTTGCCTTTTTGTATTTACATACATCTAATATGTGTGTATTTTTTTATCTAAGATTTGTAACTATTATTAATATTTGTAATTGTTTTAAATTAAAATCAATAAAAAAAATTACCTATAAATTAAAATGAAATAATCAGCCGCAATTCACAGCTGATTTGAGGTAGTTATATCAACGCAGAGTAGTTTCACCTGGCGTTGCCACTACACTAAAAAGTCCATAATCAATGGAGCTCCGATTTGTCGAGTCACCATGGCAACGGGGAAGCGCAGAGCGCTGCGCCGCCCTCGGCTCCCCCCCCCAACTGAAAATCTTAATGCGATCATACAGGGTAAACCTTGAATGGTAACTCATTAATTCAATAATTTAGGTGCAAACCTGCGGGGGAGAAGTGCACTTGATTTAAGATGAAATATAAAAACATTATTGAAAAGGTTATATGAAAAAAGCGGAGCGCAACACACAATATATGCTGTGATGTGAGCGCAGGACTACGGACGGATTAAGTTGTGTATGTAGATGATGGACTGTGATGTGAAATGGTACCGCTCAAAAGGAAAATGCCATCATATCTATGCCCGATCTGATAACAATCTCACGACGAATATTTAATTCCCTGTGCAATAATGCGGCACTTTCATCAGTAGGGTCTTTGTCAAAATGACATGCCATGTTTGTGACAAAAGTAGACTTTTTGCTATAGCATATATTACATGCTACTCTGGCAGAGAGCTTAAATTACTTCTTTCAATGAAACAGGCTAGAGTTACCTCTTTTTCTCTGGTTTCAGTTACCTTCCTTTATGAAACGGAAAGCGCAGAGTTTCCCACATTTCAGGGTTTCTTGACCCAGAGTTCTCCCTAGACCTTCTTTGTGAAATTGACCCCAGGTGAAATCAGGTCTAAGTTGTGGTGCAAGTGGGGAAATGCAATTTTGATCAATTTAATCCAGGCATAGGTAGACATAATATGGCGCTGCTTATATTATTATTATTATTATTATTATTATTATTATTATTATTATTATTATTATTATTATTATTATTATTATTATTATTATTATTAAAACTGGTGTGTGTTTGGGCTTGGTGAATTAAATACCGGAAGAAAGATAACTCCACCCACAATTAGACTGCAATTTGCGCTAGACTTGCACTGAACAATTTGTCGACAATGCATAAAAATAACAGAAGACGTGGGGGCAGACCAATCGTAGTGATATGTGATAAAATATTAAATTTTGCATATTTGGACATACAGTACAAGGTTTCCACCCAACGGTGAAGATACAGTATGTTTTTTTTTATACAATTGTATAATGGTCTGTCCAATCGGTGTATGTTATTTCATAGTCAACTGATTGCCTGATGTTAACAAGCCATCACCATAAACATTGCTTTGTGTATTTCGAGAGTGTTTGTTGTTCCATATTTACATGCCATGCGGTGTGGTTAAAGAATACATATACAGTATGTTCCATCCAGAACCAGCATACCTTTTTGAGACTAAAGTGTAAATAAACCCACGTTGAGCACGTACAAGCCAAATTTGTTTGTTAAGTGGAAGGGAACATGTTGTATCTTCGTCTTCTGATTGGCTCTTAAAGCCAACATTCCATAGCAACTTGCCCACTGGCCAAGTGTGGTCTCTCACTCACCTGGAGCAGTCCTTGTACACTGCGTTGGTCTGCCCACTTCAAGTTCACACTGCCTCAGGCATTGCACATCTGATCACGGGCTCCACGTTGGACTGAGATCATAGCGGAAAGATGTTCGTATCAGTCACGACTCTCATCACTCTTCTTGGCTTCTGCTCGCTGCATCTTACTTTTGGACAGGTAAGTGCACTGTGAATAAATGGGGAAAAAAGTTTAGAGGATTGAGAGAGTTTAAGCTTAGATTGTAATTCATATTCAAAGGGTTGTGCCTGGCATCACAAACTAAAGCAATCTTCGAGTGAGCCGAACTTTTAGTTAGCACAAGATTATGAATACATTAAATATGTCAGTGTCTAATAAGTTTTGACTGTCAAAGCCTGATAGTTAAACGGAAACTTACAGAATTGTCAAAGTTTGTATTTGCTTTAACTTTACTCATGAATTGTCACCTTGTTTACGTTCTATGTACAGTTTGTGTCCACGAGGAGCTCGAGTGGACAGTTTGCTTGTACAATATATCATTAATACATATGGAGAAGAGACAAAAATAAGTGGACGGGGGATCTGTACAACAACTTTGCACTGCATACCTGCATGCCTCCTACGCGCTGTGCTAACGTCAACCATACATGTGAAATGTGGTAGAAAGAGGCCTTTGACAAATACACTATAAACACCAGCCAAGCCCCTAATGACTGAAGCCTCTCCAAACCTGACTGCTGTCCATATCAGAAATGTTTCCAACAAATATTGACTCTTCTTACGTAACTGTTGCTGGAAAACACATTTTTGGTTGCCTGAAAACATGCATGAGGTGATGGGGTAAGGGGGAAAGAGGCGAGATCCCATTAGTGTATTTCAAAAGATTTGTACTATTATCGCTGTATTTTGCAGTGATGTAGTGAGTATTGTGAGTAAACTAAAATATTATCACCTTGCACTATAATGCAGCTTTTACATACTAGAACCTCACAAAAATACACTATAATGTAAATAAATAAATAACAGTAATAAAAGTGTTGCAAAACGACATGAACTACACTCCTCTCATCTTATCTAAAAAAAAAAGTAATAATAAATCGCTATTACCAGTGTTGTCTGTGTACAAACATGTTCTCCTAAAGACTTCAACGATGTTGAAAATTCTATAAGTAGTCTATTTTTTGTCCAACCTGTAAACAGTGGATATGAAAGACATGGGTCAGCATTCTCAGTTTGTCTTCTTACCTTCATTGCAAGTTCAAGTAGCGCTTTAAACAGCCGCAGCGATTTCTCCTGGGATGACTGAGCCATTTGTATCCGTAAGGCGACTTTTTTTTCATTAGGGAATAGTTCATGAGCAGGACCGCAGCCCGGCGTGTTGTTTCCGTGGTGATGGTTTTGCACATGAAACATAGATTACAGGAGTTTTGCACAGTAGGTAGCTTGGATGTTTTTTTACTGTGTAAAATTTGGAGGAAGGACCGCAAAGCGCAAAATGAAGTGATGGAAGTGGAAGAGAAACTAAAAACAAATATACTACTGATTTACAGAAAATAAATTGATAGCAACTGCATAAAAGCCATATTTAGTTTGATTTAACGTACTTTTTTTTTTTCCCTGGAGAGCTCAGTATTGTTCATTCGGTAATTTTACCGATTTGACATGTCATCATCATTGCTCTCTTTTTTTTTTTTTTTTACTTACCTAAGCGTACATGGTAATTGGATGGACAGGTACAGTATGTGCCCATTCTGAATTGTTTATAAATTGGGCCAACATCAATTTTCACAGTCCACTAGGATTAGCCAGATGCACAGTTGAAAAGAGTCTTGTCACATATGGCATGACTCCTTCTTGTGACTGTCTCTAGGTCGGCCCTTAAAGGAGAAGTCAACCCCCTCACTCTCCCCCCAAAAATCTTGACAATATTATGTTCTATGCAGCCCCACTAGTCTAAATATTGTATTCTGACTAATATTGCGTTAGTGAAATATGAATTAAGCAGCAAAATCCAGCAGTTTTTTTTATCAATATCAGAAGGCGCCCATTTTGCCACTTACTTATCAATGTTGTGCAACGACCAATCACAACTCAGCTTCAGAAAACAGGTGAGCTGTGATTGGTCATTTCCTTAGCCCTTATCAACTGTGAAGTCATCTTCAGTAGACAGCAAGTGGCAAAATGGCCGCCCCCTGAGACGGATAAAAACGGCTGGATTTTGCTTCATAACTCATATTCCACAAATGTAATGTTAATCCAAATGTCTTGTTTAAACTTGTGAGATCACATATAACATATTATCGTCAAGAAATGCTTAAGATTGATTTCCCCTTTTAAATATCCAAAAGCTCTAAAACTGTATTGTTGATATGTCACAATATTTTTTGATATGTGCAATAATTTTGTTGGCCTATCAAAAATGTTTACACGACATTGTAGGCACAATCAAGTGCAATCATTCAGTAAATCAGGCTTGTAGTGTCTTGTAAATGATACTTTGTTTTTGTATCTCTTGATTGATGAAGCGTTGAGTGACCACGTAGCATAGCAGCCACGTAGCATAGCCTACTTTTCATAGGTTTTGCTGAGTCCTCTCATTTTCCCTACGACACAGTTACATAAGTTTCTCCTTGCCAACCAAACCCCCGACCACACCACATCTGAGAAGTAAACTGAGAACATTCAGTTTCAGACTTACAGTACATGATTGTGAGCGTAAGATGTTCCATCATGAAAATACTTAGATTGGACAAACATACTTTGATCCAAGTATGTTTACTTCAACATCAAACAGCAAAAGTCTGTATTGCACTTGCACTGACATTCAACAGACTCGAGTGGTTTGAAGGTTTCAGTCCCAACATTGATGCTGCATTTTTGGTCAGACCAATGCCTCTTAAGTCATATTTAAGAAATGTGCAGTAATATTTGTTTTTCCATTACTTGTATTTTGTATACTAGTACATAGCCATGGTTATAGATAAATAGAGATATTGGAATTAAAAATCATATATTTATGCATTATGTGATACGGACGAAATCTTTCTTTTTTCTTTTTTTTAATGAGTAAAAACCAACGAATGAAAGGTTTTACTTTTGGATTCCAGGACTGTTCAAGCAGACTGGAAATGCAAGGATCCCTGAAACAGATCCAGAAACTTCTCTCAGCTCACGAAGCCTCTTACTTGCAGAGCCTGCGCAACCTGAAGAAAAAAATCAACTTACTGCAGAGTAGCCCAGGAAAGCACTCCACGAGAACCATAAACAGTAAGTTCTAAATAGGGGAATTGTGTCAAATGAATGTAATAATAAGCCAAATATTCATGTTTGATTGATTATTTCTCCAAGGTACGTGCCCAAAACTGGATGTGCCAAACAATGGGAGGAAACTGGGCAAATCACACAGCGTGGGCCATGAGGTTCATTTTTTGTGCGACCCTGGCTATGAACTTGTGGGAAGTGAGAGCAGAATTTGTCAGGAAAGTCTGAGCTGGAGCGGCCAACAGTCGACATGCAGAGGTGAAAGTGACCAACATTCCCAATACAGTGTTACTTATGACCGAAGCTGCTTTTTATGTTCTGGTCATTTTTCAAACAGCTTACACGATTGCTCATAAAGTCATTATATGTCCAAATATTTGCCACACCACTACTTAGTAGGCCTATTATTGAAAGAAACGCACAATACACTCTAAAAACAATTGAGTCAAAAGTAACCCAATTGTGGAACAAAAATGGACCGATGCATTTTATGGGTGAATTTGACCCAACTTTCTGGGTTGTTTTATGCAAAATGACCCTTTTTTTTTACCCAAGTAAAGGATCTGACCAATATTTTTTAGTTGTTTTACGCTGAAAGACCCATTTCTTGACTCAAAGTTGGGTCAGATTCACCCAATCAGAGGATCGGTCCATTTTTGACAAAGAGTTGGGTTATTTTTGACCCAACTGTTTTTAGAGTGTATATGGGGAAAACTCAGCCAATCTCACATTGATGTTTTTATGATGTTTATTTTAAAGCAAAATTGCACTATATTTTTGCTTTTAGGAAGCAACAGCTAGTTGTTCCCGAGTCACTTTAGCAGTTAACTCATTCTCTACCAGCCATTTTCATTGAAGCAATCCCCTTCGCTCCCGGCTGTTTTACTGGATTTTGACTCATTTTGCAAAACCCACAGAATATTGTGTTCTATTAATCATGGAACCTACCAAAAGAAAGATTAGAGTCTCTTCTTTCATCGGGGAAAAAAAGGTATATTTCTATCTGTTTCCACATTAGAATATGGCTAAGTTTCATCATTATTCACAAATCAATTTAGAAATGTGGGTAAATCAGCTTGTTTTCAACATTGCCCTGGTTGATTTCTTCTACTCTGCAGCCACCTGCTGGCCGTTTTTGTAATAAATATCATTACTTCAACCATTTGTGCAATTGAGAGGCTACATCAAAGCCTTCTGTATGCTCTAATATCAAAAAAACTTTTTTTTTTTAAACGTATGAATATGTCTTTAGGACACTTAAAACATTTCAAATATAACGTATTTGTACATTTTTGGGAGCAAACAAGTTAAGTTAGATAGATATAAGATATCATACTGTCATGAAGTCAACCTTCCAATGCATTGTCTTCACACAAACCTCTTCTGTCTTTGTCTTCACTCAGAAGTCAACGAATGTGCATCCATCCCATGCCTGAATGGTGGAACGTGTTTTGATGAACTTAACCAGTTTTCCTGCATCTGTCCCAAAGGCTGGGCTGGAGAAACTTGCCAAAGCCCTGTGCCAACATGTATGTATTGTATAATATAGTAATGTGGGACTCCACTGCGTCATATGGAGAGATGGAAATGGAAGGAATATATACTGTATTTTTCTTACATTATTCAGCGATATGAGGATTTTTTTTTTTTTTACAACAATTATTACACTACAACTACAATATTAACTCTGGACTCACACTGGTACTGTTATTACTTCCCTTTATCTTGACTAAGGCTCCAGTTTAAGCAAAAGAAAAACATCCCCAAAGCATGTCACTGCCAGCAAATGTTATTTTTTATTTTTGGAAAAAGTTTTGAAATAATTAATTTTGGTCATTTTTTTGTCTATACAGTATATCACGAACATAAGAATATTGTATTTATTTGCATACTTTTTTATAAGCGCCGTACATACGGTATTGTTGATACAGCTCCTGTGTTGGATCTCATTAGATTGTCTCGGTGAACCTAATGAAGTGTCTGGTTAAAGTCTACGACAGATTTATGTAAATTCAGAGACAACATTTTTTTTAAGCCAGACATTCCCTGGTCTACTAAAGGAGATTACTCTGCTCAGTGGTTTGGTTTGCCAATACAAGCCAATGCTACAACCCACAAAGTAGGATTTATTGAATTTAAGCCTGAAATTCTGGACAGTTTCTGGTTGAGTGACTGTCTGCCCTGTGATGCACAGCTGTGGAATACAAAGAGACTTCATGTGTGAAGCCTAGTTTATTAAGCTTTTTATTTTATTTTATTTCGTTTCGCCTTCAAATTTAAGGTGTCATCAGTCAGTGGGTAGTGCGCACCCTGGACTTCCTGCGTGGGCTTTATCTGCTCCCTGTGGCTAGTTGGCTTACTCATGCTGCATGGTGCAAATAATAAACAATGACACCTTAACGTAAGAAAAAAAAACATTTGTTAGTTGTTTTCCTGTATATTCAAGCTTCTTGTGTTGTGACGTCATTTAATGATTGAGAGAATAGACCAATCACACACAACACCATTAAAAATGCCACACCCGAGTGTACACCTGCACAATCAAGCCAGAGTTTGCTCCCATTCGTTTGAACTTAACCGTCACGCTATGCTAAAATCAGAGCTTTCAAAGATTAAATATAATTTAAAAAATAATGAAATATATAATATTCTTTTCACAGCGGAATATACAAGATTTCCCTTCACGTTGGCATTTGGCATACAGGTTTTAATGTAAACAAACAACTGCCGTTTTCTAACGGTCACACACATGATTTTACAAAGACTATGATGTTTATTTATTAACGCATATGCTCCCAAAAACATACAAACACGTTGTATTTTAAATAGTCATAGTCCCAAAAAACGTATTTTTATGTGTTTTTTTATGCTAGAGTACACAGAAGGCTTTGATGCAGCCTGTGAACTGAAGATAATGATTGAAGCAATGGTAGTTATTACAAAAACGGCCAGCAGGTGGCAGCAGAGTATAAGAGATCAACCAGGGCCATGTTGCAACAAGCTCTTTTCCCCGGTGTTTTCAACAGATTTGTGAATCATGATGAAACTCAGCTGTAATCTAATGCTAATTACTACTAATTAGATACAAATATACTTTTTTTCCTGATGAAAGAAGAGACTCTAATCTTTCTTTTGATTGGTTCCATGTTTTTATAGCAATAGAACACAATATTCTGTGGGCTTTGCAAAATCTGTCCAAATCCAGCAAAACAGCCATAAGTAAAGGGGGTTGCTTCAGTGAAAATGGCTGGGAGTTAATGGGTTAATGGATAAGAATAAGCAGGATATAACTATATGGATAAATAGTTTTCAATGATGTAGTTACACTATGCCGATGTAGCTAAATGAGATGATCAAAATATTCTAAAGACCTCTCAGCATGTCTGCAGTGCACAATTACAATAATGCACACATTGTTAAATACTTTAAATACCTCTCTGACTAATCAGTCACAGGTTGCCATTGTTTTCCCTTGTGTCCCTAAACACTTGGCCATTGAGTTGATCCAGCTTGTCCAAATCTGACTACAACTTCCAATGACCTTGTCTGACTTCCTCCACAGTCTTTGCCACCATTACAAACACCTCCGCCGCCACATCGCCAGCCTCTGCCGCCGCCGCCGCCGCCGCCGCCACACTGGCAGCCGACACAGCTGGGTCCTTTGTGCGTCCATCACGCTGCAGCACCGTGCAGGGGACCACCCACTGCACTTGCGAGCCAGGATATACCATCTCCGGCAGAGATAGCACCACTTGCGCTGGTATGACTAATTGGTGATGTCGAAACTAAACCCTCAAGCGGCGTGGTTTCACACTGATTGTATGTGCTGTGCATTACAGATATAGATGAATGTGAGCTGTTTCATAATGGCCAGGCGGGGAGGCTCTGTTTGCACACATGCGTTAACACCGCTGGAGGTTATCGCTGCACCTGTCCTGCGGGATATAATGTGACCCGCGATGGCCGCAGCTGTAAAGGTGCATCTTTATTGTGAAGTTGTCTTGCAGTAAATAAAAATGAATAATGGCTAGCTTTGTTGTAGAAAGTGCATTTCCATTGTAGGGAATTTACCTTGTCAGTGATTTCCATTTTAGATCAATAAAGTATCAACAGCGTATTATACATGTATCCATCAAAAGCGCATGTCCGCGCCATTGAACTATTAAACCCATTAAACCCCTGGTCTATGGTGTAAGAGCTTCCTCTCCTCTGAGAAAATTGAGTCATGTCGAAGTTACCATCAAAGATTTCTCACAGTGCACCCCCTCAATTTCTTTACACATCTAAATGGATTTCTCAAGCAAAAAATATGATGAATGATCGTGATCATTTCTTACAGACGTTGACGAGTGTGCCAGCAGACAAAACAATTGCACCAGGGAGCAGACCTGCATCAACACATATGGAGGTTTTCAGTGCGTTCGTGTGGACTGTCCGAAAAACCCTCATGCCACTTACGTCAAAACATCACCAATGTAAGACTTATGCATACTCACTGTCCAAAACATTACAAAAGTATACTACGTCTTTAATTTTTAACTCATTCACTGCCATTGACGGCTATAGACGTCAAAAATTCATTTGAACTATTTCTAGTTTAACATTTTTTCCCACTTTTGTTAACAAAAGTAGGAAAACCTCGATTTTTTTTTGGTAGTAGAACAGATATAAAATGTGTGAGTTAACAAGTGAAGTCATGCAATTAGTTACGTTTAAAAATTGTAATTGCCCGCCGCCCCTAATTTTTTATAATTTTTTCTTTTAAAAAAAAAAGCAAAAAATTAAAAAATTAAAATTAAAAAATTAAGAAAAGGTTATTAAATCAGGCGATTAAAATTTGTAATCATAATTAATTGCATGAATTCACTAGTTAACTCATGATTAATCGCAAATTGTATATCTGTTCTAAATCTAGGTTTTCATACTCTTGTTAAAAAAATGGAAAAAAAATGTTAAACTAATAAAAATAGTTCAAATGAATTTTTGACGTCTTTAGCTGTCAATGGCAGTGAATGAGTTAATGAGACTGTCCAAATTGGTGAAGAATGTTGCGCCCCTCAGACCACAACAAATTTAATAATACCTCCCTGATAAAAAATAAATAAATAAATCATACAGCTCATGCATTGTATTGAAATAATTTGGACATTGTTATTCCACTTACTGTTGTTATCCTTTCTTTCAAGGCGCTGCGAGCGTAATCCCTGCCCTGTGGATAACAAGCAGTGTTCTCAGGCTCCAAATTCCTTCTCCTACCATTACCTGGCAGTCGTATCCAACCTGTCAGCTCCCCGTGTCATGTTCCGGGTTTCAGCCTTGCGTCCGATAGGTGACACGCTTCGCTTCTCTCTGCTGGGCGGAAGGCATGCTCGGCGCCACTTCACCGTCCAGCGTTCGGATCGTCTGACAGGTCAGCTGATGCTGAGCAGCCCGGTGCAGGGCCCTGCCACTCTGGAGGCGGAGGTGGAGATGAGCGAACTGGAGAAACGAGTCCAGCTCGGTCGCTACATAACAAAAGTCACTATGTTTGTTTCTCCATATGAGTTCTAAAACAAAAAGATGGGTAGGAGTCGAAGGTCAAAAACTGCAGCTTATTCAAAATAATGATCCAATTTTGTTGACTTTTTTTCTGTCCAAAAATTATTGAAACATTTAGTAATACATGTTTGTTTATCTATCTGTGCAAGCAACTTATAGTGACAGGCAGAACAATTAGATGGCAGAGGGAACAATAAACCTGTGTATCCACCGGTAGCCGGTCATACAAGAGGAAAATAGCTTTGTGTTCAATTTTCACACGTAGAATTTGTGAATACATTGAGACAAGATCGTCATTATTTCAGCGTATGTATACTTTTTGTGACATTTTGTTTGGTGTGCTGAGACATATTTCTAATGTAAAATGGCTGCCCAGACTCAATAAAAGCTGTTAGAGACATTATTGTCAAAGGTGTGAACTGAATAAAGCACTCGTCCTTCACATTCTTGAGTATGTTTGCTGCAGATGTAATATCACAAATCCTTTCCGATTATTAAAATGTGAACATTTGACATCTCCTTCGTAAAAAAATAAAATTTAAAATAAATGATGAGTCTTCTTTTTATTTGTTTATTTTATTTCTTGATATGGAAAAATGTTACCATGGCATGCAGGTCCACTCTTTGGCCTTTATGGAAATGAGAGGTGCATTTGAGTTGCTGCAACACTTTCTGTGTCCAAAGAGCCCACAGAGCAGGGCTGTTCTGCAAACAGAGCACCAAATACAGACTGCTCAAAGAGCTACTATGTTCTTACAGTGCATGAAGAACCTAACTGCTTAAATGTACCTAAATAACCTGCATGAGCACATTTGTGCAATTCAATGCATGTTTGTGTTTCTGACACATCTACTGTATGTATATACTCATAAATGGCTTCTAAATGTGTTCAATATTCCAATGAAAAAACTGCCAAGCATGAATATGTGTGAGTCATGAGGGAATGTTAGCACCAAACAGGATGTGTTCAGGTACAGATGGTGCTTCGCGCTGTGGCTGAAACTGACGCATGACAACACAGTCGGGCCCAGAGACCGAGCCATCAGTTCCCTCAGAGCAGTTGCATGCTGAGTGCAGAAAGGAATGATGCACAAGGAGGCAGGCAGAGAGTGATGGGGGAAAGGAGAAATCTAAATAGAAGGCCATTGGACAGTCATGTCCACATGAAAGATGCTGATTGAATTCAAGTGCTATCTTTATTGACATTGCAAAACAGTTCTTTCAATCTTCTACCCTGGTGTCTGTCTTTCAGGGATTAACAAATACATTACTTTTAATTCGATAAAAGCCAAATTTCTGCTGGCTGCTTCTTGTCAAGATAAGAGCCTCCCTGTAAGAGGTTGTGGTCTCAGGCCTGCTGTTTCCATTTTTTGGGGGGGGGGGGACGAATTCCCCCAATACATTTCAATGGGCCTCAATTACATGTAGATTTTCACTATTCCCGGTCCCTATCCTTGCGAATAGCGGGGATCCACTGTATAGTTGTAATATCACCATTCACCACCAGATGGTAGATATTGCTCAGCTGTACTTGCACTTGGTCTTACACTGCGCTATATTACAACGTAAGGCCTTATTTTAATTCATTTTATTTATTTATTTTGGGATTTAGAATTACATGTAGGACAGATACAGTATCCGAATAATGCTAGAAACACACACACACGCGTACATACGCGCGTGTGCACACGGGTTAGGGTTAGGGTCAAAAATTAGTTTTTGCTTTTAATGTTGGTTTACTGTTGAGCAGTTCTGTGCCGTCCTTGAATGACAAATTTTATGCTTGAGAGCCCTTTGCACTGGTAGGGGGTTGGGGGTATCACTGTGTGTGGTTGTTTTTTGATTGTTCAAAGCCTTTGTAGTTAAAGGCTGCATCTTTTATATTTGCAGTGACCTATGTATTATGAAAAATTAAATATATTAAGATACTGTGATGTACATTGGTTCGATGAAAGACAGACGTGCAAATTATTTTATCCACATTTTGGCATATATCGGGTTAGGAAGTGCATGATAAAAAAAATTTTTTATGGCTCGTATGATTTTGAATATGCCTGTCCTGTAGCTTACCCATATTTTACACCAGGCGAAATAGTGCAGTACTGTATATTTGTTTATCAAACTATTCCTGAAAACTGAACGTTTTTCAGTGCATGTTAAAACACGGACCTACACTGCCCCCTTTTGTTCACTTATAGTAATTGCACACACCCTCGCTGGTGAGTAAATGCAAGTTTTAATACACAAAATGACAAAAATACATATTTTTGTTTATTCAACAACTAGACTTAGTCGCAGCAAAGTGTTAACTCTTGGTATCTTGTATGTTTTAAAAAGGCCTCGAGTAAATGATTGTATTTTATATTAGTCGTGAAATAAACCAAAAAAATTATAGTGTTGTATGCTCTCTGACAAGCTGTTAAAATATTTCTTTAAAATAATATATAAATTATTTTATAAAATATAACATGTTCTACAAATCTAGACTGCCTTGAAGGGTAATTTACCAACAGTAAAACAGATTCTTTGTCGTTTTGTCGTTTGCAACAGTTGCAAATAGATGAAAAGGAAGGTGCATACTCAAGCGCTACTCAGAGAGAGAGAGAGAGAGAGAGAGAGAGAGAGCGAGAGAGAGAGAGAGAGGGAGAGGGAGAGGGAGAGAGAGGGGGAGAGAGAGAGAGAGAGCGGGAGAGAGAGAGGGAGAGAGAGAGAGAGGGAGAGAGGGAGAGAGAGAGGGAGAGAGAGAGAGAGAGGGAGAGAGAGAGAGAGAGAGAGAGAGAGAGAGAGAGAGAGAGAGAGAGGAAAAAAGAACAATCCCAAGCTTTTTTCCGGCTCCTCCCAACGACTTCCCCCACACTTCCATTTTCCCAACAATTTTTTTTTTTAATCCTTTAACCATTATTAACTTCAACAAAATCCAAGTAAGTAACATTAAAGGGGCCATTATAACTTAACCCAAATAGTCGCATGCTTTTTAACACTCCTTATTTTCCCAGTTGGACGTTGTAGAACTTTTAAGAAACTCTCTCGTTTCCCCCCTTGTTTTTGTTCTGACTGCTGCTAACTAGCTTGGAATGTTAGCCTAGCTTTTTAGTAAACACAAGTGCGTGAACTACTACAGACTCAGAGCATCTCGCCACTTAAGGGATAAAATGTCGACTTTTAGTGCTGTAGTCGACAGATGAATGTACTTCTTTATTGGTGTATCCTTAGCTACAGGCGCTTCTGTGGTATGTCAGTAGTTAGCCATGCATGGTCTTCCATGGAGTGCCTCGTGCGACGAAATTATTATATTTTGCAAACAAGTGTGGGTTTGTGTTTGACATGAACGCTCACGTAATAAGATTGCAAGGTCTAGTATTTTAGGGCAGCCGAGAGCCCAATAGTTAGAAAGGGTGGTAAGAAAAAATCTTAATAGTAAATAAGTTGCACGCACTATAATCCAATTTGTGATGTTTATCCCATTTTAATGTAAACTCTCCCAGTACAGTACATATTTTCACGTCTACCATTAGCTGCATTTTTACAGTTCGGAAGTAATATAACATTCCACATTCTTCTTCACAGCAAATGAATTGTATCCATGAATTGTAAAACACCATCAACAGAGAAGTGTAATTTTCATATCAAATTAAATTTATAGATGGACATTATTTCTCTTTTACATAACACAACTCACAAAAATGTAGATGCATTCATAAAATTGTAGGATGAACCTAAAATGCACCTTAACAGGGGAACCTAATCTGACTTCTAATCTTTTGAATTCGTATGTTCAGTGTGTCTACTTTTTGCACAACTTGTTTTCTAACAAGAAGCTAAATGTCAAAGTTCACGACAGGTCTATTTTATTTGTATTTTTCCGGTGACTAATTTTGCCTTTTCTGTGACTCTTACAGTCTCTCTGTCTTTTGCAACCTGCTCTGGCTAGTGTGCACATCCATCTGTAAACATCCCATTTGAATAATATATCACCTCAACAGTCTATAACAGTGGTGTCCAAACTCGGTCCTTAAAGGTCAGAATCCTACAGGTTTTGGATGTTTCCAATGAACAAGATCGTTACAGGCTCATGCAGAGCTTACTGATGAGCTTCAAGCGTGTTGAAGAAAGGAAAAATCTAAAACCTGCAGGACTGCGGCCCTCGAGGGCCGAGTTTTGACACCACTGGTTTATAATGGTAGTTGACTCTATAATTCATCTAATAACATCTTCACTTGCGTTTCAAGATGGGGGGTTTCCACACGTCAACTTCTTCTTCTTGTATCTTCCAGGCTGATGATTTGTGATTACCCCCACGATGACGCAGTCGTAGCTCTGACGTTCTAGCAAAATGTCTCCCAAAGTGCCAAGCGGCCAAGGCAAAGGGGAATATTCGGCAGTTCAAGTCGCAGTTCGAGTGCGTCCGCTGCTGCCTAAAGAGCTTCTCCGCTGTCATGAGAGCTGCATCACTGTGGACCCCGAACTACAGCGGGTCACATTGGGTCACGACAGACACTTTCTTTGCGACTTCCTATTTGAGGAAACCTGCTGCCAAGAGGAGGTTTATTCTTCATCAGTTCAGCCGCTTATTGATGCTTTCTTCCAAGGATTCAATGCAACAGTCTTTGCTTATGGTCAGACAGGCTCGGGCAAGACTTACACCATTGGAGAAGCTAATATATGTAAGTTGTTCCTGCATTTAATTTGTTGTTCAATGCTTGCTTGTTGTTTTGTTTGAACCGTTCTGTTTGCACTAAGCCATGCATTTTTTGTTTGTTTGACATCGATTGTTAGCCTCGTTTCGAGATGAGGAGCAGGGCATCATTCCCAGAGCGGTTGCAGATGTCTTCAAGCTGCTGGATGAAAACGACCTCACAGACTTCTCTGTCCGAGTGTCCTATTTGGAGGTCTACAAAGAGGAATTTAAGGACTTACTGGAGGTGGAAACTGCAAGCAAGGACATCCACATTCGGGAAGATAAGGGCAACATTGGTATGAAATTTCCTGTCTTTGATCTAATTTACGCTCTCCGGCTGTGGTATTAGGTCTACCTGCGATCCATTTTAAGAACTGTATCAAAAATTTCTGTTTTGATTGATACTCATACTTAAACCAATTAGTTTAGTGCAAAATCCTTGTACCGGGTATATACTCTGATTAACATTTGATTTTAATTGAGTAAGGGGTATGATTATGCAATCTGGCTTCAATTCACCACCTCACCAACTGTGTCGCTAAATTTCCATGTCTTCAAAATATGCATGCGCATGTGTTAAAATGTCCATTTATTGTGCACACATTTCCTTGTCAATTTTTTTTTTCATAGGTCACATACAGCTTATTGTGTATGTGAATGCAGTCCTTCCCAAATAGGCAGTCGTGTGTGATCTCAGGATTTATTTATTTTTTGCCAATATTAAGTGTAATTGCACATCCACTACAGTAGTTGGCAGTGGTGCTTTCATTGTCAGAGTGCACAAGGAGTATAAGCTCTTATGTAGAGAGGTTCTTACATATAGTCACTTAATTATTACAGTCAAAGCGCAGAATTTGGGGGTGGGCGCAAAATATTTTCTTCTTCCTTGGGGGGGTAACATAAAACAATTGAGAAAGAGCTGGTTTAATGCAACATTGATTTTTATCGTTACTTGGTTCATCAATGGAATAATTTGTATGATACGCATTCCTCATTGGATATTTTATACATGTATACCTGTGTTGTGGGCATCTTTTGTTGCTGTAATGTATATTAGAAATCTGCCTTGTATGACTTGTTCTCATGTTGATTTGTGCAGTCCTGTGTGGGGTCAAGGAGTGCGTAGTGGAGGGTCTGGATGAGGTCTTGAGTTTACTGGAATCGGGAAACACAGCCAGACACACCGGCGCAACCCAAATGAATCCAAACTCCAGCCGCTCGCACACCATTTTCACCTTGTACATGGATCAGCGGCGGGGAAGTTTGCGTCTCTACGGGAATGCCACAGGTGGAGGACCCCAAATGTTGTCTTCTAAGTTCCATTTTGTGGACTTGGCCGGTTCGGAGCGCATCCTGAGAACGGGAAATACTGGAGAACGACTGAAGGAGAGCATACAGATCAACAGTGGCCTTCTTGCTCTTGGAAATGTTATTGGTGCCCTCGGGGACCCGAAAAGGAAAGGCTCACATATTCCGTACAGAGATTCAAAAATTACAAGGTACATTACTATTAATTGCGCATATACAGTGTATTAAATCTACAGTTTGTGTTAATCTATTTTTTTTCATCACTGTTTGACCCAGGATCCTAAAAGACTCTTTGGGTGGTAATTCCAAAACGTTGATGATAGCCTGCATCAGCCCATCATCGTCAGACTTTGACGAAAGCCTCAATACACTTAACTACGCCACAAGAGCCCGCAAAATTCAGAATCGGGCTACAGTCAACTGCAAGCGGGAGCCGGATCGCGTGGAAGGCCTGGAGCAGCAAATCAAGGCCCTTCGCCGAGCCCTGGAAAACCGCCATCGTTCAGAGACCCGCATCATTTCTCACGCCGATCCCAACAGGAGGCCGCGACTTGGCGAAGGAGAGATCAGCAGACTGCAAGTGCAGGGGGCCCACTATCGAACCTGCACAGACACTGCTTACAGGTTATTACAAGATTCAGATATCATTGATATCGTTTGTAATGTATGTAGCCTCATGTACTCAATGTGAAATTTTCCCATCTTTGCCTATAGTGTACAACGTGTCTTTCTTATACATCATGCATGTAAATATGACAGATTGCTACGTGAGCTGCAAAGTGAAGGAGTGCTGACTGCGGAACAGAGTTTAAGGGTGAAGGAGTGGCTGTGCTCTGTGGAGGAGGAACGCAGTCGTCTGACGACCGCGTCTGGACCGGACAGCGGAATCGAGAACAGCTCTACTGAGGAAAATGTTGCTTTAAGAAGGGAAAGGCCTTCCGTCAACAACCAGGTGTGTCTCACTCAAACTTATGCAGTCGATTTGGAAATAATGCGATTGTTATCGATGGTTGAAGTTGACCAGACATTTTCTCATGCACTCCAATACTGAATGATTCATTTAGACCACATGAGTCACAAACAAAAATAAATAAAAACTCACTAGTGATGATATTGTGAATGTTTTCGAAGTGATAATTTGAGAAATCAAGTGCTGCTTATTGATATGTGTCTGTTTTAATAGTAATTATTATTATTATTATTATTATGACCAACATTTGGACAAATATGAAGCTCAATAATTATTAATAATATGATCAAAGGGCATTTGAGCTAAAAAGTACAGTAGCTCACTGTTTGTGACCCCTGATTGAGACAATAGTGCTTTGTCGCCATCTTGTGGCATCCTTCTGCCAAGGAAGTAGAGTATATTGTAAACAAATGTGTTTTTCTCCCACTTTCTAATTACTCATAGATGAAAATATTAAGTTAAGTTTGTCCAGGTATCTATGGAATAACTTGAAGGGGAAGTCAACCCTTAACATTTCTTGACAATAATATGTTATATTTGACCTCACTAGTCTAAACTTGACATTCTGATTAATATTTGTGGAATATGAGTTATGAAGCAAAATCCAGACGTGTTTATCCATCTCGGGGGCAGCCATTGTGACACTTGCTGTCGACTGAAGATGACATCACAGTTGCTCAGGCAACGACCAATCACAGCTCACCTGTTTTCTGAAGCTGAGCTGTGATTGGTTGTTGCCTGCGACATGAGCAACATTGATGTCATTTTCAGTCGACAGCAAGTGGCAAAATGGCCGCCCCTCGAGATGGATAAAAATGACTAGATTTTGCTGCTTAACTCATATTCCACTAACACAATATTAACCAGAATACCATATTTAGACCAGTGGGGCTGCATAGAATATATTATTGTCAAAAACATTTGTTTGGGTTGACTTCCCCTTTAAGTAATTTTGATTCTAACAATGTACTTGCTTAGTCTAATGTAAAGCTTGGTTTCTTTAACCTTTTAAAAAATGTCTTTAATTGACCAAACAAAATAAAATTTTTTAGCCAATGTTGAAATCCAAGCACTGCTTAAAACACACAAAATGTAAACATGTGCCACATAGTGATTTCTTTATCTGCAATGTGATCACAGGATTCCGATTCTCTGGAGGAGAGGTGGAGCTATGAGCGTGACAGTGTTAAGGATGAGACCGTAGTCAGGCTTCAAGCCCAGGTCCTGCGTCTGGAGAGCGAGAATACAGACTTCCTGGCAGCTCTGGAGGATGCTATGGAGCAGTACAAGCTGCAGGTCTGATGAAACAAAATTGTGGGGGGGGTTTTCCCCTCCATTAGTTGAGTGCTTGGCATAGATAGTTTGCTATTTGTTTTGTTTTTAATCGACCTTGTGACCTAAACAGACCCAGAGAAATTTGGTTAACCAGGATAGAAGCATAATAATGGTGCTGTTTGCTGCTTTTATTGATTGATTGTGTTTTCTCTATCAGAGTGATAAGCTACAGGAGCAGCAGGACCTGATTGCAGAGTTGCAGTGTCTGCTAGCCAGTCCCGACATGCGCGGCTTGGGCCTTAATTTGTGCTCACGGCCTCACACTGCCCCGATTGGCTCCATGCAACAAAACCACAATGGAAGCTCAGAGGTAACCAACCATTGCACTTTTTTAGTTTTCTTTTTTAGCTAATAAAATGAAACTTTTTAAAGCTATTTTGATTAAGCGTGTTGGTTTACTTTGGTTGTTTTTACGAATTTACAGACATATGTGTGATGCTGTGAATTTCTGAACACTACACTAATGTTCAATAAGTCAAGTGGCAATCAAAACTAAACAAATGACTGTATCTTGTTTTAAGTAAAAAATAATAATAATAATAATCAAGCACTTTTTTTAATTTTATTTTATTTTTTACAACATTGAAGGTGTACCTAACCAGATGTTCTGTACATAATCATCAAGTTTGTGTCTTTGCATTTACAGGGTGATGATCAGGATATTTCTCTGTGTGAGGAGCAGATGACCTCAAGGAGAGCAGAAATTTACGGAACCAATGAAGACAGCATGCAGTGTAACCTTCCCAGAGTTAGACAAAGGTGTGTCTTGAAAATCACAGTTTGCAACTCACATAATCAAGATACAAAGACAAACAGTTAATGTCACCACCTGCGTTCTTCATGTTTTTCATAATGTCAGCGTTAATGTCAAATCGAACATATTTAATAACAGGCCGGTGAACCAAACCTGGACCAAGAAGGACATGCTCTCGGGCGGACGAGCAGTTGGTGGTAGAGGGTTAACATCTCATCTACCCGAACCCGACCATCGTCCCAATGGAGGCAGAAAAGCTTGTAAGCTTGCATTGTAACAAAAAAAACGCATATTTTGCGCCTCATCATTGCAAAGTCTGACTGACCTGACACTCCACTCAGGTGGGCCAAAGCATTTAGTAGTCCTAAAACAAAGGTCATGCAGAACCTGTGTTCAGGTCAGATTTGGGTGCATCACTTCATACAGACTTTAATGACATCTTGTAAATAATTCCTAGCTTATTGTTAGTCAATATTTCTTCGTGTAAAACAAAATTCTCCAAGTTTGTGCTCAGTTAACGACTAATTGCTTTAACTCTAACTTTTCATCTCTATGCAAATGTAATTCATTTCTCATACTATTCTCTTCCATTCCTTCTCAGCCAATTCCAGTGTGGGTGAGACGAGGGGTTTTGACGGTGTTTCAGAGACGGGACTTCTACAGGCCCAGCAGAAGATCAGGGAGCTGTCAGTCACTATCCGCATGAAAGAAGAGCTCATCAAGGAGCTGGTCAAAACCGGTGCAGAATCTTCTTTAATAAGTTCAAATGTGCGCTCAAGTTTTGTGTGTCATCATTGACACTTCTACATGCTGGATGTGATTTACCAGGCAAGGATGCGCAGTCCCTCAACAGGCAGTACAGTCACAAGATCACGGCTCTGGAAAGCGAAGCCGTGCAGGCGAGACAGGAGCTGCACGAGGCGCAACGGCAACTTCAGGAGCTGGAGAGGCAGGAGAGAGAGATCAGCGCCACAGACAAGACCCGAGCTCAGGAGTGTCGGCGGAAAATTGCGGCCGCTCAGAGCAAAGTGCAGGTTTGTCTCTCGTTATTGTGAAAAGCATTTAAAGATGTCTCTTGACAATTGACGGCGCAAATGTTTTTGTTGAAGGTTCTCAGTCAACGTCAGAGGGATACGGCCCATCTGGCAAATCTGCCGGCACAAAGCGAGCGCCGGGTGCAGGAGCTGGAGCGCAGTGTTCAGTCGATGAGGCAACAGCAGGAGCTCCTGCAGAAGCGACTGCGGCAGGAAAGTCAGCAGAAACGACGTCTGGAGACGGAGATGCAGCGCCGGACTCACAGAGTCAAAGTAATTTTCGAGATTTTGATTGATCATCATCAGAAATTCCGTATTCAGATCCGCACACTTCTTCTTTATCAGGAGCTTGAGATAAAGAATGAGCAACAGCAAAAGATTCTGAAGATCAAGACTGAAGAGATTGCCGCCTTCCAGAGGCAGAGACGCAGCGGCAGCAACGGCTCCGTCATCTCACTGGAAGAGCAACAGGTTTAGTCACGATAATATTACAGAGGCAGGCTTCAACTCCGTTCTCTTGTGATGAAAGCCGACTGACGATGCCGTTTCCGTGCCCTGTGCGAGCAGAAGATAGAGGAGCAGAAACGCTGGCTGGATGAGGAAATGGAACGTGTACTGGAACAGAGACGAGGACTTGAAGATCTGGAAGGCGAGCTCACGAAACGAGAGGAAATCCTGGCCAAGAAAGAAGCCTTGCTGCTGGAGCGCAGCGATCTGGAGACCAAAAGGCTCCGTTCCAGTCAGGTATGCAAGCAGAAAAGCTACAAAGTTTTAGCAGCGTGGTTGATAAGGAAATTCGGATACGTTTTCACGGGGTTCACCTCT
Source organism: Vanacampus margaritifer (assembly GCF_051991255.1). Lineage (NCBI taxonomy): Eukaryota > Metazoa > Chordata > Actinopteri > Syngnathiformes > Syngnathidae > Vanacampus > Vanacampus margaritifer. Next base: position 17,060,855 of record NC_135435.1, on the reverse strand, counting down.
CTGTCTGCAGGCGTTGAGTAAAGATCTGGTGACTTTAACGGGGCGCATCGAGACCCTTGAGCACGAGCTGAGCGAGAGGAACGGTCTGCTTCGCAGCAGCAGTGCTCAGGACTCCCAACAGATTCGACAGGAAATCTCCAACCTGCGACAAGAGAAGGATTCCTTGCTTAAACAGAGAGTGGAGCTGGATGATAAGTTGCGCCAGGGAAACCTGCTCTCACCTGAGGTCAGACTCTGCACGCGAAACATTTTTGCATACGTTCACGGTGCTTTAACAATAAAAGGCCATTTAGTCAGTCAGAAGTCATAAGAAAGTCATTTTCTGGAAACGTCCAGTAGCTACCATTTAAGTTAATTCAGGATACTTTATGGGGAACATGTTTAGGCCCACCATCTCAATGGTTAATTATTCTGTTCTATGTTGTAAAAAAAAAAAATGAAATACTTAGGAGACCCAACGTTTTACAGTATGACCCTCAATTTTCTGTGTTCCAACCAGGAGGAGCGAACCCTCTTCCAGCTGGATGAGGCCATCGAAGCTCTGGATGCCGCCATCGAGTACAAGAACGAGGCCATCACCCAAAGGCAGAGGCAGCTCAGGGCGTCGGCCAGCATGCTGTCCCAGTGGGAGATGAATCTCATGGCCAAACTCAGCTACTTGTCTGCCTCCGAGACCCGAGCTCTGCTGTGCAAGTACTTCGACAAGGTTGGTGGGGCTAACCTGCACTCGGAAAAATTCTTCCCCGGGAGCTCATTTACCTGGCGGTTGAGTAGAAGCACCTGTGGCTAAAGCCAAACTGTGGCGGGGTTTTTTACTTTCTGGACCTGGATTTACCACCGCTGATGCTGACATGATTGTATTTTGCAGGTGGTGTCCCTTCGTGAGGAGGAACGTAAGTTGCAACTCGCGCTGGCTGAGCTGGAAATGCAGCTGGACGAACAGCAGCGGCTGGTGCAGTGGCTGGAAAACGCTCTGGATCGCACGCAGCTCGACACCGACCGTAGGCTCACTCAGCAGCAAAAAGAGCACGAGAGGAGCGTGCAGCTCTTGCTGCAGCAGTGTCGAGGTGTGTCCATTTTAATGCAAATGAAGATTCTGTAAATAGAATTACTTATGGATATAGATTCAGTTTTTTTTATTATTATGATACAGCACCTGCATTTGATATCTTTGAATTGCCCAAGTAGTTTTGTATGAATGCTGAAAGCAGTTTTGCCACAATTTCACATTTTTTCACCCAAAATAATCTCCATTCACTCTCAAATGATTAATTTATATAAATATTCATTATAGGAGAGTTACATCATTCCCTTTCAAAATTTGAATGATTTTTTTAACATTACAAAAAGTCCCACATACCAAATAAATTCCACTTTTTACCAACATATTATACATTTATCACCGATATAAGTCCACATCATTCAATATCAATCCACATCATTCCATATTTCAACCAATTTTATTTATTATTATTTATTTATTTTCACCAATAGCATTCCACATTATTGCATTTCATTCCATATCATGGGTCTGCAACCTGTGGCTCTTTAGTCCCTCTCCTGTGGCTCCCTATTGTATCTCTAAAAATAATAATAATAGAAATTAATATATTTTTACTTATTTATTTATTTTTAGCTAAAATATTAAGCAAATGACTTGATGATTAAATAAAAAAAGGAATAATTAAATATTTTAAAAATGTCACTCAGAAAAAGAGTGATGAAAGGTAGATAAAGTTTTAAAATGAATAAATAAATAAAAATGTCCAAAGAAGAAGAAAAGCATATAATTAGTATAAAATTGCCAAAAATGTCAGAATTGAATAAAAAAGACAGAAAAGAAAATGTTCAAAAAGTAATCATAAAATGTCCAAAAACAAAAGAAATCCCCCAAAGTACCATAAAATGGCCATAAAATTGCCAAAATTTTCAGAAAATTAATAGAAAAAAAGCCAGAAGCAAATGTCAGAAAAAGAGTCTAAAAATGTATGAAAAATGAAGCATGAAGAATTACAACAACAAAAAATCCAAAAGCAGAAGACAAAAGGTATGCCGCATATGTTCTGTTCTAATTAGCTCTTGGGCCACGGTACATTAGACTCACACTAACACACTGTTTCGTTTATCACAATTTTCAAATGATTTGCGGCTCCAGACAGATTTTTGACTATTTATTTGGCCTAAAATGGCTCTTTTGACAGTAAAGGTTGCTGACTCCTGTTCTATATCATTCCACATCATTCCTATTTTACATTCAACATTCCAACACTGACACACGATTGCTTAAAAAATGACCTTTTCTATTTTTTATCTAGCTGGTAGAATTTGTAAACTTGTGTCTGTGTATCCACGCAGAGCAAATGGACGAGGGCCTGGCAGGAAGACAGCGGCAGTATGAGGGATGGATCCACGGCCTCTGCAAGGAGCTTAACCACTACAAGGCGGCAAATCTTGAACTGAGCAACAAACTGAGGGAATTCTGCGGCTCTGCCAACCAGCCAAAAGAGCAGGGCAAAGGTAAGTTTTAAGTGTTATTTTCATCGAAAACAGGATCAGTCACAGTCTGCTTTTATTCTGATTATCCTATTGTTTTGCTATGCTTCAGTGGTGCTGTGTAATGGTAAACCACTAGGTGTCAGCATGGATAACCATGGTGGAAGAGGGACGCCAATAAGTGAAAAACCTCCAAAATCCAGAGAGGAAATGCGGGAGCTGGTTAATGCCCCTCTTCCATCCATATGGAGGCGCTCTTCTCTCCCCACCGAGGAGCCCGTCGTCATGGAGGAGCTGTGGCTTCAAACGGCCTCCGATGGGCCCATCAACCGTGTAGTCCAAACTGGGCTGAACTCATCGAGCCCTCCCACCTCCCTGCCCGCTATGAAATCCCGGAGGGAGTCCCGGCGCAGCAGCCTTAATGTCGGACCACTCATTTCAAACAATGCTTTCATAGACTTGAGGAAAAATCTTGCCTGAGAACACAGTGTTTTGTTTTATTATTATTGTAGAATAACTTTGATATTGTTACCTGAAGTTTCCCAAAAAAATGTCTGCAATTTTGTATTTTTATATATTTGTATTTAATTGTTTAATGGATGGATTTTTATACAAAGCACTTTGACCATGGTAGTTTCTATGTTATTAAGATGTATGAGGTTTGTCCTATAAAGTTCAAAAGTCAGTCATTGTTGTCAGGCATTGTTACAAAATAAGGTTATTTTATGGTCTTATCACTCAAACTATGTACAGGTCAAAAGACTCCAACGTGGATAGACCACTGCTTTTGCGACCTATTAAGTCGAAGTACAGATACTTGTGTCAAAAAAAGCTGATGAAAAGTACCGCATCTACTCAAGTAAAACATCTCAACCACGGTTGACTTCACCTGCTTGAGGATTTTTGATGAACATACTGTTTAAATAATAATAATAATAATAACAAGCCTGTTTTCTCCAAGTACAGGTATCTGTTTTAAAATTTAAATAAAAGTAAAAAATGTATTTAAAAAAAAAAAGTACTAGAAGCCTGAAAATCTACTTAAGTAGGCCGCAGTAACAAAGTTGACTTTACTGTTTTCTTTTTTGGGGGGGGAATGAACCTATTTGGACTGAAGTAAATACGTTTTCAAATGTCGTTACAAAAGTTAATATGCAAGGTACAACTTATATAAAAACTTTTGACCTATAAGTAAGTAATGAAGTATTCAGAGTACTGCACTCTAATACAAGCGTTTTTCATTTTAATATTTACTCTATTACTGCACTAGTTTAGGTTAGTAATGGTCTATGGCGCAATCCGCCTTATACGTTGGGGTTTCCCTTTGTAATGGCAGTACCCTGATCTGAACAGCAGAGGGAGTGTAACCTCGTTGCAACCAAGACGACGTGTGATGTAATGTTGCAACATCATTGAAACGGGGCAGTAAGCGTTTTTTGTTTTTGTTTTTTTTCAGTTGGAATCAAGTCATACCAAGTTGGCTCGCCTTTTAAGCTTACCACACGACTAGAAACAAGGCACCTTACAGAATATTAAACAAATAACATTGTTAAAATGTTAACTGCATTTAATTGTGTCTATGTGTGCAAACTTTGCAATGAAGTATGAGAGATTAGTAGGTGGGTGGCTAAACATCTTGAGGACTGAAATGGCCAAACAAGTAAGTCATGTGACTTGTATTTGCACCAAAGCGGGTTTAGTACTGGACCCTAAAATACCATAACTGATCATATGCATGCTGAAATACTATGGTTACAAAACCATAATTTGTCAATATGTTGCAAAACTACACATCCACAGGCCACGTTTGCTCCGAATTGCAAAAGTATTTCTGCATACTAACACTAGAGGGCAGCAAACGAATTTCCCCTTTCGAATCATCACCTTTAAAGACTCAAATGCTCATTCTATATAAAGTAAGATTTTACAGGTAAACTACTGCACTTTGCAGGCTTTCTGTTTTAATATGCCCATGTGCATATATTTAAACTATAATCATCTTCAAGTTGTGATGTCTAAATCTAATGTCACAACTCTCCAGTTATTTCTTCGGACAAGATCTTCAATGCTCAGATGAAGTTACTTATTTATTTATTTTTAAGTCCTCCACTGGGTGTCAAATAAAATAGTGTATAAAATAGAAGCGAATCATGTTTCTGATTGGCTAGTCTGTAACCTCCTAGGGTTACGTCATAGGGTCCAGGGGGAGGAGTTCGGAGGGGAAAGGAGAACAAGAGGAGGCGAGAGGCGGCATTGGAGGCTCCTTCATTAGGGAGGGAGAACGTACGCAGCCTCCGCACCCGGGAATGAGGGCGCCTTCTCGGCCACTGAACACACCCTCGTCGGTCCCCCCCTAGATGGATACAAAGATCGAGCGGGAGCAACGTGGAGCTTCTGTCCACCGTCGGGCCAGCAAGGGCATGTGGCCCCATGTATCGATCCGATCACCTGTTTGTCACACCTGGAACCGGAAGGATGCTGTATGTCCACGAGCACATGTGGTGGATGTGGGAGGAGGGGGGAGCTCCACGCATGCGGCAGATGGACATCTTGTACTGATGCGTGTAAGTTAAACCTCCTGTGGTCTTGTTTGTGTATCTAATCTGTTGTAGTTTTTCCATCGAAGCTGTCATCACATATCGCCATGACAGGCAGAAAAAACATATTTTTTAATATTTCATTTTAAGGCTTACCTGCGGTCTTGAAAATATACAGGATATTTTATTTTTTTATTTTTTACGTGTTGATAATATCCTTGATGCATGATGCGTTATTGGTTGAATGTGATTAATTGCATTTTAAAAATGTATTATTAACCCTTTATTAAGATAAATATATTGACATATAATCATATAATCAACGCAAATCCTTGTACACTTTTTAAGTGTGTTAAATATTTTTAAGACACTCAGTAATTCCTAATTAAAAATTAAGCATGCCTCAATTTGCTGAGATGATCAAAATGCATTTTTCCCCTTTGGGGCCTGTGAATGAGACCAAAACAAGTGTGCATAGTAGAACATAAACTCTCCTTTTGTCAGCCACCAATACACTGTAAATCAATGTTTGTACTAAATGTTCCAAAGAGGTCGCACTTCACTATTTTAAGATAATGAGTACATTTAGAACAACTTTGCAAAGTGCAATGCTGCAATATTACTATGGGAGTTTTTGGCTTGACAAATTTGCTAACAAACAAACTCATGCCTGTAATAAAATTCAGCTTAATACTTTTTTTTTGTGCCCTGTCCCCATGCAGGAAGCAGCACACACACACATGCACACACACACACACATGGCAAAGACCAGAGCCTGTTCCTGTCTTTGGTTATCTAGCTGTATGAGTGTTAAACATCCATCATAAAGCTAGATAACCGAAAGTAGGAATGACCTTCAAACCTTCATGAAACAAGAAAGCAGAAGAACACACAAGAGGATGTGCTGGCGGGCTCTTCAGGTAGGTTTGCTTTGTGTCTTACATTTTGCTCTTTGAAATGTGAAGATATTTCGAATCATTTGACAAAGGCTTCATGAAGACTCAATGCCTGATCATAACTTCATTCAACATCCAGCGTTCTTGTTGAATCATTTATATGATTCTTCTCAAAATTAGAAATGAAGACTTTTTGGTGTGAAAATTTAAAAGTAATATTCATATTCTTCCATATTTATACTTCAGTTAAGTTTCTGTCAACTGAAATTACTTGTTTAACTGACTATATGTGAAGTAAGACAAAAATACTACAAAAAATGTGTTGTTTATTTTACTAAAAGATTTCCCATCCGTCCATTCATTTAGTACAGTACGGGTATAAGTTATTAGTACAGTACTAAACACACACACACACACACAACAATTATTTTTTTTTAAATAAAATAAAATAAACACATTACAATAGACATTTAAACCTTTAAAACTGCTAGGTTAAAAAATAACACAAAATGGATTGTTTTTTTCAACCTGTATTGGATTTTTTTTCAACAGCTTTTTGAAGCTTGTAATATAAAGGCAGCTTTTAGCCTAACTACTAAACAAAGGACACTTCAACTAATATATTTTTTCCTCCTATAATGGGTGAAAAGTAGGCAATTTCTTTACAAATCCATCAACAAACGATCATGTCCTTACATATGAAAATGAATTCGTAAAGTGACCAGTCATCTGGAAAAGAAGACATAAGACAACAAGAAATAAGAACAATGATAACAAATCCCCATTAGTCTGCTTTAACAATGTTTTCATCATGACTTCAGTGATACAAAAAAATGACATAGTTATTTTTCACAGATCCTGCAGAATAAAACAAGTTTAGAGACGAGCTTATTTAAGGTGCAGACAAAGCAAGGCGGCACACAAGTAGGCCTCGTGGCCTGGTTGAGGCGATGCATGCATCCTCACTGCTAGCATGATGTTGTCAGCCATCTTGACATTCTCCCTGCATGCTTGTAGACATGCAAAAGCAGCAGCCTTAATTGCCACTATTCAGTTTTTGCGAGCCTAGTGTGTGTGTGTGTGTGATCTCGCTAAGTGGAGATTCATGACGAGGTCACCTTACTGAGGCCTCTCACAGGTCACACGCTCTCATTTCGCCCTTTATGAGGCAATGAAAGAGATTTGGTCACCTAAAGTTGGTTATGCACCTCATTAGAATGCAATTAGAAGAATTTAGGTTGCAAGAGTGAAGAAAATGATAATGCTGCACCTTGGCTAATAATGAAAAACTAGTATAGCATACTAACAAATGATAAATGATAAATACATGCTCAGGACAAAAATACTGAAAATATTTTCGATGATTAGAATGGTGATTTTCTGGAGTCCAAAGTCTTTTCTGAAGAGTTAACTTGTTAAGTCACATCAAAATCAAAATCTCATCAAACTCATGCATATTAGTACACATTACACAATAGTACAACCATGCATCCCATAATACTGTCACCATGACAGACAGCTGACTGTATAATGTGGTTGAAACTGACAACTTTATAAAATAATAAAAACTATAAAATAAATAAAACTGTACTGGTAGCACAAGTGCTTAATAATATTTCACAATTATCACTCGAATGATCCCTAAATAACTTTCATAAGCCAAATACTATTAATTTAATGTATGTTTATGTTCGGAATAAACTTCTCCAACTAGGCTATATCTTATTTTTCAATAATAATGTACAATAAGTCATATTTTTCTTTTCTTTTCTTTTTACCTTCAAACATAAACTTTTTTCGGTTATTGTCACAACTTTTTGTTCATGTTTCGTTTCACATAAAGGTAATTCCTCTTACTGTAAATGCCACTTGTCATATTACAGAAATAATGTGGCATTAATTATTATTATTATCATTGTTATTATTATTATTATATTGTCTTATTTTTAATGGGGAACTTAATGCATTTCAAATAATGTATTTCTCATTATCTGAACAAAGGTTTTGATGTAGCTTTTCATTTTTATGATTGCATAAATAATACATTTAAACGGAAAAGTGTGCCAAATAATGGGGCTGATATAAAAAAAAAAACGTGATCTGCAAATAAACGTCAAAGGCCTATCTGGTGTGTTTTAAAGGAAAACTAAATGTGAAGAGAAATGTGGAACGGAATTATATTGTATCTTACGGCGATATACTCCAAATTTGGACACACTTTAACAAAAAATAATGTTTAGTCTTACTGTCTGTTTTTTCACATTTGTAAATTACAGTGGACTGAAATTATTATTTATTATTATGATTATTATTGCAATGGAATGTTGATAGAACGCCAAACAACTCGACAAAAAGCACACGCTGTACACCCTTCAATGTGGGCGGGCGCCTCTGCGTTCATCTGTCAACATGGATTCTATTTTCAAAAAGCGCCTTTTACATCCTGATTCCTCATCGGTCTTTTGTGCGTCAAGCTAAATTAAATCGCAGGAATCATCTTTTGACTTTGCCCCCAACACACACACAAAAGAGAGAGAGAGAGAGAGAGAGAGACGTTGGAAGATGCAGCGCAAACAAGCCACGTGAAGCTCATTAACATAATTGCATAGAAACGAGGGAAGCTGACATCTTAAAGGCACAGCAACACTTATTTTCAACAACACCCACATACTGTACAAACAATAATAATGATCACTTGTGCAAATTCTGTTTATAGTTTGAACCGTACTGTTGCATGCGTATTGATTATTTTGATGACGTCATGAGCTGGCGCAGTGCAGTCCTACACTAGCAAAGGCACCATTTATTTTCTTATTTTCTTATTATTTTTTGGTGCACTACTTATCTAATTGAAACGAAGCTGTTTTTAAATAATGATGAAGCCCAAATGTCTCCTCAAATTCCACCAGTCATTTGGTGTATTGCCAATTAGTGCTGTCAAAATTTTGTTCATACTTCACCTGTTTTTTTTAAATATATATAAATTATATTTCAAATATCATATTTTTCCCCAAAATATCCCATCCTTTTCGCATTTTCTTTTGTGGTAGATAGATACAGACTGTTGCTCTAATTAATCTCATAGCATATGTGACCTTCATCAGGTCATAAAATGCCTTTCTAGCAGAGCTCACCAACAGGTAACCCCCAAGGACCACATGAGTAGCCTGCAGGCCTGTTTTAAAATTGCTCACCAGTGCTGGGACATTGTAAATTCCTAGGATTGTTGTAGCTGCAAACACTTACAGAGATTTATAGAACTAGTTACAGTGTATATATATTTTTAATCTGTTTCCAACCTTGTTAAATCATTATTAATTATTGTGAGAAATCATTAATCTGGTCAGTCTTCACAAGCAGTAGAATACATCAGTAGTAGTAAATGCAGTAAATGTGAATTTTTATTAATACTAACATAATGGATATTTCAGAATTCTCTATGAAACTGGTAAACCTTCGAATTAATCACTTTAAAAAGGTTGCTGAATTAGATAGCATATGTCACCCTCTTAAAATAGTTGCCTGTCATTTTTTTTGCAAAAGAAAAAAGCCTAAATCATCTCCTCGGGATGCAAATTGTTAATTTTGTCTGAAAAATCTGGTCAAAATGACTTAGGCGATTGTTTTAAGAAGGCGTTGATATGTGACCTTTACCTTGTCATAAACTACCGTAATCGTTGACCACCATAGAAGTCATCTCAAACCGGCCCTGGCCTCATTGAGGAGTCCTATTGGTAAACACGCGCCTCATCGTCCACATTATCATTCTGAGTGAGGCCTTGCTCCACAATGGCGGCTTTGTGGATGGGACGCTTGACAAAGGCCGGCCTGCATCGTGCATGTGTATGTGTAAGAGAACGAGAGAGAGAGAGAGAGAGAGAGAGAGAGAGGGCTGCAGGGAAGCCTGGGTAAAGAGGTGGGAACCGCCATCTAGACAGCAGCAGACGTATTCTGAAGTCGTCTTTTGTCTTTCTGCCTCTTTCTGTCTGCGGGACTCATTCTGATTGTGTGCATGTGTGTATGTGTGAGCGTCGTTGTGCACTGCATGCATCCTACATCATTTAAGCCAGTGATTATTAAAGTGTTGCATGTCGGCTTTCTACATTGAATTAAATACAACTAACAATGACAACATTTGAATAAGCTATTCAGCCTGTTTAAACTTTTTTTTTTAAATTCCAGTGTGGTCCCTTTTTTCACTTGTATTTGAAAGTACATGACCCTATGAGAAATTTGCATTGAATCACATAAGTACTTTATTCAACTTTATGTGCAACCACTGTCATTGATGAACATTGATGAAGTCCTCTATAGCACTGTATTTCAATGATGGGCATTATTGTGATACTTAGAGCGTAAAAAACGTTTTAGGTCGTAGGCCAACTTAGAGTAAAAAGTTCGACAACCACTGATTTAGTTAAATAACCTCTGCAGTTATGTTACCCCTAAACGTATCGAATACTACCTATATTTACATGTAAGAATTAAGAATTTATGGAAAATTACTATTTAGTCTCCAAAAGAAGACAACAATTTGTCATTTTAGCATATTTTGGTGAACAGTAACTTGTTTTAACCTTTGAAACCTTTGACCGCCAACATCAAATTAACCACTTGTAAAGTTCCACAATGTTTCCCAATAGACACCATTTTGATAGCTGGGCTTAGATAACAACCAATCACGGCTCAAATTCAGAAAACAGGTGAGACCGTGATTGGTCCTTACCTGAACACTGATGTCATTTTCAGTGACAAAATGGCCGCCCCCTGATATGGTTAAAAATGGGTGGATTTTGCTGCTTATCTCATATTCCTCAAATGTAATAGTAATCAGAAAGCTGCGTTTACATTAGTGGGGTGCATATAGAGCATTATATTGTCAAGAAATTTTGGGCGTTGAGTTCCCCTTTACGGCTTTTCCTCTCCATAGACACAAAAAGCTCAAATGTTGCTTCAAGCGACTGAATGCAGGAAATTCAATTTCAAATCGCCAGTGCCCCCCGTTGACAAAAAATGAAACTGCACCTACCCTTCTTCACGTACACAATGCACACATGACTTCACATCCGTGCAGAAATTATTATATTATATTATACTATTATACTATTGGCCAAAGGCTTGCAGGAGCACCCATTGTGAACAGCTAAGGTATTTTTCATAAACTGACAAATAAAGAAGACTATTGCGAAGATATTTTGGGCTGAATTATTACAGAGAGCAGCTTTAAGCTTTTATACAATATTTATTTTAGACTGCCAGAAAATACTTTTTACGACTGGTGGAGTTTTTGTTTCAAGCCTTTGACCAAAGTGAACAAGGAAATGTAATTTTTTATCCTATCATGAAAACTTAAACACAAAATATGAACATGTTGTGAACAAACTTTGACCTGTGATTTGTCACTCAAAATGGTTGCAAATGGTGGGAAAATGACTATGAAGTAACAAACAGTAATTTTATAAAAGAGACTAATTATATATAATAATAATATGGTAAACAAGCATTTTTAGGGCCTGAGTGAACACAATTAAGGTTTAGTTAAGTTTTTTTTTAAAGTTTTTTATCATGTGTAATAAGCATCACGGCTGCCTGGTAATAAATTTGAGGTACCTGAACAGCAACTGCTGGTCTCCACCCACCAGGACACGGCATCCGTCCTAATCCGAGGATAAACCTGATTATCCCACTTCGGCTTGTTCTTGTCTTTGTAACACTGACGGGGGACCTTTCACACCTCTTTTTCCCCCCATGGTCGAGTGGGTCGGAGTTGTTAAGACCCCCAATTGGGACGTGTGGTCGCCATTCATTGCTTTTAACTGCAGCATGTTGAATGTGGTCAATATTTTAATGAGAGGGCATATCATTTCTAATACATTTTTATTGATATTTGTCCGTTAGTGTTTTAATTAAAAGTCTGTTTTGACCACTAAGCATTTAAGAAAGTCTGATTTCATAATCACACGTATTCATTTAAAACTACAGTGGACCCCTACTCATTCGGAATCTGCATACTCACCTATTCGTGGATTTTTTCCCCACATATATTAGCCAACCTCCATTTTGGAAGATAATGCTTAATAGAGCTTTACCCTTTTTTTTCAAGATTTTTTTTATTAATTTTTTTCCAATGCATTATAATAGGCGTCATGTGTATGCAGATTTTCGCTATTCCCAGTCCCCTATCGAGGGTCCACTCTACAATAAGCAAATAAGCATCCGGGCATGCATTTCCATTCCTTCCCGCCAGTGACTCAGACTGCCAGTCAAGTTCAAGTTCACAGGATAGAAATGTCTGCACTCTTCATTCACTGTTTGTCCTCCCCCTTTTGAACCCCGCCCCCTCCCGGGCGTTAAGATGACAGAGGGGTCGTGGCGTTGTTATGGCAGCAGGCTGGACGTCCCGGCGATGTGTCGGTGAAAAGGACAGCCTGTCACAAACACGCATAGAGGGAGAGAGAGGGGAGACGTAGGGTCCCCCAACAGCTGTGCATAAATTCCCCCCCGTCGGCCCTCTCGCACCCTAAAAGCCTTCCAACAACCCGCCCAATCACTTGCCCCCTCCCACCTGTCAGGCCTTTCAAATAGCAGCGACCCTGGGAACACGCATCATCATCCTTGCATGGCTCTTTTCTTACCGCCCCTTTGGATCCTTCGTCACTATACGCACACACTCCACAAATTATGTCATGGTGACTAGCTTGGGTTCAAATGATTTTAAATTCAAAATCAAAAACAGAAATGACACAAGTCGGTGTGTGGGCTAGAGAGAGTTTTTTTGTTAAGGTTATATTCAAGTGGCACATGAAAAGTAGCTCATTTGCATAAACTGCATGCTGTCTGAGCGGTGGGGTGGGGTGGGGTGGGGTGGGGACGCTGCCCCTCTGAGAAGAAGGAGCATGATGCTGCATTGAGAAGTGGCGGCAAGAAAGCTGAATTGTCAATATCAAACATTAAAAAATTGGGAAAAAAGAGATAATATTGTTATCTGTATTATCTTCCAAATGCCCCCAAGCCTCATATTATACAATATTCATGAGTTAGAATTTTAATTAGACGTTGACTTAGTTTATTACAATATATTTTCCAATTCTGACCTTTTTTAACTGTCAAAAATTATATACATAAATAAATAAATAACTACATCAGTTGGTCCAAAAAATCAACATGCCAAATTCAGATTCAAAGTCAGATGACATACTGTTTTTTTTTAACAACAATTAATATCTAAAAAAAAAAAAAAAAAAAACTTATAAAAAAAATAAAATTTAGGATGCTGAATTGTTTTAGACTCATTTTTATGGTTAAAAAAAAAAACAACAACAACCACAATGTTAGAATGTAAACGATAAAATAAAAATCTAAATTTGTCAAAATTTTAACTCAGATGGCACAAAAATACCACAAAATCTAACAGTGATTTTTTTTTTTACCATAAGAAATTCATTGTAACAATATCACATTCTGGTGGCACAGATTTTATGCCAAGTTTAACTTAAATTCAAGATATTAATATCTGCCCACCCTATAATTTCTAACCATTACTTATTTTATTTTACTTACAATTAGTGTAAAAAAAAAAAGACCCAATAATTGCTCTGGATTGGCTGGCAATCAGTCCATCTGAAATAGACTTCAGCACCCCCGCTACCTTTGTGATTCCTCAGAAGCGGTTAAGAAAATGGATGGATGGATGGAGTGGCCCAATAATATCACAAGATTTTACACTGATTTTTTTGATGGTTTAAAAAAAAATGAGGATGTTTATTTTTCTTCTGATATTTATGTTTACCTTCATGGTCAAAATAAATCAGTGTTCGAAATTATACTGGGGGAAAAAATCTGAGTAAAAAGGGAAGGCTTTAAACTTAAATTCCATTTCAGATGGTTCCAAAATTCCACAATATCTCACACTGTTTGTTTTTTTAACCATAAACAAAATCAATGCAGAATTATTTTTTATAATTCTGAATTCACGTGGCACAGATACAGTATATATTTTGGTATTGTTGTGCCATCTGAGTTTAACATGGAATCTAAGACATTTTTACAACAACAACAAAAATAGCATCGGAAAATTTTAAATAAAACAAAAACAAATTCAACATCTTAAATTTTTATTCAAAGTCAGATGACACAAAATGATCACAAGATGTAGCACTGAAATGTATTGTTCACAATCAAAATTCAAATTTGAATTGATGAGGTCAAATGTAGAATTTAGTTTGATATTTAATTTTAAAAAAAATGAAACCTGGGTTAGAACTTCAAATTCTAACTTTTGTATGTTTTGATGCGGAGCTGTTGATTTGGCTTTCATGAACTTTGATTGATATTTGATAGTAAAACAAAAACAGAATCTGTGTTAAAAATTCAAATTTAGTCTTTCATTTAACTTTCATGAACTTTGTCCAGTTTCACACTTGACCTGCAAAAAAAAAAAATGGTGTCACTCTCAAATCACTTCTCTCGACTCTAAAAGTGTTATTGTTGAGTTGTGTGCAAAAGTCAGTCCTAACATTGCCTATTTTGTCTTTTCAGGAAAAGGAGCAACGGATGCCACCATGTGGCGGACCGTCATCTAAGCATCTATCACGAAAATGTAACTGTAACACGTTTCAACTGTCATGACTCGAAGCACACGTGACTGCAATGCTCATATTTTGCCTATAAAATAAATAAAACACCAATTTGGACCATGAATCATGTTTGAATGTTCATATTAATTTCATGTCAATGTATGAGAATATAATTCAATTAAAAACTCTTATATTTTGAATTATTGTATGGTTTTCATTCCTTATATCAGCTTTTATTGATAATAAAATGAATTGATATAAGAACACAAATAATTTCTGCAGTTTTATTGAAATGTATCCACACAATGTTCTTTCTGTTATGAATAAAGAAGTGTAACAATTTATAACAGAAGAAAGTTGTATTCCTTTTTTAATGGTGAATTCATACGTTGATGCAATAGATGTGATCTGTGTCTAAGTAGAGGTTCTAATTGAGTGACATTTTCATTCATATGTTCTCAAGTGGTCTTTTCAAAACATAAGCGTGACAATGCAAGACAACAGATGGACAAACGTCCACATGATGTCCGAAGTGAGTCGGACAGAAAAGTCGTGACCTTTGGCTCTTCCGGGACGCAGCTTGACCCCACAAGTCGCCACACACGTGCTGCTTCCTTACAGGGGTCCTCTTTTAGTTGGACCTCACCAAATTGATTCACCGAGGGAATTGAATGATCACTGGGTTATTAACTTTGCAAGTTCATCTGCTTTAAGCAGAAAATTGTTGCAATTTTTTCCCCATCAAACTAATATAATTACCTGCAGATCTATCAGACAGAATAATCACATCTTGTGTTATATGGACGATCAAATAAATGTTGCGTTCAATTCTTCTGTGAAAGAATGAATAGAATTCCCTCTAAATGTGACATGGTGTTCAGAAAGTGCATTTAAAAACTCACCAAAGAGACAGCCATTGCCTTCACATGGTTTAATTAGCGGGATTATGAGCGCTTTATTGGAAATTTTGAAAATTTTGTCTCCCTTTGATACATAAAAAGGATGAATAAATGATTGATAATTGCATGAAATTGCATTTGCATTACAGAATACTAGAAAACATCATTTCATTTATTACCCATAATAATAAATAATAGGTGTGAAGTTTCACCTATAGCAGCTTTCAAGGGAACCGAGGATGCTTAACATTAACACATAAGAGTAATTCAAATGTCTAGCTGGTTTTATTACATGAGGAGGCTCCATGTTAGTGGAAAAAGTAGCTAGCATTAGCCACCAGCTGATTGTCAGCAAACAAGAGCATGATTGAAGTTTCCCGTTGATGTTTCCTTTGGGTTTAACAGCAGAAAAAAACAGCAGGGTGTTAAACTTCTTAATATAAAGCAGAGAAAGGTCTAGATTGCTCGTAGCAGTGGTAAAATGTAATAGCTGATCAGCTAGGAACGGCTAGCTTCTCAAAATTATTTACTCAACTAAGGATACAACTTTGCCATAAAGTAGACCAAATATTATTCACGCTTCAGCATTCACCAGTTTATCAATTTGTCATTGATTTCTAGTGTCTCTTTAAGTGAGACAACAAACGGTTACTTTTGGCCGTAACGGCTACCACAAAAACTTCAAGCTAGCTTCCCGGACATTCACAGAAGATCCACCGACACACATTAGCTCATCCATTCACAAATCTAATAGTGGCCATGTTATGTCTTTTTGACTATCATCAGGAGCGAAATAGCTAACACGGGGGCACCCGTGTCTTCCCTGGCTCACGAAAGCTTCGCCAAACTAGGACTAAACAGGAACACAGCATCAAAACCACTGGAAAAGCGTAAGAACAACAGCTCAGCGGAAAATCACTGGACCAGCAGTTTTGTGTCAGTAAACACACTTGGTCGTAGTCGTTCCGATGTGGCCCCCTCCATCATTTAAGTTGTGCTACATTATTAATTATAGGTTCTTAGCACGACATCCTATTAGTCGGACTATGATACGATTATGCAAAGCAAGTATGTCATTTTCCATGTGGCAAACAATATTTTATGTTGTGTATCCAGATCCACCAGTATGTAACCAATATTGTACAGTTTGGGAAGTGACTGCGGTGGCAGTGTGTGCGTAAGGCTGCAGATCATTTATATCTTCCAACTCACTGAGCTTTTGCTCTTGTATTCTTCATTTGCATAAGAATGCCATCAGGTCCTGTGAACTTCCCCAACCTATTGACCCAGCTCCCCAGACATGAATAGCCGCGCTTTGACGCTCCCCAGCCTTTAAGTCCCAATCATGGTAATTTAATACATCTTAAGCCCCCGGCTGCTTGGCTAGATCCCCTCCACAGTTTGTTTTAGGCGTTCACTGATTCCCACCTCGGAGCTATTCCTTATTTGCCGAATTTAAGGGGCTACTTGGTAGGACAAAAAAAAAAAAAAACAACACCTTTCAGCAGCGTAATAAGCAACAATTGCATATAGTTGGGGGGGGGGGGGGGGGGTTACTTAATATTGTGCAGCTTTTTGATTGTGTGAGGAAAAAAAAATATTGCAAAACATCCCGTTGGAAAGGGTTTGTTTTGTTCACCAGAAAAATATCCTCTGTTCAGAGAATATATCTAAATGATGTTTTTTTTTTTTTTTCCTAAATCATGTTTATGATGCTTTTAGATATCAATAAAGTGTTTTTGGAAATCAATTCAACTCCCATGTTGCTCAACCTCTGTCCTCTGCTCTCCATGCAGACGTTCCAAGGGGCCGCTTCTCATGGGTGCTACAGCGCCCCCTGCAGGAGTTCGGACACATTGAACTCATTCATGCTTTCATATTTCAAACCTGCTTCACTGCTTCCTTTACTTTTCCTATCAAAGGCATCATTTCAACTTTGGCACCATCTGCTGGAAACAAAAGTCATATTTAACAATACTGTATGTGGCACTCATTGAAGTCATCCTAAATGAGTCTTTATCCCTCAAGTGGGAGGATGTAACCTTGCTAAAATCTCGCCACAAGCGAATACTGATATTTTCCCAAACAAAGTCCTATATTGAACGGAGTGCCTGATGACGAGCTGGCAAGATGAAGCATTCATGAATACTTCCCGAAGACAAACGTTTGAGAAACAAAAACCTTCCCTGCTGATGGGATAGAGAATCCCTGAAAGCAGATATTTGTTCAAGGAAACAAAGCACATGTTTGTTTCTCTGGGCTTCGCTTCCTAATCAAAGCTTCTAATTAACACAGTTTCTTTCCACTTAGTGGAGATCAAATACTCACAATTATCAGTGCAAACTTTGATGAGGTGGCATCCCATGCATTCATACATGGAACAATAATCTTCTTCTTGGGCCTGGTTCAGTGCACAAGCAGAGTTTAGTGAAGTCCGCGCTGTTGAATTGTCCCATTCGCTCTCAATTTAACAAGCAAGACACGTCCTTGATGGACTCTCAATCCAAACAAGAGACAAAGCTGAGCTCAATCGATCAATTCTTTGACTATTCTGTGACTCGTATAAATATAAAATCATTGCGGTTTTATTTACACTAGAAAGCATCTTTAATTGACTAATATAATCAAAATTGTCGCTCTAGTATAGGGAGGTCTAAACTTTTTCCACTGAATGCAACAAACAAAAAAGCAAATAAGAGGAGGCCATGTCCGTTTCAGTTCATGAAACATGCTAAAGCGGACTCAATATGCTGTTAGGGTTTTGGTAGTGAATGAGAGCTTTTCTGTAGTGTATGAGGATGTTTCAGTAGTAGAGCATTTTAATAGTGTGTATGAGAGCATGTTAGTGTTTCAGTAGTGAGTGAGAGCATTTCAGTCTTGTGTATGTGTTTCAGTTGTGCGTGAAAGCTTTTCAGTAGGCTGTGAGATTTCAATTTGCGTATGCAAGTGTGTGTGAGAGCATTTCAGTAATGTGGGAGTTTTTCAAGTAGTGTGTTTTAGATTATTTTTTTTTTGCTAGTATTTATGAGAGTGTTCCAATAGTGTTTATAAGAGCCTTTCGGTAGCATGTAAGATTTCAATCTTGTGTGTGCAAGTGTGTCAGTAGTGGGTGTGAGAGCATTTCAGTATTGCGTGAGAGCTTTTTAAAAGTGTGTGAGAGCGTTTTAGTAGTGTTTATGTGAGCATTTTTGTACTGTGGATGAGAGTGTCCCCAGTTGTGTGAATGTGAGCTTTTCAGTATAGTGTGGCAAATATTTAATTTGTGTATGAGAGCATTTCAAAATGTGTGAGAGTGTTTTAGTAGTGTTTATGTGAGCATTTTTGTACTGTGGATGAGAATGTCCCCAGTTGTGTGAATGTGAGCTTTTCAGTAGTGTGAGAATATTTAATTTGTGTCTGAGAGTGTTTCAGTAGTGTTTATGAGAGTGTTCCAATACTGTGTGAGAGTGTTTCATTAGTGTTTATGAGAGCATTTCATTTACTACTGTGTATGACAGCCTTCCCAGGTGAGGAGATGAGAGTTTTTCAGTCGTTTGAATGAGAGCATCGCCAGGCGTGTGTTTCAGTAGTGTTTGTGGGAGTGTTTCCATAGTGTGTGAGAGGTAACCCTGACGGCCTCTCACTCAACCAGGCAACGTGCACACATCATGATTTGTGAGGCTCTGACGAGACGTGACAGGCCAGCTCGCTCTCAGAGATGCACGAATTTGCTCCATTTTTGCTTCACTGGAGATTTCTTTATTTCATAAAGGACAATGGTGTCTTTCTTTTTCATTCCCTACGTTGCACCCTTCTCTCTCTCTCTCTCTCTCCCTCTCTCTCTCTCTCTCTGTCTTTCACACTCACATTCGCACACTCACATACACACGCACACAAAGCCTCGCTGGCAGACACACGCACACTTGCTTGCTGTCATGCTCATTTTGATGGTAATTAATGACATCACCCTGCGTGCGGTGCATGGTGGTGGTGTGTGCATGTGTGTGTGTGTGTATTGGGGATGGGGGGGGGACGGGGGGCTTGGGGTACATTTGTTTGTTGAGCAAACCGTGGGAACAGGGAGCTCTCCAGGGTGGCGAGTCAGGGCCTCCAACAATACATATGCTGTTGCTTTTCACCCAAACACCCCCAAGAGAATCATCAGGCCTTTTTTTTTTCTTTTTTTTTTTAACATTTCTTCCCTCCACATCTTGACAACGTTCGTTGGCCGTTGTGGCAATGCTGAATGAGAATTTAATGTCATCTCTCTGTCGCTGCGACTCATGTGCACTAGTTATGTTATGTTCATTATATGGAATGGACGACCAGACACACGGCTGTGACACCCTTGAGCAAGACACCAATACCCTGAACTGGGCACTTAAGCAACCCCATAGGCTACTCCAGTGTGTGTTTGCTCAAATGCAAAAGTCAAGTTTCTTGTAGATCAGAATCAGAATCAGAATTGGGTTTTATTGCCATGTAAGTGAATAAATTTCACATTACTAGGGATTTGTCTTGCATGGCAGTAAAAACGATTCTGATTCTGATATACAAAAAAACTTGACCTAGATGGATGTACATAACCTCCCAAAAAATTGTCAAGCAAAAAAACCCAAAAAGAAGCAGAAATTGCCCCCAAAAATGTTAAGAACAATTCTACAATTTCATAATTAATGTTTGGCTACCAATTAGTTCACCCATTCAATTTGTATTGCACATATTTAAGGCTGCTTGACATTTTTTGAAAGCATGCAGAGAACTGATGACCCGTACCAACCCATCAAAACCCTCTCCTGCTATTAATATTTATTTTTATGGTGCTCGGTCTGACAGAGGTCTTGACCCCTGAAACTTTCTACCCCACCCAATGGACGCTTGTCAGATGAATAAAAAATAATGTGTTGGAACTTGGTGATGTCTGTGGAGTGGAGGAGAAAAAATCTATCTATCTATCTATCTATCTATCTATCTATCTATCTATCTATCTATCTATCTATCTATCTATCTATCTATCTATCTATCTATCTATCTATCTATCTATCTATCTATCTATCTATCTATGTATCTATCTATCTATCTATCTATCTATCTATCTATCTATCTATCTATCTATCTATTGTTCGAGCTTGCTATGCTATGCTATGCTATGCTATGCTATGCTACGCTATGCTATGCTTTCATTTAATTTCATTTATTTGTTTATCTTTAAAAATGGCACAGAACATATTAATGAACATTTACAAAGGTAAATATGTATGGGATTATAGCCGTTTGACTAATTTGCGTCCCATCGGCAGGAAGGTGTCCAAAGTGAGGAGAGGAGAGAGTAAAAGCTAATTAAAAAGAGAGTAAAAAAGTAGTAGACAAAAAAATACATTAAAACTAGTGTTATTACCATAAACTGCTTAATTGTATTACATTTCTATAACAAAAGAGAGGATGACATTAGAGACAGCTGGAAAACTGCTTTCAGCCCATATTATGTTGACGAATCTGATTTGCAAGTAGCCGTGCTCTAAGATGCCTGGAAAATGATGCTACATTTAGCGTTTCCTGTATTTTGCTCTGTACGCGGTTCAATGTTTGTGATGAACGATAAGAGAAGGTAGATTGACTTCACTGTCAATGTGGCGTATTTT
This sequence comes from Vanacampus margaritifer, assembly GCF_051991255.1. NCBI lineage: Eukaryota > Metazoa > Chordata > Actinopteri > Syngnathiformes > Syngnathidae > Vanacampus > Vanacampus margaritifer. Next base: position 17,039,833 of record NC_135435.1, on the reverse strand, counting down.
GCATATGAGTAGTTTTGTGCCAAACATACCTTTTGGCCCCAAAAAGTACAACCTTGTTTTCTATATAGGTGCGCCTATCTGTGCAACCACATTTCTTCTATTATTCATCATTTTTACTTTCCATCTCAAATTTTTTTAAATAATTTTTTAAAATTGAATTGTGGAGGTTAAATAACCTGGAATTTAGTTAGGGCTGTGAAGACTTTTTTTTTTATCCACTCACGGTACTATAGGCTGCCCTAAGTAAAAATGAGTTTTATGAGGTCCATGTTTTTTACAGAGAAAATCCGGGTGGAGCCCAGATGGAGGGCGCAGACCGCTCCAATCAGCTCACAAAGGTGATATAATTGCCGGGGCAGGGTGGGATGAAGCCACAGCTTTTGGAGTTCTCCACTCTCCTCCTTTCCCCTTCGCACCAATTCTCTCCAAGTCTATACGCGCTGATTATCCTCCCCTCCTTCATTGTTCCATTATCCCCTTGCAACAACAGGCCAATTTGTCCCTCCAGCTTGGCTCCCGCCTCCTCCCCCCTGCTGCGTTATTTAGCCCCTCTCCTGCACTTCAATGGCAGGTACCGGTCAGAGGACTTCCACGGCATCTCGGCTATTCCTCAACGTCCCTCCTCCCCTCGCCAGCAGCCTTTAATCTGATTACAGGGCTTCTGCAGTCTTTCAGAGGCCGCCGGTCCCAGGGGGACAATAGCGGAGCAAGTGGTTTCACAAACACTCTCGGCAGGCTAATATTATTCTCAAAAGGTCCTCTATGGGTAAAATCACTGAGGAGAAACATCTTTCACTTTTTTGCCTTGAAAACATGATGAAAAGGTTTGGTTCTATTATTTATTTATTTTTGTATTTTCTTTTAGATATACCTGTAAAATTGTATGACTTTAAAAGACCAGATCATCATTCATATCACGAAATATGGGTGAGATTCAGTTCATTCAATTAATTCAGTTGTGCATTGATGGTGGAATGTATTATGCTGGCTGTATTCTGTAAAAATTTTTAAAAAAGTAATTTTTTTGGGATGACTGAAAACAAAGTATCATCATCCGAGAGGGACTCAGCGTCGAGTCGCTGCTCCTCCACGTTGAGAGGAACCAGTTGAGGTGGCTCGGGCATCTGGTTCGGATGCCTCCTGGACGCCTCCCTGGGGAGGTGTCCTACCGGCAGGAGGCCCCGGGGACGACCCAGGACACGCTGGAGAGACTGTCTCTCGGCTGTCCTGGGAACGCCTTGGGGTCCCGTCGGATGAGCTGGCTGAAGTGGCTGGGGAGAGGGAAGTCTGGGCTTCCCTGCTAAAGCTGCTGCCCCCGCGACCCAACCCCGGATAAGCGGAAGAAGACGGACGGACGGACGGACGGATGAAAATAAAGTGTGTCATATATCAATAAAGAAACAAACCATCAGGAGAGTTATAAACCTCTCTGGTTGAGCGTTGTTATTGCTATAGGTGTGTATTTATTATTATTATTATTATTATTATTATTATTATTATTATTATTATTATTATTTTAATAAAACTAATATTTAAAAAAAATATTTTTTTTTATATGATACAATTAAATTTAATAAAAACACATTAAAATGATGCAAAATAATGTCTATTTTTAACCACCAAATACAAACAAGAAGTAAATACAGGTGGGTCAATAAAATGTTTGACCTCTGACCTTGAACAACAACATGATAGTTAACGTGTATGACCCCATCAGGACGTTTAGTGCGACATGCAGCATATGTCCTCGCTGTGCATTAGGAGTTCATTAAGTCACATTCCATTGGTCAGGAAATGACCCCACTGACTGACCCACGCGCACCTCGTTACCATCACAATCAGCAACAGACCACAAGCAATGACCTCAATGAGAGGTTCAAATAGGACTCCATGATAGTGCGCCTCCTAAAACATACAGTAATTATTAGTGCTGTCAAAGTTAAAGCGTTAACTAATTAATTAATCACAAAAATGTATTGCATTAATCATGTATTAACTCAGATTAATCGCAAAATTAATTTTGACCACAGATTATCCTTTATCTTGACAGTTACGTTAAAGGTAGCGCAGGTTGTGTTTGAGCAATACACATCACTACATGCATTAAAGTATTTAATAAATGTTTGCGTATGACATTCAAAATATTTGTTCATGTCAAACTATTTTTTTTCCATTTTAAATGATGCAAGTTAATAACTGATTAGAAAAAGAGGAGGATGGGCGTGTGGAAGGAATAAATAATTTTGAAGACGTCCTGATAACAATAAATGTAAAAATAAAAAAAAAACATAACAGGTACTCTTTAAATTTGGTGGACAAAAAATGTTGATTAAAAAAAGCCTTTTAAATTAAGCGATTAATCAAAATTGTAAAATGTGATTAATCTGATTTGAAAATGTAATCGTTTGACAGCTCTAGTAATTATACAATTCAATAGAAATTAAAGAATTAATTCATTTTTTGCCATCAATTTTTGTTTCAGTTTAATGGACATTGTGCTGCCTGGACATATGTTTTAGCCCATCGTTGGCGGTTTGAATTGCTTGTTAGCATTAAGCTAAATGGACTTTCCGAAGGTGAAGGTATGTGGTTGATCCGTAGTGGCTGGTATCAAAAACAATTGAAAGAAAATGCGTTGGTACTGTGTCGAATCCCAAAAGTGTGGTATCAGACAACCCTTGAGGTCATCGTAATTCTGGATTGTTAGAAAAGAGAGAGAGAGAAAAAAAAGAAGTAATTCTGGATTGTTACACTTAAGCAACACTTCGGTAATTTATTCAAAAATTGTTGTCTTGCTTGTTCTTCAACTTTTGCCACCTTACGTTGATTGTTCATCCTTACCCGTGACTCTTACATAATACTTTTGGAGTTTTGAGTTGAACTCTTGAGATTTTATCCACTTGCTAGTGTTGGTGACGCCAGTTTGACCATACTGATAAGATGGTGCTTATCTGTGTCCTTTTTGGAATGCTTTGTGTGACAGGAGAATTGACACACGCCAAGATGAGTGGATATTTTATTTCAGTTGACTTCATCATCGTGATGTACGTCTTCTGTCGTCAGATTTATCAACATGACTCATGTCCACCATTAACATGGAATTCATCTCTTCATGTATACAAGTTTTAGTATGGCCAAGTAACTGTCTGCATGTACTTTTGACAAGCTATTATTTTTTACGTCTTTTACATTATTTTCCCATTAAAGCATATTCATTTTAATGCCTGTTATGGTTTTGTATCAAAACAATTATTTACCACTTTAATCCCCGAAGATAAACACAATATCAATAAAGCAATAAAGTGCAATAAATAAAATAATAGGACATCTTTAATTTGCATTTACAAGTGATTGGACAATTTGGAACAGAAGAATAATGCATCAACGATACGGCAATTGAACACACACTGCGTCAAACATAATCACAAAAACTCGAGTTACCTAAACAAGTACGCGTGCTTTACAAGGAACAATTTGACTGTTATGTACACACTTCTTACAAACACCTTCATCTCAATTGAAAGAAACAAGAGTTACAATTTTCAAGTGCATGTATCGCAATGATCTCAACAAATACCTTTTGAAAGATGGATACACACGATGCAAAGATTTCAGACCTCTTCTCGTGTTCATAAAGGATAAGAGATGTGTTTGCGACACTTGGAAGTAAGTCATTCATTCACACTCGCACACACAAACTATTTCACACATCCAAATATCAAATATCACATTTCACAAGTTAAGCTTTCCATTGCCAGGTTTTCCTTAGTCTGAGGCCATTTTAAGTGTCTATCTTTTTAAACTATTTGTCAAGTTCTTTGTGATCATCCATGACTAGCTCTGCTCCACAGAGAAGTTGGACTCAGATCTGCAAAATAAAATATAATAAAATAATAAGACACATAATATAAGCAGGCTTCCTGTGAGGAAAGATATTACAAAGAGTGACTTTACAGCTCTTGGTGCTTGTTGATCATGTGGTTGTTGTACTCCAACACCGGAGGGATGCTCTCCTCTTCCTCCGGGACCTGCAAGCCCCCCAAGACACAATCAAGCTTGTCATCATCATCATGAGCTTTTACTCCAGAGCAGCGTCAACCCAGGCCCGCTCACGGAGCTAGAACGCCATCTGGCGGTTAGGAAGCGCACTCACCTCCCAGTACACTTCATCGTCGAAGCAGTTGTCGTCAGCAGGGTCGCCCCAGATTGGGATCCTGAGGATGATACCTGGAGAACCACAATGAAGCGTTTGATTTTTCAGCTTTCAAGAGATTCCAACTTTTACATGCTCCATGCCCCGATAAAACTTTTAAATCAGTGCTTTTCAACATTTCTTGAGCCCATATATTTTCAATGAGAAAAAAAGAATACACAAGTAAACTATGTACCAATATAAATACCTAGTACACAGGTGTCAAACTCAAGGCCTAGGGGCCAGATCTGGCCCACAACATCATGTTATGAGGACTATGTTTCTTGCTAATTGTTTTTGTGGATAACAACTCTAAGAAATTAGATATTTAAAAAAAAAATTGTATCAATTTCCCCTTTAAAATACATTAAAAAGTAGTTAAACAACCATTTTTTTTTAGTGCATTCTGATTCCAGACAGTGTGACTCACCAACAAGTGCTCCTCCCACGAGCCCAAAAGCGATAGCCACACACGTGCCAGCAGCCTGGAAGCCCCCCTGCGTGCCCACAGACCTGCCCGCAAACTTGCCTTCAAAGTCAAACGTGTCGATCAGTCTGGAGGAACACAAAGTGATGCTTAGCCTCGCAAAGCTTCCAATGGCTTCCATCACTCTTGGCTATTTTTGCCACATCGATACATAGTCTAGACAATATACTGTATGATGTGACTCACACATTAAATGGGTGACAGATGTGTGAGTGTGCAAGCTGCCTACCCCTGCTGACTGTAGACACTTTCAGTGGCGGCAGCAGCAACAATTGCGCCAGTAAAGCCACCAAGCATGCCCGGTACAGCGTGCAGGTTGTGGACACCACATGTGTCCTGCAATTTCAGGTATTTTTCCAAAAAGGGCTGAGAAGGGAGAAACATTATACAGAAAGTTTTATTATTACATGTAGACTGTAAACAATTGGACGTGGCCATTAATAACTCTTTAACTACCTGCTTCAGTAATCATTATATGATGTTACCCTCAACATAGTTCATTCTGCAATATTTCTAAGCATTAAAAAAAAAAATTAATCCGTAATCTCAATTAGCCATTTTTATGATTTTATGATTTTTTTTTTTTTTTATAATTATCAAGTGCCGGTTCGGTAGATATGGAAGCCTTTTTTTGTCAGAAAGAAAAATAAACACTAGAAAATATGAGCACTTTCCTCCCTTAGTTTTCTACAGAAAATAGTACAATTAATATTTTTTGGGGGGGTTAGTTTGCTAACAACTTAGAGACTTAGCAAGCCTAGCAAATGAAACGAAAGGACTCGGCCTTCAGTAGCAACAAGGAATTTTCATTCCACAGCTACGTTTATCACTTGTTTTTGATTTTCGAATGATTGTACATTCCAAAAAGCACAACTCTAATCTGATAAACCTCGTGTTATAGTAATACTTACATGGAAAAGGCACGCTACCATTGTAGCACACGTGGCTAAGCCTGGCTTGTTTACAGTGCTAATGCTAGCTTTGTATTGTTAGCGCTGACATTTTTTTGAAGCTGGATAACATTGTTTGTGATTAATTTGTGACTACACACTTTCATTATTAAATGGCATTATATAGCCATGATAATTGCTAGCCGTTTTAAAACTGAAAACTCCCTTTTTGAGCTAATGAATGTGGAGCGGAGGTGACGAGCTCACCGAGATAAAAAGATATCCGAAAGTTGAGATGATGCCAGTGAGGAAGCCCACAATGAGCGCTCCGTACGGCATGATCATGAACTCAGCCGCAGTTCCCATAGCGACGCCACCAGCCAAGGTGGCATTCTGGATATGTACCTGTCAGGTGAAAGGTCACGTTAGTCATGGCTTCCTCATGTGTTGTTTTGCAACTCCTGAAGCTTACCATGTCCAGTTTTCCTCTCTTCTGTGACAAGCTGGATATGGCGACAGTGGTGAGGACGGACGACGCCAGGGCGATGTAAGTGTTGATGGCTGTTCTGTGCTGACCGGCGCCGTGGTCTGTGATGGCCGAGTTGAAACTGGGCCAGAACATCCACAGGAACAATGTACCTGCGAGACGACACAAGTTGGACGTAAGCAGCTGAGACTTAGAAAAAGCGTCCGTGTGAGGAAAAGACTTGTACCGATCATGGCGAACACGTCCGAGTGGTACTCTGATCCATTCATCCGTTTGCTTAGGTTAAGTTTTGGTCGATACAGAACCCAGGAGATGGCCAGACCATAATATCCCCCGAAGGCGTGAATGACCATGGAGCCCCCAGCATCTCTGCACTGTTGAAAATATTCACATCAGCATTATAAATGGAATTTCTGTGGTGCCTTGACATACAATTTTATTCATTTCGAGACACAAAAACATTCTTCAAATCATCTTTTCCCATTGAAATGAATGGAAATTCCACTTATGTCTTCCAGCATACCCCCCCAAAAAAACAACAAAAATGTTGTACTCCGTGTCTCTATAAAAACATACAATAATGACATAATTAAGTGAAATGTGAAGAATTACACTGTTTTTGTTAGCGATGTTTGCTTCTATTCAATTGACATTGTGCTGTTCCGTCTGGTGTGTGCATCTTGGCCACTTGGGGGCAGTATAATACAGACATAGAGGCACACACAAAGAAGAGTTTCACAACTAGTAAAGCTGCAATAATATTAGTCTTTTTCACACGTTTGTTTTTTGTTTCTTGAAAAGTGAGGATTTTGGAGGTGCAAGTTTCGGCCGGCACGGTAGATTGTGTTCACCCACAATGTTTTCTGGATTTATTGCTGAGCCCTTTCTGTGATTTCCCTTACACTAAGCATTCCTTTTTGCGCTGCAGTGCCGTTTAAGGGCCCGAAGATCACGAGCATCCAGTATGATTTTTTGGCCTTGACCCTTACACACAGAGATTGTTCCAGATTTTCTGAATCTTTGGAGGATGTTATGCACTGTTGGTGATGATTACTTTTTTGCAATTTTTCGCTGGTAAACACCTTTCTGATATTTCTCCACTATCTTTCTGCGCAACATTGGAGGAATTGGTGATTGTCTACCCATCTTCGCTTTTGAGGGACACTGACACTCCGAGAAGCTCTTTTTATACTCCAATCAAGTTGCCAATGGACCTCATTAGTGGTAACTGGTCTTCCAGCTGTTTTTTTTTTTTTATACTGTAAGTGCAATTGACTTTTCCAGCCTCTAATCTGTCCCAACTTTTTTTAGATTTGCTGGCACCATGAAATTTACAATCAACATATTTTGCCCTTAAAATGAAACATTTTCTCAGTTTAAACTTTTGAGCTGTCATCTATTTTCTATTCTGAACAAAATATTGAAATTTGGCACTTCCACATAATTGCTTTCAGTTTTTATTCACAATTTGTATAGTTTCCCAACTTTTTGGGAATTGGCTTTGTACAATGATTGTCCACGAGACTCACGTGTAGCAGGTCGAGGATGATGTACTCCTCCACAGCGAAGAGCGTGACACCAAACAAAGTGAAAACCAATGTCTGGACTGGGCTGACTTTACCCAACAGGGCACCGTAAGCAATCAGAGAGCCGGCACAGCAGAAGTCAGCATTTATCAAGCTGGAAAAAACATTGTGAAAGCACGTTCAATGTTCTTTTTCCTTTCTTTTGTCTTTTTTTTGTTTTGTTTTTTTAACAATGCACCCAGTTGCCAAACTTGAAGGCCCAGATCTTAAAATGAGTCTTAACTAAAGATTCCTCCTTGGGCTATGAGCAGAAAGAGGCAGCAGGACATCACATGACAGAAGCACTTTAAAACAATTACCTTTAACAGAAACAACTAAAAGCCCCACCTCGGCTTACAACATTCCTCTTACCTCTCAACGCCGATGGTGATTTTTCCAGTGTTTGGGTCAAGTGCGTGGAACCAGCCCTGCATGAGAAGAGCCCACTGCAGGCCGAAGGCAGCGATCAGGAAGTTGAAGCCTACTCCCCCAAAGCTGTAACGCTTCAGAAACGTCATCAGGAAACCGAATCCAACAAAGATCATGACGTGGACATCCTGGAAACCTGAAAATGCAAAGTCCTTGTTGAGTTTTGGGACAGTGTGTTACATTTATTGTTTTTTTTCCTTCTTTTTTATTTTATTTTAATTTTGTATTGATATTTTGTTCCTTCTTTTTCTATTTAGTTTTTTTTGTTTTGGCAGAATAATAATAATAACAATAATAATAATACTAATAATATATTTTTTACTTCATTTTTTTTTTCAAAAACAGGCTTCCATAGATAGAGGTTCATAGGTTAGAGGTTCTTATTTGAAAAAAGTATATATATTTTTTTACATAACCACTTAAAAGGGGCGTTTGCAGTTTTTTATTTTATTTTATTTTTGCATAATCGTAATAATTTTAACTGTTAACTGTGGAAACTCATTATCATAATGATGTGCAAGAATTGTTTTTTTTCGAATACTGTAATGAATTACAGTATTGCCAATCATTTATAATAGATTTGATTGCAATTCATTCATTTGAATATATATTTTTTTATGATACATAAATATAAAATTTGTATTAGTATGTATTTATTATATTCTATAACTTAGAGTGAAGCAGGTGGAATCCATTTTTTTCCTTAATAATAAATAAAACAATTATTTTTTTAAACATTTAAAAAAATTTGTCAAGAGTCCAAACAAAACAAAAATTGACATTACAGCTGCAATAATAACTTTTTAAAACTTATACTCACTAGGATATCTAAAGTAGAAGTCGTTCTCGATATCGCTGGTGATGTTGTTGGCCTCTTTGTATTCCTCCCAGTGAGCGTCCGACTCGTCATCGTAGCGGATGAACACTCCAAAGAGGACGACCATAGCGATCTGCCACAGGAAGCAGACGACGGGCAGACTGACCCGCACGTTGGTGTTCTTGCGGACATTGCAGATGGCCTCGCAGCAGTTGCCCATGGTCTCGCAGCAGTTGCCCATGGTGACCCGAGCTGATGATACTCAGCTGGCACCGCAGGTGAATTTATATGGAGAGGCGAGGAGGGGGCGGGTCCCGCTTCTTGTCCTGCTTGGCTTGCGAGCACATGGATAGTTGCACACCTCACCTGAGATGCACGTACACCACTCCTTTACCTGCAAGTTCTGCGTTTGGATCAAGGTTGGCAACATTCCTAACAAAGAAAGAAGCTCAGCAGAAAGGGCCCAAACACAATTCACAGTCCATTCTTTTAATTTTGGACCATGTTGTTATGATATTGCGTCAGAGCCCGGATTTGAACCCACAACCTCTCAAGCTTTCCACCACTTATTACTCATACACACTTGTGATGATGTTTAAGCATAGAAATGCGTTCATCCTACAAATGTGCAATTACTGATGACCAATTCCATGTTAGATTGCTGTAAATGAAGCAAGCCAACATAAATTTTTGAGTGTAATTTAATGCTATGTTTGACATGATTCAGCATCTTGTTTTGATCATTTCATCAACTCGAATCAACTTCTTGTAGACATGATTTTGTATAAAACCCTCCTCCTCACATGTGTGGGAGTCCATTCACGTGTTTGCGTCGTACTACTACCAAAAAAAAAAAAAGGCACCGCGACAACACGATCATGAGATTACAGATGAAGCATTCGTCACATGGTCTTGTTTGTGACTTTAGGAACATTCCAGATCATATCAGTTTCCTATATGTGCTCATTATTCAATTTATTACCTAACACGTGTCGCTGAGAAGACTGCCCTCATATCAGGCGAGGGGCAGAACACCAGTTTAGTTACATTCGTTCAACTGTTGTGGCAGATGGAGGGAATGGATGGGCAGTAACATATTATCACCGTAAGGTGCCTTCAGTACTTTTCTATGTCCGAAAAGTAGTCAGCACAAACCTCATTTCCAATTTAGCTGGAACAATAATTTGCAAACCATTTTCAACCTACATTCAAATGAATGCCCTACAAAGACACGACATTTAATGTAAAAAGTGACGAACGTTATAGATTTTTTTATTTTTATTTTTGCATCATTTTTAATTTGATGCCTGCAACATGTTCAAAGAAATATGGGCAACAAAAGACTGGGAAAGCTGAGGCATGCAAAAAAAAAAAAATGGGTAGGTATAAAAGGCAGGGATGGGGTAAAATTCAATACTTTGTCAACAACTGCGTGAGGAGATAGTCCAACATTTGGAAAACAATGTTTCTCAATTTACAATTGCAAGGAATTTAGGGATTTCATCATCATTTACGCTCAATATCTAATATAAAATCTCTGCAAGGCCGAGTACCAACATTGAATGCCCATGATGACCTTTGATCCCTCAAGTAGCACTGTATTAAAAACCATCATCATTGTGTAAAGGATATTGTCACATGGGCTCGGGAACACTTTGTCAGTAAATATAATATCAACAATGCGCAATGCGCTTCGCTGGGCCTGACACAAAGTCTAAAAGTGTGGTCTGACGAGTCCACATTGTCTGAATGACACCAAAGAACGCTTATAGTGCACTCTAAAAACAGTTGGGTTGAAAATAACTCAACTATGGGTCAAAAATGGACCGATCCTCTACTTGGGTCGATTTGATCCAACTTTGAGTCAAGAAATGTGTTTTTTCAGCGTAAAACAACTCATAAATATTGGTCAGATCCTTTACTTGGCAAACAAAAAAAAAAGGGTCATTTTGTATAAAACAACCCAGAAAGTTGGGTCAAATTGACCCATAAAGTGGATCGGTCCATTTTGTATCCATAATTGGGTTACTTTTGACCCAACTCTTTTTAGAGCGTGATATTGACCTGGCTACAGATCCATCAAATTCTTAGCATGTATATACAAATCCCTCAGTTCAGTTTCAACCCTCTTGCAGTGACTTTCAAAGTGTCAACAAGTCCAGTCCAAATGACTGCAATATGTCACATGCTGAAAGGGGGAACAGCCACAAGGGAATACCATCACCAGCATACTCGGCTGTAAAATGTTTGTATGATTGCTCAATGTCGTTAAACACAACTTGAAGAATGAGCCTCCAATGTATTGCACACGTGGCAGACCGGGTTAAACATACACACAGTCGAGTTTCACCGGGTTCAAGTCAAGGCTCTCGAGTTCCTATGGAACAAGATCTTTCAAGCACACCTTGGCGGACTTTGCTTTGTGACCACTATTCAGTCTCTACTTCGGAGGTTCGCTCGGTCACACAAAACATTGCATTAAAAAAACATTTTATTAACAGTAACTATGATACGTTCACAATCTTTAACCACTGTGAACAGATTAGTGCTGGTAAAAATATGTCCTGCGTTATAAAATCACGTTTTACTTTGCAAACAGTTTGTAAAAGCATGACACAACTCTCAACAGTTATTTTTGAAGGACAAAAGGGAGGGACTCAGCAGGCATGAAAACTATTCAATAGATGTGGAAATGATAGAAAGTCACCTTCAAATATATCATCCGGGCTGGCGTCTTCGCGCATGTGACAGTGGGGCTGTATGGAGGTTTCAGATGTTATCTTAAGTTTGACATTCCTGCCTTGTTCTCCATCACATGGTGTGCTACGTTTTTTGCAGTGGTCGGGCTATGATGCCTCAAGAGATATTAGCAGGGTCTGTCAGTCAGCGAGGACGAAAGACACACATGAGTGAAATTGAGCAATTACCAAAACAAAGCAGGTCCGTTCCTTTCTTTCTCCCCGTGAGTGTTGGGTGTTGTCATGATAGAGAATGATGATCATCATCATGGGGCTGTCTGTAAGAAAGTGGCAAGTCGGCTGCGTTGGAAAAACTGGTCAACACTTTCTTCATGCATGTCTCACTGGTGTATATCATGTGACCTCACACAAATCTCTGAGACTTCCGATCTTTTTTTTTTTTTACCTTTATAGAGCAATGGCAAATATAAAACCCAAATATTGCCAATATTCGGGTTTTGAAAGGCCATGTAAACACGCGAAATAACCCTGATAAGCCGTTATTCGGGGTTTTAAAAAAAACTTTATTTCACAGCTAATCTGTCACCTGAAACATGACTGATGGTTCTGATGCACCGAAATGCAAAATGATCTTATAGGCGTAGTTAATGAGATGATTGCGTCGATTGAAATTAAAGCGGCACTCAAGTTATTATGAGAAGAGTGACTAAGCACGCTGAAATATGAAAAGGAAGATAGCAGCCAGATGCCAGAGAGACACGAGAGCGTCAGGCAGACGTCTGTGAGCTCACCCGGGGCGATGTGACATGGCGATAACCTCAGTCAGGATCGAAACAGGAGAGCACCGTTGTGTCACATGGTCTACCACTCAAACAAACACACACACACACACGCATGCCCTCATGTTTGTCAGGAACAAATACAAGTGACCCTCCCTCCTTTATTCTTATTCTTTTTCGCTTCTAAACTATTAGGAAAATGCCATTGTGGCACAGTTTTTTTTTTTTTTTTTTTTTTACATGTCTTGCATGTGAATGTAGGTTTTATACATGTGGAAATGGATGATAAAGGGTCAGTATCAGGAAAAATCTACTTTTTGGAGCTATGCTAATTCCTCACCAGAAACACCCCCAAAGTGGTGTTTTCCACCGTTCACCCATCTTTGAGCATCGTAGGTCATTCCTGCTCTCCAAGCACAAGCCCCTTCCAAACAGTCCTCACTTGGCTACGTTCACACTGAAGGCTAATGCGATCCAGATCGGATTTTTTGCCCAAATGCGACCTGTATGGGACTTTTTTATGTCAGTCTGAACGGCTCAATTCTGATTTTTTCATATCCGACCTGGGTCACTTTCATATGTGGTCCTTGATCGGATACGTATCCGAATTTTTGCCATGCGACCGCAATCTGAACGGCTAGGTCGCATATATCCGAACTCGACGTCTTCAAATTATTGACATGTGTGATAGAGAGGCCCCGCCTCCGCACCACCTCTGCGGACTAAACACACGCCCACTTGCTCTGAAACCTCCATAACATTTAACAATAATATTGTCTGAGTCAATAGTTAGTGACACTGATATTTATTTAACTATTTAACTAGTGGAAGGCATTTTCTCCCAAAAGTCACACCAAGAAATAAACTTGTACAAGATTTGACAGAACATGTTTGACATTTTTCCAACATGTTGGGCTTGTCTTTTAACTAGTGGACCATTGTATAGCACTAGTAAGTGACTGTACACAAGTAGTATTGTTATACTAGTTGTGCGCAGTCGTAGTTGTGCAGTTAGCTATTTGTTAATAGCTAACGTAGAGTGATCTTTGTTGCACTAGTTAATGTTTTTGGCATACTAGCTGGCATTTACATCATACTAGTTTAACAAAAATGCTTACTTAGTTGACGTGCACACAACTAGTGAACTTGTGAAGTGTTGTAACTGTCAAACATGTCTACTAGTGATAGTTTTTTTTTCACTACTTTTATGCACATACCACCCACTGTGCAATTTTGTGAAACATGCTCAGTCAAAGTCTGTACAAGTTTGGTCTTGTGGCCGACAGCTGAGACAAACTACCTTCCACTAGTTAACTAGTGATAAGAAAATTAGTGTCACTAGTTTACTAGTCACTCACTCTGTACCCAAGTAGTTTACTTGTAAGGGGGGAAAAAAACATGTTTCACTAGTTAACAAGTGGTGTCATAATGAGCCCAACTAGTGTAACTAGTGGATATCTCTACATTTACTAGTTAACTAGTGAACATTTTTGAGCCTCACTAACTAGCTTGTAAGGTCCAAATAGATGGTAAGTATTGCAGTCTGGCTTTCTGCATTCACTAGTTAACATGTAACCATAATAGGCAGCATCTTGTTAAGTAGCTGCAATTCCTCAGGACAATTTGTCAACTAGAGTAAAACATACAATTAAAGTGGGTGGAATAATGACAAAATCTGAATCCTGATTGGTTTATTTTAACCGCAGAGCAAATAGGAATCCTGGATGCATGTCTGGCCCACCTCCTCATAAAGTATTTTTGCATAACTAGTTGACTAGTGAGCATGTTGGCATCCACTAGTTCTACTAGTGAACATTTTGGACATCACTGGTTGAAGTAGTTGGGTCAAAATATCTCACTAGTGTAACTAGTGGATATTTGGGGCATCACTAGTTAACTAGTAATACCTTTGAGTGTCACTAGTTCGACATGAAGACTTCAAGAGGCTTTCACTACAGAACTTGTCAGTGTTTTGTCTTTCCCTAGTTAACTAGTGGGTGTTTCAGCTCTCACAACCTAACTAGTGCAAGGAAATCATAGGACACAAGTCACTAGTGAGGAGAATCCATGTTTGTCTAGTGTTGCTGAAAATGAGTGGCTAGTCAGAGCTTCTGTACAACTAGTATGACAAAGTGCATAACTAGTATGGCTGACAAAGACCCAACTAGTGAGAAACACTCATGTCTGATATCAAGGATGGAATAAATGCTCAAAGGGCCTGCCATAAATCACAGCGACCTAAGCCACCTTGCTGAGAAAACAGTCCCGCACACTCTGATGTGTGACACCACCTCCACCCTCTAAAACTCTGTCTGACATGTTCTGAAGGAACGTTGTGGCTTGCTACTGAAATAACATGAATGTTCTGCATTTTGTCCACTTGCACAGGTGTCGCACCCGAGGTTAATCCCTTTTGTATTTCAGTGATGAAGAGATTTAAATCATTGAATCATTTTTAATCCCAGAAAGAATGAAAACAATGAGAAACGTGAAAATAACTTTCTCTTATTAACTTTGACATGGTAATTCGTACCTACATAAACACCCGAGTAACTAAAATCACACTCGGTTGCTTTGTCAAGGTTGAAGTAATGACAAAAACAAATACAGTACATTCAATGAAAATAAATCATCAATGGCCACATAACTCCTGTTCCTAACATTTCATTTTGAATTGGAAGTTAGTTGACTTCATTTCACTGCTACTATACAGTGTTCATATTTAAAATGTGAAAAAATGGGATGATTGACAGCTGTTATCTTGAAAACCTCTTAAGTCTGGATGCTTGCATCTCGCGACACCCGTGTACACTCCAAAAATATATTCCTCTAAATATTACAATAAAGTAATAGTACTGTGTTCTTGCTTACAACGCCACAAAGTTCCAAGGATCTCAGCTGTGTCATTTTTGAGCACTCACACAAACAAACGGCATAGAAACAATTAAAACAAACTTCCCCAAGAGCTCATGGACATTGATTTATTTAATATTCATTCATGTTTGTATACTCCTGCCGAAGAACTGTAATGGAAGCATGACTAACCGGCTTGGCGAAGACGCCTCCTTCATGTAAACACTTAATGTAAAAATTTGGCGGTTTGTGGAGGGTGTTAACGCTTGTCACTGGTCCATCAACATGACTATCTGTCATGTTAATTATATTATTTTTTTTCAGCCTCCTGTCAAGTGGTTACACACGCCCTTTTTTTTTTTTGTAATTGACACCAGCTGCATCTGCTCACCTGTGGATTCTACGAACTCGGGTTCTGTTTATTTACCTCAACTGACTGTAAGTGTGCGCCTTAAGAGTGTATTAAGAAGTCACTGTAAATCGCTACTTATATGGATAAAATAAGCCATTTCATTAACAAAAAATATAGAGCCTCATGATGTGACTTGAACACAACTCATCTTTAATGTACAGTGCGTTTATGCTTGTTAGATCGATAAGAATGTTACAAAGTTTTCGGATGGCTAAATTTTGACTGATGATCTGAATTTGAATTCAACCTCACGTTAAAAGTGAGTTTGAAATTTGGGCAAATCTATACTGTATATGAGGGTTCAATCGCAGTTAGGAATTTACTATAAAGTGCATCATACAGCCTTGCAGATCAGTGTACTAGGACCAACTGTTGTATATGTTTGAAAAGTTGTGTCCGTATCTCTTGCATCAACACGCAAGCCTTTGAATCGCAACACGAGACCGTACGACTCACAGGACAGAATGAACTGAAGGAAACAAAAGCACTGTCATAACATCCATACTGAAAAGATGTTGATAACCGTGTTTATGAACAGCCTAGCGTGACATGTTCATCTTATAGGCACGCAGATGCACAGGTTGTCCCTTAACCAAAAAGAAGTTGATTTAAGTATGCTTGAAGTGTACTCAAAATGAGGAGAATATGCATCCAGTTTGCTTTTCTTGTACTTATTGGAAGTGAAGAGGGTCTTCTGCCCAGATTTAGTCATAACTGTTTTAATTTCCTTATTTCCTCAGTAGAACTTTTATCTGTGGATGTGTCTTTGTGAGTGTTGTCGCGATTTCTGCCAGCATGTCTGGGGGGCCTCCTCTATTTCCACAACAATAGACCATTTGTCTGTGGTTGAAGTCAATGTGTTAGTATGATGTCTTTAGAGTATCTCATGTCCGGTGAACTCCGGGTGGGCTGTTTGCTGGGGACTTTGTGGTACCGCCCTCCAAGATAGTATAACAATGTTGTAAGTAACTGTAATCTGGGCATTTGTGAGAGGCTGCAGCCATTGTCCGGAACTCACTTGTGCCCGGAATATTCTGTAGAAATAAAAGCTTCGAAGTGACTGTTCATCGATCTCCAGCCTGCATTCGGATAACAAACATTCTCACTGCCCGAAAGGAAACAAACACGCGGAGGAAAAGATCATTTTCTCCAACACAGTGTTCACTGGTTCGAATCTCTGTCAATTTATCACTGGGCTTTTTGCTGTAAACTAAACAGTGGACATAAGTGCACCACAAAGTATACTTTCAAGGATACTTAATAGTATGCTTGAGTATACTCATTAACTCTTTCACTGCCATGGACGTTAAAAGACGTCAAGTAAAAACCTACGGAGAGCCACCAATGACGTAAAAAGACATCATCCAATTTTTTTTTTTTGAAACGGGTGGAGGAAAGCCTTGGCCAGCTGTGGTGAAAGTTTCAAGCAGATCTAGTTAGCCTAATGACTATTTTTGGCCCCTAGATGGCAGCAGTGACTCTCTTTTGACAAGATTGGGTAGGCGTCAGTAGAAGACGTGAGGCGGAGCTAGAGGGGACAATGGCTGGGGAAGGGAAGAGAACATGGCGACCGGTTGCAGGCAGCTCACGCTCGAGCAGTTTTTTTCAAAGACGAAAAGCATCGACCAACGCTAAAGAGCACATTGATGACAACGATGATCATCATCGATGATGATGATGGTGACTCCGAGGTTGACGCCGAAGTTGGAAGCGCTGACGCGGCGGCTATGACGACGTCATAAAGGTTCATTGGCTAGCGATGCTAACACCGGAAAACATGGAGCACAACCGAGCACGCTCAGGCGGACGTTCAATCGGACGACGAAGAGTGCCCCGAGTCCAATGCATATTCATCGGAGGAGTGGGTACAGTCTGCTACTTACTATTCCCGGGAAAAAAAGGCCGTCAAGAAAGTGTAACGTCTGCACGCGAAACGGACAATCGAAGTGAAACGTATCTGTTGTGCAAATCCTGCTCCGTCTCCTTGCACGCAGGGCAGTGTTACAAAAAGAAAAAATGTATTTGAAACATCCACATAATTGTAAATAGTACCACAGTTGCACACATTTGTAAATAGTTTGCGAAATTGTTTTGTCAAATTGTTACACTGTTGAATGGAAATAAACGTATTTTGCAAACTAAAAACACTTTTTCATTGTTGGTGGTAGCGTTTTACAGAAGTAAAGCACTATTTAGGTGTTTGTGGCATCATTCATGGACAAAAAGAACGGTACAATTCACTGGAGTGCATGAAATAACATCGTTTCACAAAAAAACTCTTTTTCTCCGCTTTTTGTTTCAAAACAGAGCATTTCGGTGAAACTAACCATTTTCTATTGTTGATTACTGAAGAACGGAATAAGGTAGAAACAAACTTTTGTTTTCTGATGAAAGATGAGAGTTCAATCTTTGATTTGGTAGTATGTGTGTTTCCATAGTCCAAACACAACATTTTCTGTGGACCTTGAAAGATCAGTCAAAATGCTTAAATCGGCTGGCACTGGCGACAACCCGTTTCTGAAAACGTCTGGCAGTCAAAGAGTTAATATACTTAAGTATACTTTTAAGTGTACTAAAATGTTCCAATTTAGTCCCAAGGAGTTTACTTAAAGCTTACTTTTAGTATAAGGATAAGTACACTCGAAAAATAAACTTACGGTAGGTTTACTTAAGTACACTTAATATTATGTACTCAAGGTATATTACTTTTTGGTAAGGGGTACCAAAACAATCCTGTTTTGTTTGAGGTATCGTTTGGACAGACTGACTGTCGCTTCCGTCGGCCCCAGGGCAGCCGTGGCTACTTAAGTAGCTTACCGCCGCCACCACAGTGTGAATGTGTGAGTGAATGAATAATGTATCCATTCCATTGTAAAGTGTCTTTGAGTGTCTAGAAAAGCGCTATATAAATCCAATTCATTATTAATTATTATTATTATTGAAGCAGCGTTGCAAAACTGCCACCTGGCAAGACGTTTTTCTGTCCCCAACTGCAGTTCGGCACCATTTTGAGAAGTTTTCTGGCCGTCACTTTGCTTCATCACAGTACCAGTACAATTCACGCTATCCATGTCAAGTCAGAGTGGTTAAGTTTTTACCTGTCAGATGTCAGGTTGTTCAAAGGCCTCAAGCAGAAGATTATGTTGTTCTACAACTTGAAGTCAAAGGATTCAAGACTCCATTGTTATGGTGGTTGCTATAGATTAGGGGGTTGAAAAAAACGACAAGCAGATGAGTTTGCTTTGATGTCTGGAGTTTTAAGTTGACTGACTGCTAATGGCGTTTTTAGTCTTTATATATATATATATATATAGGGGCCGGACTGGGACTCATATTTAGCCCTGGAGTTTCATGGCTCAGACCGGCCCACTTTAGTTTACAGTGTATTAATGAAGATGTATATTTCACATGTATTAATGTATCAATCTAAAATAGATAAAACATTCGAGAGAGAGAGAGAGAGAGAGAGAGAGAAAGGTGCTTCAAAAATGCATATGATCGAGTAAGTCGAGTAAATACGGGACACTCCAAGTTAGTTATTCTGGGTCAAGCTCGGCCTCTACCAAAAGCACTTTACAGTTTTTTGTCAAATGCTTACAGACAATTTTGAAAACTTTGTAAAAAATAAAATAAAAATGTTTTTAAAAAAAACTATTTTAGGAATAGCATATGCTAGACTTTTTTTTGGACAGATATAGGGGTAATTTAGATGACAACAAATATTGACAAACCCACAAACTGTTTTGTTTTCTTCAGTAATAAATTTAGTTTTTCTTGTAAAGTAAAAAAAAGACTTGTTTTTCAGCTTCTCTGACATTGCACACTTTCACTCGTGCTGACTGCACATCAGCTTTCGAAGGCAAAGGAACGGTGAGACCAAAAAAGATTCTGAATCAGCACACAAAGTTTATTCAGATCTTTGTGTGGGGAGCTCTTCTCAGTGGTCTTGAAGAGTTCACCTGTCGCCTTTGTGGTTTCAGTCGTCCAGTCAAGAAAAGTGGATGAAAAGAGAGATTAAAGCCAAGAAGATGTGTGGCTCAAGTCTTGAGTTTTTCTTCTGCAGGGACAGAGAAGAAGAAGTGCGAGTAGAAGGGAAAATGGTTGGTGCCAAATACAGGTCAATCTGGGAAGAGGACCTGTTGGGGTATGCACTAGACTAGGTGGAGAAAAAAAGAAAGAAAAAAGGAATCAATGTGCTTGAGTGGCCAAGTCAAAGTCCTGATCTAAACGCCATAGCAAATCTGTGGATAAATCTTAAGATTGCGGTAAAAAAAAAACTCTACATCTAACCTAGCTGAGCTGTTTTGCAAGGAATGCAAATTATATTTTATCATAGTTCAATTTAATGGTTACGATTTGCTCATTTGACCCAATAATCAACATGCACACACACAATAAGCAACTGGAGCCACACTCGTCCAATGGGAAAAAACATATATTGTAAATATTTGAAAAATATTTACAATTCCTGTCGATCTTAAGGTGGCTTACTAGCACACTGACATGCATACTTGTTTATCATTTAATTTTGGTTTAATGCACTCGGTGGTTCTCTGAGGTAAAACCCGTCTGTCGATAAAAGTCTCGATACTCTCTGCAGGGTGTTGTCTCATTAGTCAAGGTTGATTTCCCCCAACACGAGGCTGCATAAGAGGGTAAGTCTCATTTCTTCAAAAGTTCACTTCTAGTGACTTGAATGGCTTTTCATGTCTGTGAGAATCACAGGGCATGTTAATTCCCATTTATCAGATTGAATGTGATTGGTTCATTCTGAACAGCCACATCCCTAGATATATGAGGGTGTGCAATGGTGGAGGCACGTGGTGAACCCCCCACACACACACACACCTGGATCCTGGATATTCAACAAAATTGTCAATGCCTACTAAATAATTGATATATCAGCTCCTGAAGCAGATATAAACATAATTCCCAAAACATTTCAGAGCTTACAAGTGGCGTTCACACAAACCTATGTTTATTATTATAAACCTTCCTTTTTAATTTATTTTTTATTTTTTAAACAAACAACTGTGCATCTACGGATGTGTTTTTGGACTGTGTTCTTGAATGTCAGCCTATGTTGCTATGTTAGCCCATGAAAAGGCATAATTTACTTGTTTTTGTTATTTATTTATTTGTATGTTTAATGTTCAGTGTTTTGAACAAATATATGTGTGCAAAATCAACATTTTTTTTTTTTTTTTAATTTAGTCATGAATTCCGCTGTTCGGTTTCCTTGCTGACATTTCCCTTATTGCCGCCAAGTGTCAGAAAGCTCTATTGTAACTCATTGACAATTGTAACAGCTCCAATGCATTGAATTCATAACATATGCTCTAAAATTATTTTATGAAGCCCACTAGTCGGTGCTCGCAGCCCAGGGTCGGCATGCGAACGGTATGGCTGCATTGTTAAGAACCACTTATTTACACATTTCAGGTATGAACTTATGGCCACCTCTATGAGTCATGGCCACCCCAATGAAACATTTCTGGCTATGTCCCTAAGGGTGTGCACACCAGATTATCTTATTGGTATATTTTTAAATTCTCAGTTTTTTCCCCCATTAGAGTTGTACAGGTTATAGGTCACATAATGGTTGAAAAAGTGATTTAGCTCGTTTTCTATTAAACCTGGCATATTAATATGAGCTGTTGTAATTGTAGATTTTTTTTTATCTATCTGCTGTACTTCACAGCTACTTTAGGTACACCTGCACGAGCTCATGAGATCCAATAATGTCCACTAGCATAAATCGTTCGTATTTTCGGACGTAATCATTTATGTAAACATGAACTTCTGTTTATGTGTTAATCTTCTTCCTTTGTTTTCATGTTTTTATTGTCTTTCCAATAAACATCATTTCTTGGTTTCCTCTTTTGAAGGTCTGATCTGATCATTGTAAATGTATAAAAATGTTCATGTCATGTACCATTTGCTTTTGTTTCAGTATTATTTGGCCATCTGGCAGGGCTGAAGCTGTCTGGGTTTTGTTGTTGTTGTTGTTCAGAACACAAGTAACAAAGAGTTTGTATTATGTCTTGTTCTTCCAGATGTCAATTAGATCCGTGCTCAGTTTTTGAAAAGATGGCCTATTTTTGGGTTCATGCTGCCAGCAGCAGTTCATAAGCGTGGACACTTCTGGCGGGCAGCCGCGTGGAGCTGGCATACGATAGCCTGAAACACATTTGTACACAAACTTTTTATTTTATTTTATTTTAGTCACTGAAAGTCATTTTCAGGGATTTGACTAGAGCGCTTGTGTCTTTACCTTTCTCCACTTCATCTCGGACCTGCTGGTTGCTCATGCTGGTGTAAGGGATCATTCCCATGGAGAAGACCTCCCACAGCAGCACACCGAAGCTCCATACGTCACTCTCTGTGGTATAGCGACCTGCAAACAACCAGCAGGGGGCAGTGTTGGTATAGGCAAGATTCTCAGCAAAACAATTCCAGAAACCCAGAGGCTTTTTATTTTTTCTATCTTTTATTTGATTTTAGAGTAAAATAAAATATAAATAATAAGTTTCTGCAGATATTGTTGTTTAACAATATACAATATATATTAATAACCCACTTATTATTCTTTTGCCATTTAAATGAATGGAAATAAAAAAAATCTGTTCTAGTCTCCACCTCCAAAAACAACAAAAAACGTAATGTGCATTCTAATGAGGGAAAAATAGCACTCTATAATAATAATAATACATTTTATTTATAATGCACTACGCAGAAGATAAAGAATGTATGACCATGACTACTTTTATATGGTTTGTCTGCAAGCGTTGCTGTAAAGTGAGTTGCGTAGCTGCCACCATGCATATTTCACTCCAGAATTCCTTGCTAGTCTCAAGACTTCATTATTCCTTGACCATAACTGAGCTTCCTCCATGTTTCACAACAAGTTCATGCTGCATTTTTGCATCTGTAAGCAACAGAAGTGTTGTGGATTGCCCAAAAAGTGCCAGTTTTGCCTCATCTCTCCAAATGTTATTCTCCCAGAAGATTTTTGTCTTCTCAAATAAAATTCCAATTCCAATCTCATCAATGTCACGATATTTCAGTGATAGAAAGGCTACCAATAATGTTGCCTGTGCTGTGTACTACGAAAATAACGCACAGTGGAAAATGGAGGAGGCTCAGTAATCTTCTAATGTTGCTTTAAAAACAAATATCCAGGAAGGGCTAAGAACCAAACATTGGACCATTTTAAGCAGCCCTGATCAAAATCCATGTTCAAATCTGTGAAATGAGCTGAAAGAAGGCACCCTTCAACCACGAAACAGCTGGCAGAGTGTTTGCGTCAAACGTTTGTACAACACAATCTGAAATGCTGCTAGCTTGAATGCTACATAGGCCTACTGTATCTTGTCTTAAGCTAATGAACATGGCTTTTATTAATGTCATTCATTTGTAAATCACTATCATGCGGGCAAGTAGCAGTTGAACGGTAACATTCTTAAATTTTACATAGGTAGGAAAAGTATGTGACATCAAGTCGTTTCCAAGATTGCCACATGTGTACGCATTGACACGAAACGATGTGCGGTGTGCTATAGAAGTCTGACTGTCGCACTATAGAAGTACGACGAAAGGCAAATAATTACGAGTCAACCATAAATCATGAAGGTAGGTCACGGCTGGGACGCTGCTGACAAGCGAGGAAAAGGTGGAGTGAAATACAAAATGTAAACAGTTAAAGGCTCATTTATGGGAGTCCTCCATCTTGTCAACTAATTAATTGACATTGTTTTTTGGCATCTTGTCTTCCAACCAGCCATTCTATAAAAAAAAAACTTTTGGCTCGCGCTCTGAATATGCAGGGCTGCCACCTATTACACTGAGCGTGATGATGACTATTTGTTTCTATGCCTTGACATTGAAATGTGACCGCTCGGTGGCACAAAAAGTTACGTCATAATGAATTCAATGAAAGAGGGATCACTGAACTGTGTTGAGAAAAAAACTAATGACATTGACGATTAAGTGACTTTGACAACAACAACAAAAATCCTGGATCTGACTTTTTTTTTCCAAAATATCACCAAGACAAGTAGTGAGGGGAAAAAAATCCTTCCTTGCGTTTGCCGGTTAGCACTCACTCAAACACGCAAGTAAAAATCTCGTTCATGCTGTGTGTTAGATACACACACAGGCCAAGAGTATATTTCTGTCCAAGGCAAGATTGGAAAAGCGGCGGTGTGAGCTGGCATCCACATGCCTTGAGGTGATGAAGTGCCTTCAACATCACTACCGCCGCATTGCCTACAATTTCGCTTAAGAACATTATATTGATACCTCCGTCATCTCAAGTCTTGCATCTTCCAGGTACTAGTATGCATAGTAATATGCATACTAGTAACTGTACCTTAAGCTTTGTATGCTCTCTCCTCTCGAGTAAGACAATTTAGCTGACTTGTTAAGTGAACAGGGTAAACTTGTAGAACAACTCCGTCTTACTGGTAATGTTTTCTTCCACTACTAGTACCACTTTTGACCTAAAAAAATGCCCACTAGTAGTTTTGCCTCACTATCATGTCCTACTAGTCTGCAAAAGTTGTCCTACTAGTGTCGGAAAATTTCATACACTAGTGGAAGACAGTATAGGGGAAAAACATTCAGTCATTTTATTAGTGCACCCTTTTCATTCTACTAGTGTGCTGAATTGTCTTACTAGTGAGGAAAAAGTTCCCTAGTACATGAACCTCACGATGGGTAGTGACTAATTGCTCAAATGGCTTTCCATAAATAAATGGTTGTCTTTATAGGATATACTAAGACAATTCAGTGCACTAGTAGAACGACTAAGGCACACGAGTAGAAAAACTAGGGTGCAAGTACAAAGTAGAACAACTGTGTCTTACTTGGAATGTTTGCAGCTACAATACATGTTATTAGTAAGGCAAAACTGCTAGTTTGCCCTTTGTTTCTACTAGTAAAATCCAGGAGGCTACTAGTACATGACACATTATAGTTCACCTTAGTGCCTGTAATCTTACTAGTGCAGAAGCATACAGTAGTGGGGGGAAAACTAAACTAGTAAGACACAGTCATTTTACTAGTGCGTCCAAGAATTCAATTAGTGTGCTCAACTAACTGGCTTAGTAGTGAGGAAAATGGACCTCAAGATAGATATTGAATAAATGCTCAAACGGCTTTCCATTAATATATGGCTGTGTTTATTCAATATACTGTATGCCAATTAGTGTGCCAGTAGAACGACTAAGGCATACTAGTAGAAAAACTAGGGTGCACAAGTACAAAGTAGAACAACTGTGTCTTACTTGGAACGTTAACAACTATTGTACATGTTACTAGTTAGACAAAACTACTAGTTTGCATTTTGTTGCCACCAGTATAATACAAGAGGCTACTAGTGCATGACACATACTAGTTGGCCTTAGTAGTCTTACTAGTGCAGCAGGAAATAAACATTACTAATAAGACAGTCATTTTACTAGTGCGCCCCAGTCATGTCATGTCATTCTTGGAATGTTTTCCCACTACTGCCTTCTCTTTCTGTGTGACATTTCTACCCACTAGTAAGACAACTACTGTACATGTTACTAGTTAGGCAAAACTACTAGTTTGCATTTTGTTGCTACTAGCATGTTCCAAGAGGATACTAGTGCATGGCACATACTAGTTGGGCTTAGTAGTCTTAATAGGGCAGCACAGTAGTTTGCAAGAAAGGTTTAATTGCATACTAGTACATCAAAAGTGCCACTAGTAGTGGAATAAAACATTACTGGTAAGACAGTCGTTTTAGTGCAGTGAATTGTCTTACTAGAAAAGACAGCGAGTTCACTAGTATATAAACTTTAGGCTGGATATGAAGTATATTGAATGCTCGACTTGAAGATGGACGCGGCCATCGTTATTGTGCGTGCGTGCAGACGTACGATACCGTAGTTGAGCGCTTCGGGAGCCGTCCATTTGATGGGAATCTGTCTGAGGCCGCCCTCCGCCGAGTAGACGCCGTCATCCTGCTGCCGCGACATCCCAAAATCACTGATCTTGACGACGTGCCGCTCCGCCACCAGACAGTTTCGGGCTGCCAGATCTCTGGAAACACACAAAACAAATGCGAGCCGGCGTAGACGCACAACATGAAGGCCAAAAACAAAACAGGGCAAGGATTTAGAAGGGGAGCAGATGCTTGTGTTTGTCATCGCATATCAGGCACTTTCACAGCTATGTGACACACAGTCCATCTCACACTCCACTTATTAGCATTTTTTTTTTTTTTTGCAACACACAACATTTTTGATATTTATATCTATTTTTATATCATCATCTGACACAGATGCCTTGTGACTGGTGAGAAACGTATAAATTGCCGCTGTGGAGGTTTCAACCAATTACATTTGATTTAACATACTTGCTGTGGCACTTTCCAAGCCACTCAACTCAATTCTATTCGATCTCAAACAAGATTGGATTATTCCGATTTTTTTTCAAATGGAGTAACGCTCGTTCTACTGTTGTGATGCGTGACTCACTTAAGTCCGTGTCCTTGAGTAGTAACCATGCATTTGTACAATGAAACACAAACGGTTGTATGAGTCATATCCACACATGAAAAACACACAGCGGTCACAGAAATAACTTGAATCTGACAGACATTGCTTTTGATTTGAATTGTGATTCAACAGAAATATTTTTTCGAAAACAAACTCATGAAACAGGCGGGACAAAAAACGACGGTAAGAAAGATTGAAAATATATAGGTGTGTCCTCTAATTACCCTCCACAGGTATCTTCAAACTTGTAATTAGTCAATAGGTCCATTTAAAGGGTAACTAGTAAATCCCTGTGCTTTTGGTGACATTGTGTGTGTGTACTAACACATAGACCAGAGGAAGGAGTGTTGTCTCAGGGGTTAAGAAACCAAATTATACATAAGTACATTCAAGGTTTTTTTTGCACTCTATTTCTAGCATTTAGTGTGATTTATTATGGCTTCTTTGCAATTTATTTAATTTGTTTTACTTTGAAGGAACTAGTCATATGCTAAACCAGTGAAAATAGATGGATGGCCATATTAAGTTATTATTATTATGATTAATGTTATTATTATTATTATTATTATTATTATTATTAACAGATATCAAATTTGTGATTAATCGTGAGTTAGCTAGTGAAGTCACACGAATAATTATGATTAAAAAATGTAATCGCCTGTTGCCCCTAATTTTTAATAATCTTTTCTCTTTTTCTTAAAAAAAAAATATTCACTGCCATTGACGGCTATAAACGTCAAAAAATATTTTTGACTATTTCTATTAGTTTAAGATTTTTATAATAAAAGTATAAAAACCTAGAAATATTAGAACAGATATTAAATTTGTGATTAATCATGAGTTAACTAGTGAAGTCATGCAATTAATTACGATAAAAATTTTAATCGCCTGTAGCCTTATTTTTAATAATCTTTTTTTAAATGAATTTATGGCAGTGTGAGTTAATGTGTTGCTCAAACAATACAATACAAGTATTACCTGTGAATGCACTTCTTTGTCTCCAGGTACTCCATGCCAGCTGCAACATTTTCTGTCATTCTGACCAGCATCTTCGGGGTTTGACTCGGACCCTCCTGACGCAGGAAGGACAGGAAATCTCCACCTTGTCAAATTTGCAAACATACGTACTGTCTCAGTTCAGTTGAGGAAGATTAGAAGAAAACAAAGTGGAGAAACCATAAAGGTGAAACAAACAGGTGAAGCAAAACATTATCGTTTACATTTATCATCTGCGACCCTGCTACATTCATTTTATGACCTTCAGTGGAGTACCAAGTTGTGCCACAACATGCCCGGCAACATTGAGCTCAATGTGATGTAGATGCTAAAAGAAGAAGAGGCAGAGAAGGTCCCCAACTACAGTAACCGCCAAAAACAGTTGTTGTTCCCAGGAGCAGATATAATAAATATGTGTGCTGCTGCACCTTGTGTGCTCAAGTAGCATCTGTTAAAAAAAAATGTTGAAAATATGTATTGTAATAAACATGTAATAATGCCACAAATTTTCAATCCCTTTTTTGCACAATTTCCAACTAAATCAAGTCCAAATAAATCTCATAGTGCATACCTTTAACAAGCTCCATTACGATATAGATGGGCTGTTTCTGAGTGCACACACCGATCAATTTCACAATGTTGGGATGATCATACTGCTTCAGGATCCTGCATGACACAGCAATAAGATGATGTGAGGTGGGTGCGGGGTGCTGAGCACATGTGTTGTGCACGTGAGCATGCAGTCCAACTAACCTAGCCTCCATCAGGAATTTATTCTTGTGTTCCGGTGCCAGGTTCTCCTTGCAAGTCTTGACCGCCACAGGGGTGTTATCACAGCGTAGTGTGCCACTGTACACCTCTCCAAAGTTACCCTGTGGTATCCAAAAAACACCATCACCATCATCTTCAAGTTTACAAGTTTACATCATCCACAGGGACGGAGAGGAGGGAACATTTTGCTCAGGCAGAGGAAGCCGAAAGATATGTACTGAATGTATGGTATGACCACAAGAAGCCCGCTCAACAGTTGGAAAGAGATTCAGGTTCTAAATGGAAGTCTAATGAGTGTGAATTATTTTGTGACAAGCAAACTTGCACCACGCCGTTTGCATTTGATGAGGCGATGAATCAGTGTTGTTTGTAGATGAGAGAAGAGTGAAGCACTCAGCCGTCAACTACACAGCTGCTTTGACTCATTATCCATTTAATTAAGACATGCTTTGGAAAAATAAATGTGTTTTTAACAATGGAAGAAATTAAATGCATTCAAATATAGGAAGACCGAATGCTATGTTGACATATTATTTTTGTTAAAATATATTTATAAGCTGCCCTGCTGTGTCTAGGGGGAGATATAATCATTTTCTTTCATATCCTGCACTGCCTAATATTTTGAATTCATAAAAATGCATATGATGTGAAGTCAAAGACATTTCAGCTATGATTCCGTTTAGGGTTTTGTTGTGGTATCGTTTCAGTATCAAGTCAAAGTCAACATATTGATAGAAAGAAAGAGCTGCTTACTGTTAATTATTGTGAGAAATCATGAATATGATCAGGGTCATCATGCAGATTAATATCATTAATTATTAATAACAAAATTAACGGTAGTTTGAGCAATTAAGTTATTTTAGAAGTGTATATAAAACCGGCAGTCCATTGCATTCAGTAACCAAGAAGTAGCACTTGTTTTTTTTTTTAACGGTTGGTAAATATTTTTTAATTTATTGATTGACATTTAATTCTATTTATAGATTTATTTTTGTATTTATTTCCACATTTATTTGTATTTTGGTATTTATTTTTACTTGTTTTACTGCTTTACATATTATGTATGTATATATATATATATATAATTATTATTACTATTAGATATTGTATAAAAAAAATTAATTTGATTTTTTTATAGACCAGGGTGTACCTTACATCATGGTACCAAAAAAAATAATAAAAAATGAATGGATATATTTTAAACTCCAAAATGAATGGATATATTTTAAACTCCCTATATGGAAGTGAACGTGGAAATATAGTCAATCTTACCCACCCGCCCGATGAGATTTCCTAATATAACACCATCATGTTCCAGGACCCATTTGTCCTATAAAATGAGAAAAAAGCAAGACAGTCGTTTAGCAGTTATCGGCTCCTACACTATTTTATCCTAATGGACGAGCTAAGTGAGTGATCACACGGAGCAAATGACGCGGTACCTTGAGCACAGGTTTCCTCAGCTGTATATCACACTTTCGGGTGATATGCTGTCGGGTGGAGAGCATATGATGGATCAGGTGCGGGACGCTGCAGAAGCCCTCCCCGTCCAGGCGGTACTCATTCTTCATCACATCCAAAAGCATTCGTAGAGGTGATAAAAGAGACAAAATATACTTGGGAGTGAAATTGCAAACATGTTGCAGGGTGTGAAGGCAGCTTCTCTTACGTTTGTGTTCTGAATGAGGAAATGCTTGCAGCAGTCATCCCAGTGGACAGAAAGCACGTAACCCTGTTTTTCTTGACTCTTCCTCACCAGGAAGTCTCCATCACATTGCAGCAGCTGCTGGACCTCCTGCCTGGGAACTGCTCCGTGGTACCAGTCCTGCTGCTCCAGAGGACGATCCACCTCCTGTAGCTGGAGCAGAGATAAAGAGACAAATGGGAGAAAGCTGGCTTAGATGCTGGGATTTTGAAGAACGTGAATGGAGATGCTTGGCAAGGGAGTGTTGATTTCTGCCAAGCAGGTTTTTAGTAGTGTTTGTTACCTCTGCCAAATGAGAACGTGTCAGAGGTATTGTTTTTTGGATTGTGGAAGGGGATTTATGATTATGATGAGGATCCAACAATGTGCATATACAGTAATTAGTATTACTTGGCCCAATTCTACCACTGCAATGTAGGGTTGGGCGATTACGGAAAAATACTAATCACAATTATTTTTGATTGATATCAAAATAATGAATGTGATTATTGTTTGCCTTACTCAACTATCAAAATTCTCCTTTAAATATAACTTTAAAGAACAACCAGAAAATAGATTATCATAAAAAGAATACCGGTAATAATAATATATTAGAATTCATAGCAATTTTAAAAATAAAATACATACCAGCTGTTCCTGCTATGCGTGACTTGGCCTCTTAGGGGCAGTGCATGCATTGCTTACACATGTACATGAGTAGAAGAAGAACATTTTGAGCTTTATTATTATATCTAGTTTTTCCACTGATTAGGAAGAATATTTGCTTTTGAGTATTGATCTATGATCTGTCTATAGGTGTTCCTACAACATTAGTGTGTGTGTGAATATTCGTTATTTGAAGGAACATCACTCCCAGAACTCAATGTTAATTTTCTATTAGTATATAAATAGAATTTTTACATCGGTTGCTAGCATTAGCACCTGTGATGTTACTAAAGTAAAAATATATTTTATTTAAATAAACAATGTTTTTAATTCTTTACATTGTCTGTTTAGTTTTACAGTTAACTCCAACTGGGATGTCATTAAACATCTTAAAGGACGCTCAGATAGGGCAGAATAACATTTATCACACGCTTGCTGCGCAAGCTACACGGTGCAATCAGGGTACTTTCACATTGCAGGAACTTTCAAACATGCAGCACGTTGTTTGGCACATTCATCGTTTTTTTTTTCAATTGTAATGTTTTTATAATCGTGAGAAGCCAAAATCGAAATCACGATTACATTTCAAATAATTAGCCGGGCCTACTAGAGTGTGCAGGTAACTAGTAGCTAGTTAGCTATGCCTACTTCATGAAAGTGCATTTTCCTAGATGCTACAGTTTACAGAACAGATGGTGTCGTTATTTAAATTCCCAAGCAAGGAGTTGAGACCACGGCTGTGTCAGGCATTGTCCGCTACTCAAGAGGGGCTGAGTAAGCCAGTTAGCTTTCACGCTAACTGGTTGATAATGCCTCTCATTGTGACATGGAAAGCCAAACATGTATCGATGTGAAGGTTTGCCGAGTGTGCGGCTTGACTTTTCACAGTTTTGAAGCCTCCTTTTATATACCTGACGATGTTTTTAATCATTCAACTTTGGCAGGATTGTTAACAACACCTTACTTTGTGGTGTGTCAGTTGTACAAGTCACTTATCTTAAATGTAGAGAGAGTTTTTTTTATTGACTACTGCGTGAACGTAAATGACAATAGTCAAGCGTATGCAGAAGGAGTCTATCAATTAAGATGTACAATTTGGTGCTGATCCAAACTGTGATTGTTTGGCCTTGGCATTGCTGAGTGTCATTCTTGGTTTAAATAACCAGTGTCATTCTTGGTTTAAATAAAACACCCTTAAAAGGTACCAGAGGGAGCAGTTATGCACTGTGCTATAGAAAATCAAATCAGCACAAATTTAAGATCCAAGGTTAGCACAAACTAGAGTGGTTTTCAAACTTTTCGAGGTCAGGCAACAATTCAAAAGAGTTATGGCCGAACACCCATATAATAGCAAAAATTCATTTGAAGATCAAGGTATCATTTATAATGAAACATTTTCTATACTAAATTGTCAAATACACAATTTTAGGCCTGCTTGGCGCTTGTTTTATTACGTATATGCTGCCATTTTGTTCGTTTTGAGTAGAAAAAAAAGAATACATCAAATCTAACCACACCTCAGTGAATGTCAGTGCTTCTTTGGGAACTGCAGAGACTGACAAGTGGGTTCTGTTTGTGTCTCTGGCACTTTTACTACCGAAATGTGATGAATTGTTTACTATGGAAGTAGAAAGAAGCTTTTACTGTATCTGCCTCAGGTTATGCAGCTCTGCTTCATATGCAGTACAGCTGGGTCAATATCACCATAAAGTGCCTTTGGTGTTCTCATCAGAATCACTCAGTCATCATGAAAGTGTAGAGGAACAATGAATCTCAGAAGTTATATATGTAGATGACATTTTCACACGTTATAAGTAAAATGTGTTTCATGTATAGTACATTGTATCACTGTTTGTACAATCTTAACTATTGTGCTTGGCCTCTCTCAATATTAAACGTGTTTGTATTATTTTAAAACTATACTATAGAATCGCTTTCTAGTTCTTAGAGTTTAACCTACATGACTTTTGGCTCGAAACAAACTCCTCATGATCCCGTTCCCGAATAGGTTGAGTGGTGACTGGTTGTAGTCCTGAAAAAGAGAAAAAAGACACAAAGCAAAACACGCAGGTTAGTGAAATTCTGATTAATGTATTATTCATACATTAAGTTGATTATTTATTGGGGTAGTGAGTCAGCACAGAATGGCTTATCAATTAGAGCTAGCAGTTAGATTTTTATAGCTTGAAACATTTATGGTCCAATAAAATATCTTCTTTAGAAGAAGAAAGTTGTTGGATATTGTAAATTAAGAACACTATAAAAAAAAATCACAGTAAAAGCAAAGTCGCACATCATTATCATGACCTGTTATGATGTGTACTTTAAGCTAAACTCTAGATAAGTTGAGCCACACAGAAGTAATAAAACACATAAAAACATAAGTAGTATTGAACTATTAAAAAAAAAGAGAGGTCCAAGAATGATGGCTTTTGGGAGACTTTTTTGATGGATTTAACATTTCTCATAATGCCGCCATTAAAGAGTCACAGACTTATAAAATAACCAAATATTATTTATAGTCACCTTGAAAGTGTCTGGATATTTTTTAAGCGATGGATAAAACTCCATAAAAGGTGACCTTAATTTGTAAAACTTCCCTCAAGTGCTTTCATTGCCATCCGAGAGATCAGACTAATAAAACACATCAGCATCTGGAAGCAGCCCAATGTAATCCCAATCGAATCTATTTGGATGATAGATCCTGACATTCTAGACTTTGGACATTAACATCCTGAATACAGAACGTTTGCTGAAGGACATACGTTGCTCGTATTGGATGAAAGGGAAAGCGTGTCCTTGTCCAGCTGCAGAGCAGGAGGAGGTTCTTGGGAGCCCAGCTGCTCCAACGCTGTCTTCAGAATCAACCTCTGCACCTCCAGCTTGGCCCTCCTACCTTGAGACAGAGCTACCTGCTGCCGACACTCCTCCAGAGCTTGTTTCTTGCTCAGCTGGAATACCCTGCATGTGATATTGCAACGGATTTATCCATGGTTAGCTCAAAAATCAAAAAAAATATTTTCCTGGCACTTTTGGAAACCTAGAATGAGTGTAAAAGTAAAAGCATCCCGTTGATCATGTCAGTCGGCATACACTTTTACACACATTTATTTTAATCTGTGGCCATTAAAAAAAGAAAATTAGTGACTGCACTTACTCAGCTCAACTCACTAGTACTTACATGGAGTAATTTGGCAGTTAGTTAACATATCTTCAAAAAAGAGGCTAAGAGCTGTTTATTGCCACTATCGGTTGAAATTTACTGTCAAAATAAAACAGAGAGAATAAACTTTGTGTATATTAAACAAGCACATACATTTCCCTTAAAGTCTGTTAGCTTAATGCTAACACAGTGGGGAAACACCATAGATGGGCTAGCCTAGTGTACAGCATCAGTGTCCTGGTGTTATAAGCCTTTAAGAAAGTTTCCTTGTAATGGTCTAACCTCCTCATAAATCACATTTTAATGGAAAAAATATCTGCCTCAAATAAAAACCAAATATCAAAATTTATAGAAACATGGTCTACGTATATAGAATTTTTTAACCTAATTCCGGTTACTTAATTCTGTCTGTTAGCGAGAGCCACTACATCGTGATAACTTACATTGATGTTTCTGCATTTGGCAATTTATTATTATATTATATTATTAGTATGGGATTTTTTTTAATGGGCTTTAGGTGAACTGATGAATACACACACGCTCGCACGCACGCACGCACACACACACACACGCACATACACATACTCACCCACATACAAAAAAAAAAGTATATATATATATATATATATATATATATGTGTGTATATGTATATATATATGTATATGTATTTAAAAAAAAAAAAAAAACATTTATTAAAATTTTTTTAATTGATTTGTTGTTTTTAAAAAAAAAAATAAAAAAAAAGGAGAGCAATGATGATGTCAAATCGAATGAACAATACTGAGCTCTTCTGTAAAAAAAAAAAAAAAAAAAAAAAGAAAGTTTCCTTGTACTATATCCATACGTCTGTATTACAGCGCCCCCAGGAGGCCAAGGCACCAAAAGCACAAACTCCATTGATTTCAAGCAAAACGCTGTTTATCTCTTTACAATCTATTTAATAATGTAATGACTGTATGATTTTATTAAGTACCATATTATATAGATGTTTATTAAAATGGGCTAACAGAGAAAATGCGGTGAAAACAGAACTAATGTGAGACCAGACTGGATTGCGAAATGCAGGAAAACATAGCGTCTCCTGCACTGCTTGATGGGTTTCTCGCCCACAAAGTTTTGCAGTAATCATTTATGCAGCGTCTGTGACCTCCTCCTCCAAATATAAACTCTTGCCGCTGTCCAGGAGGTAATTCATCGTCTATTGGAAACAAGTTACAGGACGAATGAGCCACACAACAGCACAAGACTATGCAGATGTCAATATGTTTTATTGACAAGTGGGATCAATAAAAGAGGCTTAATTCTGCTCTGGCTGCAGGTTCACCAGCTCAACATCCCCGCAGACCCAAGAGAGATGACTACATGAAGCTCTGCTACTGTTGGGGAAAGTTCTACTATCATTAGTGTTCCTTTGTTAGTTAGTTTGTTAGCATTAAACTAAATAGACAACGCAACGCAAGGCTACACTGTGTCTCACGCTTTTGCTCACAAGTCAAAACAAAAAAATCGGTCACTCATATCTCAAGGCAAGGCAGCTTTACTTATTTAGCGCATTTCATACACAAGTTAACTCAATGCGCTCCACATAATTAAAAGAACATTTAAAAGCATTTACAGTTGTGCTCATAAGTTTAGACACACCGAGGCTATCTATACACACATGTACACGTACAAAAGCTAAATGTCTCTTAATAACACAAAACACTATGAATTGTCACTAAAATTCACTTGCCCATCTCTACTCATGTCCACTTCAACCTCTCAAAATATCAAAAATAATTGACACAGTATTGTGGATGTTATGGGCATCAAACCTTTTTTCACACTATGCAGTTGTGCTCATAGGGTCGCATACCCATTTAAGCACAACTGTACAAACAAAAGAGTTAAAGACATTTAAAAGCAAAGTGAAAAAATAAATGGTATCTTACAAAAGTTACTGAAACAAATGGGAATTTAAGGGATTCGCATTAGGGAATCTTATTTCATTTGCGTGCAGCATAGCTACTGAATGCTGCATCACCGTGTTTGTTTTGAACTCTGGGTTCCACTAATTGACCCGGGTCTGATGATCTCAGAACACTACAGGGTTCATATTTCATTAGCATTTCTTTAATGAATTCAGGACCTAAACCATTCAGTGATTGATAGACCAGCACCAACATTTTTAAGTCTATTCTCCAGCTGACTGAGAGCAGTTAATTAGGTTAACTACATTGCTGTATTCTAATCCATAAAGCACTGACAGCCTCCTAGGATCACAGTTAATGTTTCCATGAGCTCATCAGACTCTGTTAGTGGGCGGAGCAATGTGCATGTATTTGTCTTTGCGGATAGTAAAAGATGCGAAAGCTCAAACCTGCGGTCCGCTCACCTCTGGCCCTTTGTGACCACTCCTCTCTCCGCCTCTAACTCCAGCTCCAGTTGTTCTACTGAAACCTGCTGGGAGCTCAGAGAGCGGCTCAGGTCCAGAAGCTCCTCCTCCACTGCCGTCTGCCTGGGACCAAGGAGACGGACGATGGAGCGAGACGGAAAGAAAATGTGATTGATTGATTGTTGTCACCTGGGTATTCAGATATTTACATTTTTTATGTATGTTAACGGTTAGTCATAAATATCCAATCTGCATGTGCGTAATCTTTACTTGTGCTGGATTGTCTCCAGTGTCAAGTCATTCAACTGGATGTGTTGAGGATTTAAGTTCTCTGTGTTCTCTAAAAGACTGCAGTCAAATTCCGCACAAACAAGAACCTCCCCCGCAGACCTGTAAAAGAAAAACATACATACACACACAAATGGGTTTTCGTGATTATCGCTCTTGCGGGGCTTGTTTCTGCGCCCGCTGAATGGGAGGTGGAGGGGGGCGTAGTTAAAAAAATAAAAATAAAAAATCCCCGGACAGCACCTGTTCTGTTGGATGAAACTCTCGTACACTGTGAGAGGATCGATGGATGTGATGGCGCTTGACATTTCCTGGTGGATTTGCACCACTTCTTGATGAAGCAAGGAGGAAATGTCAAAATACTCCTGCAGGGTCTCCTTTCTGTTACAAAACGAGAATTTTGATACATGCCACAAAACCTCTCACACACACAACAACAAACCTCTCACCCCCCCCCCCAAAAAAAGTCTCAAATTAGACCTTCTCATCTTAACAAAGAAAAAAACTCTCACACCCAACATAAAACCTCTCATACAAGACACACACACACAAAGAAACCTCTCACACTCAACTAAATATTTCTCACATACACCAACCTCACACAAAATCTCTCACTCACCCAAAAAACTCACACACAAAACTCTCATTCACACCCAAAAAAACAGGCGCCCCCAAAAAAATCACAAGCACAAAAAAAATTATCCCACAAGAACATCTCATGTTAACAGAAAACTCTCACATGGGTATAGAACCTCTCACACAAAACTCCCTCACGTACACAAAGAAACTTCTCACACTCAACAAAATATTTCATGAATGCATAAAAAAACTCACCCAAAAACTCTCACTCAACAAAATAACTCTCACACAAAACTAATCACTCAAAAAACACTCACACTTACTTTATACCATCAACACAAAAAACTCTCACTTCACTATAAATTCTCACACACCCCAAAAAATCACTCACATAAAAACTTCTCACGTTAACAAAATACTTTTACACTCAACATAAAACCTCTCACACAAAAAAACTGTCACAATCACAAGAATCCTCTCCCATTCACCAAAAATACTTCTCTCACCCACACCAAAAAAAACTGTCACAACATCCCAAACAAGTTTCACACATGCTACAAAAACCTCAGTCTCATCAAAATAATTCATGTAAACCCCAAAAATCTCACACTCAACATATAATTTCTCATAGCCACGCCAAAGTAACTATCAAAATACAAAACTATCCCACTCATAAAAAAAAAACTCCAAAACAAAATCATTTCTCAATCACAAAAATCCACCACACACTAAAATTGTTCTCACACACAGAAAAAAAAGTCATACCCCCCCCCCCCCCACACACACACACACACACACACATTCAATAATAAACTTCCCACATTCACCATAAACTTACAAAAATCTCTCACATGCATCCAAAAATTTCTTACACCCATCGCAAAATACTTCTTATTCACCAAAAATACTCTTACTTATGCAATCAAAAAAGGCTCACACAGGAGAAAAAAGATGGCAATTTGGTCTAAGTGAGCAAATTCCGAGTGAGAGTAAAAAGTAGCATGTGTGAAAAGAAGCTGAAAACCGTTAACCTTCTCAAATCTCAAATGCTGATTGGCTATGGAAGTTCCTCCCTGTGTTTGTTGAGATTTTTGAATGTGTGGGTGGACATTCTTCATAAACAAGGCAGGAGAGGATGATAAATATCTCACATGATGAGCACCATCTCCTCCTGCAAAGCCTGCAGTGCATTCAGCATGGCCGGCTGGATGTGAGCGTTGTGTTGCTCCTGGTAGACTTGAGCGGCACGAACTGACAGCACATACTCATTGTGCACCTCGTGGAGTTTCATCGTAGCCTTGACGAAACGCTCCTTTGCTTTGTCACGCTCCTTATCTGAAAGGAAATAGAGAGCCTGCAGATTCATTTAATGGTTGCTATTTGTTAGCCTCTCTATGGCATTTCCTATTATGTAGTAGCATTAAGCTAACTGACTTTACGTTACTTCTCTCTGTTTTTTGTTTACTTTGGAAGTCATCTTCAACTGCGAGAAGCTTTGAACAAAAGTCGGGTCACATTGCTGGTTGCTATTTGTTAGCATTTCTAAGGCTTTGCCATCATGTGGTAGCATTAAGCTAACTGATTACGTTACTTCTCTGTTTTGTTTTTTTTCACTTT
The DNA here is from genome assembly GCF_051991255.1 of Vanacampus margaritifer. Taxonomy (NCBI): domain Eukaryota; kingdom Metazoa; phylum Chordata; class Actinopteri; order Syngnathiformes; family Syngnathidae; genus Vanacampus; species Vanacampus margaritifer. Next base: position 17,001,558 of record NC_135435.1, on the reverse strand, counting down.
GGAAGTAATCTTCAACTGCGAGAAGCATTAAACAGATCAAACTCCTTTTATGAGGTGTATCAAAAAAATTAAATAAAGTTGGGTTACACTGCATCATGTTAGAGGAGACTGAATAAAACAGACTTTGTGAATGTTATGAGAAGCAAAGGCAAAGTACAGTAGAATTGTTGACCTTTACTGGCTTCCTGGAACTTCCTCTTTGCCTGAGCAGCATCTCTCGCCGCTTGTCTGTAGCTGCTCTTCAGCCTCTCCAGTTCTGTTTGGGTCACCTGGAACACCAAACAGCAACTTTTAAACACTCAACCACAACCGGAAAATATATTTAATGGCTATAGTATTAAGCACAGGCCAATGAGATCCAACACGACGGCTGTGTCAAAACTTGTGCGTGTATGAGAACTACCCCAAAGAACTCTCCTCGTGCATATTCACAATATAGCATTCAAGAGTTGGCCTTTTTTTTGTTTTGTTTTCTATTGTAGTCGTTTTTCCTAGACAACAAAGAATGTATGCCAGTAAGTATTGGGATATTGTGTGTCTACGTGTGTTTGTGTTTAAATGTCTGACGCCTTGATTGCAACTATCAAAGCTATTCGTTAGCATGTCTATGGCGTTTTCTATTATGGGTTAGCATTTAGCTAGCAGGGGCATTTGTAGGGCAAAGTTTTTGTTTGGATTGGAATACACCACTTTGATTCTCTTTGTTTTCTGTTCAGTCTGATTAGTAGTACTGTGACTAATTAAAAATATTTACGTTAGTGCACGTCTGTTTGATGTTTATAAATTATTGTTTTGTTGTCACATCCCCATGTCCTTATTGTGTGCTGACTTGGTGTGTGCAGGTCAACAGAGCCCTTTACCCCGACTTACCAAAGGCACACCAGGGTGAGTACGTATCTCTCTCTCTCTCTCTCTCTCTCTCTCTCTCTCTCTCTCTCTCTCTCTCTCTCTTATCGTGCCAAAATTGCGCCTATCAAAAAATGGTCTCACAAATGTGTGGTGTGATCAAGAAAAATAACTGTGTTGATCTATATCGCTCCAGCCGCCAGCTGGGCAAAATTGGATTAAAGGATATAAAGGATATCTTCAGTCTGCGTGCTTCAGATCATTGCTGTTAGAGTGAAGAGTGAAATAGGGAGTACATAAATAAATAAATAAATAAATAAATAAATAAAAGACAGCAAAAATGAGTGGGACACTCAAATGTATATTCTTTGTAAAAACTATGCTGCCTTCATGTGGTATCAAAATTATGGTAAATACCACGTTGAGTAGAAAATTGCATGTCAACACCCCCTCATGTCATATGTTCCACTGGACAACTGGGAATTTATTTTGATACCCGAGTTTCCGAGCTGATAGAACTTTTCAAGTTTCAACATGGCGGAGAGCACTGAAGGATTTGTGAATGGCAAGAAATATTAACGCTTATAAGGGCGTTAACGTCCGCTAGCAGGTTGTTTTAGAATCTACACATTTACGTAGCATGCACAATTCAATGTCCTTGTCCTTTACAATTCATTATTTGCCATAATTGTTCGGTTTTACTAGCAAAGAGTACATCAGTTGCTATGTGTATTTTTTTTTTGCTATAACAAAAAAACACATGAACAGAATTCGGTCTTAATTGGAAGGTTCCGAGTGGTAAGGTCCAGCAGGGTTACTTACAGCCAGAATGGTTGGCTACTGCACAGAAGCCAATTTTCAGATATTTCCACTTAACTTTACTCAAGCAATTAAATTATCCCTTTAGCGTCATCTAGTGGCAATGTTATTAGGTTTAATTCATCGATAGTGTTTTTTCTTCTTCTGTGTTTCAGATGTCCTAGGGTGGCAAACCAAACATGAAAGTATGTTTATGACACAGGAAGTGGACATGAAATGCAAGCGAGATGAGGAAATGCTCAGACCATCTGATAACAACAGACAGCTACTCAGTTGCAATCGTTTTGAATCTCATGTGCAGTCATTCTGATGCAACAAGCAATAGCTAATGCTAACAACGCAGTTGTGTGTTATCACCCATGTATTAGAGTGAATCCAACTACTGAAGCCAAATTCCTCGTGTGTTTTGAAAATACTTGACCAATAAAGCTGATTCAGATTCTGATTGTGATGCACGTGTTGGACTTGAGTGTCAGTCATCCACCTTGCTGAGCTCCTGCCTCAGGAGGCTCCACTGCTCTGCGTAGTTTTTGCGGAGCTGCTGTTTGTCTTGGATGAGCAGCGCCAGTTTGCTGACGGGTCCGTTCTGCAGCTCTTCAGAACACCTCCTCATCAGCTGGCTCAGAAGGTCTGTCTGAGACACCAGAGCCCCCCAGGACTGAGGGCGGAGAAGCAACAGAAGGATTAGGACTTTGCTTCGACAATAGTTTTCTAACAGAATAGTAGCGTAGTGATTTTACTGCATTTTGTGCAGGTGATAGGTCACAAACATTGAAAGTTGAATATTCATTGCATTGTCGTTTAAATTTGGATACTGAATAACTGGTCAATGAATATTCAACACATATCTGAGGGAATGGTTACTTTAACTCCATATTTCAGCTAAACAAAAACATTTTTTACCTCACTGAAATTTTTGTTTTAGAGAACATGTGATATTACATTTAATGAACATTTTTGTTGAAATCACATAATCTACAAGGTCAAATTTCAAGGTCAACTAAAACTAAAGGTCAAAAGGTTACTAAAATATTCACTGATCTTCTAAATGATTGCAGATGTGGAATCAGGTTAAAAATACCTGTTTTGTGAAGATTGACCCAGTAGTTCTTGACATACAGTATAAGGGTTCAAAGGAAGGCCGCCGTGCCCGTTAATGCTGAAAATATTCAAATTTGGCAGGCCGTAACTGCCATAAATAATAAAATAATAAATATATAATAATAATAATAAAAGTTAAGTTGCCAGAAAAGTACTCAAGTACAGCTATCACAACAGTCCAACTTGCAATTTTTGAGATACAAGCTGTCAGTCGCTTTGACTTGTGAGCAGAGATAGCAAATACGAATGCTGAATGGTGGCAACAAACTCAACTCACTTCACAACAAGCAGCCTTTTAACAGATGGTGATAATAAAAAAAGAGCCTTCAAGGTGTTTAATGCCAGTAAAGTAAAAACAAAAAATTGCTAGCTTAATGCTAACACATATTGGACAAAACAGTATCAGTTTGTCTACGATACATGACTGTATCAGATCTGATGAATTAAAATTTATATAACTCTGCAATATTACAGAGTTTCATTATCCTAATGAAAAGATATTACAAAACGTGTGTGGCCTGACCTTGTTGAGCTGGCTGATGTGGTCCATTCCAGCTGTGGGCTGAGGCCGCTCCTGCTTGTCCACCATGACGGCCATGTGGTGCAACTGTACCGCAAACTCCCGCTCACTCTTCGCCCTCTGTCCCATCCACTTCTTCATGACCTCCATCATGTGAAGCTCAGAGTCCAGCAGCCTCAGCACAGCCGCGTGAGCCTGAGGACAGCGCAAGTCCTCCCCAAAGCCCATCTCGGGATTTTAAGGAGCAAATTTTTAACCGGGAGTGAGGTTTTGTGTTCTGCCTGCAAGTGAGACAGAAACAAAGTGGTGTGTTGTGGCAGCAGCTGCATCAGTCAAAGATAAGTTACTTCCCTGCTTCATGTTCATGTCAAGCAGCACTTCCTCATTCTGCAGAGGTTTTGTTTGCAAGTCTCATTTCACTTTTAATTCAGCGACGTACTATGTGGAGGCCAAATAAATACTACTAAGGACATCACTATTTCAGACCGATACCAGCACAGGTACTCAACTCTTGTAGTCGCCAATACCAATACCAAGTACCTGTTTTAATACATAAAATTTCCATAAAAAACAAGAAATCATTTTGAAGAAAGAACTATTTCCCAATGTTAATTATTTCTGCCTATTTTCTACTCTCCTAATTTCTAGTTCCTGATCAGCTTCGGCTACAAGCTCGTTTAGCTAAATGCTAACACATAATGGTAAATGCCATTAGATGGGCTATTAAATTCTGCGTCACAGTAGTATTTGGAAAAAAAGGAACTTGTTCCCCAAAAATATCTTTACAGTAGCCTTTTTATTTGACCATTTATGACTGAAATGTCTTCTAATTAGTAGATTAACACCTTAGCTGTTCACAATGAGTACTCCTGCAAACCTCTGGTCAATAGTTTTCAGACTGGATTCGGGTTCGAACTTCCCGCGCGCTGTCAGCGGATGTGACGCCATGTACGTGGTAGTTATGTGTAGGTGGCGGACTGGTACCGTGACCGTCACTTACCTACGATGCAGGTTGGCGTGGGTTCGCTTCTCCGCCTGGGAGACCGTGTTTGTGTGTGCAGTTAAAAATAAAAAAGCTATGGGCAGTTTCATTTTTCGTCTGGAGGTGGCAGTAGCTATTCGAAATCGAATATTCTACGTTCAGTAGCTTTTAAGTAACATTTTGAACAGAGTGGACGAACACATTTAGACAGATTATATAAATTTTCACAGGCATGTATTTTTTTCCTAATCATGTACTAATATTACTGTGGCTTACTGAGCTTACATCTCCATGTTAGGTTTCACCGTATGTCTATTATACTGCCCTCAGGTGGCTAAAACGCGCACACCAGACTGTGCAGCATATTAGCCATTAAATTAAAGCAAACATTTGGCAAAAACTGTGTGGTTCTTTACGCTACATTTAATTGTTATCTTTACTTAAAGTTAGAAACATATTCCAAAAATATTTGTTTATTTTTGTGAGGCTTCAACGGATTAATGGCATTTCCATTCATTTCACAGGGACAGCTTATTTGAGATGCAAGTATCTCAAGGTGCCACTAATTATTCGTAGAATATTATAGCACCCTGGCCCTGACTCTAAAAAGTTGATTGACAACATGGCCAACAGCAGTTACAAACGAGTTAAACATCACTTTTTATAGTTTTATTAACAGCATGAAATGCTCAAGTCTTTTATTGAGAGCTATTGTTGCATAAAAACAATGGTTTGCTTTATTGCCAAGCGTAGAGCCACTCTCACTTCATTATTTGGATTTATGACACGGTCGGTGTAAAGTCATTGTCTTAATTACACCAGCAATACATCAAATAGTCTCCCTGGAGTGAATGTGGTAAATAATGCATGTCGCAAACTGCAGGGAACAGATTTGCCGTTTAGCTCATTTTCCACAAAATATAAGCAGAGCCAATATTTGTGTAGTTGTTTTATAACAAATGTGTTTTTAATTAATAGAACTGCACTTATTCGACACTGACATCATGCAGTTGGGAGGTGAAATCAAGTAAAACACATTCAAATTTGCATAGATTTTTATTTTAGTAGAATCTATAGTTGACATCAATTAAATAAAAAGAAGAAACCAAGAGCAAACAATCTTTAAATTACAAGAAAATTACACTGCACCATTCATATAGTACAAAAATAGGCCTTATTTAGAGTTTTGTCCCAGGTACGCCAAGTCATTCGTGTACAGTATTCATAGATCACACACGTTTAAGGTACTGTGTACTGCCAAGGGGCCAGGGACCTCACGGGGAGGTCGACGGGGGTCATGTGAGGCCGTCCCCCAACGCATTTAATATTTACTGACCAAGCATAGCGCACACGGATGGATGTGCGCAGAACTGATTTCAGCCCTTAAGTTTAAGAAGATGGGATACATTCTAGCGCCTTCCTTCACAGCAGCTCAACAATACAGGGTGTCGCGACACGGATGACGCAACCACACACACACACACACACAAACACTTAAGTGAAAAGGACTTGATGAGGGATTGACAAGTAATGAGTTAAACATTTTAAAGGGAATGTCAACCCCCCCACAAAAATTCTTGACAATAATATGTTCTATGCAGCCCCACTCGTCTAAATATGATATTATTAATATTGCATTAGTGGAATAGGTCTTAAGCAGCAAAATCCAGCAGTTTTTATCACTATCATAAGGTGGCCATTTTGCCACTTGCTGTCGAGTGAAGATGACATCACAGTTGATCAGGTCCCAGGTAACAACCAATCACAGCTCAGCTTCAGAAAACAGGTGAGCTGTGATTGGTCGTTGCCTGAGCCCTGAGCAACTGTGATGTCATCAGTCAACTGCAAGTGGCAAAATGTCTGCCACCTGAGACGGATAAAAACGGCTGGATTTTGCTTCATAACTCATATTACACAAATGTAATATCAATCACAATGTCATGTTTAGACTAGTGAGGTCACATATAACATTATTGTCAATTAATGTTTTAAGCTTGACTTTCCCCTTAAGATGAGATGGACAAAATGATTGTCTTTGGTTCTGCCAACATATTGCTTCTTTTAATTCAAACCCAACACGGCAGACGCTTCAAGCTCCATTTGATTGCAATTAGAGAAAAGACTCTTAAGGTAATTAACCATTTTTGAATGCTCAGAAGACAATATAGCACTACATTAAGCCAAATGTTGCAAGTCGCTGGCATGACGTTCTTTGAGAGTTGGCAGCGAGCGTTTGAAACGGCTCCTAGTGTGTTTGAGGCGCTCGCTCACTTCAGAAAGTTCTAAAGCACTCGAACGCGCACACTCGAGCAGGCAGACAACTACTCAAAACAAACTCAACCAACACACATCTTGCCATTTGCACACGCTCGACTATTACCTCTAATGACAAAATCATCCTACATTGTTATTCTAAAAGAGTTCTGGGAAGCAATTTTGTTGCCGTATTAGCTCATTATGCTTTTTAGACGCTTCACATAAATGGCGTTTTGAAATTAGTATCCTACTTAAAGCCTAAATGTCAGTAGGCACTAATGTAGATCCACAATCAGTCCTGTGCAGCCACACGAGGGACAAACACCTCTGTAATCACATCTGCATCTGCACATTGCCCAAAAAGACTTTCCGGGAGGGCTTCTCGACACAAGTGGTTAGGTTTAAAATGGATTTATTTTCTGTGCCTGCCTCTTGCTCTCTAAATAGGGAAATTGATTGTCAGCGTCAGAACAAAAAGTCTTAACCTCAAGAAGAACCATCGAGGGAGGATGGGAGTACAAGGAGCGCAAACAACTTCAAGTTGGCAATTTCGATTTAACACGTCTGTAAATGCCGGCCAACGGGGGCAAAAAGTCAATCCCGTGACCCGTCCCCAATTCCAAAAGCAGGATTTAAAGCCCTGCCTGTGAATGCCGATTGTAAAGGTGATAAATTGACACAGCATCGTAAAAAATGCAATGAAATGCCAATCCTGCTTAATATTTCCAGCCTACTTCCTGCTTTCGCACGCGTCGGTGTGTGAAACCATGCTGAGTGATGAGAGGTAGATATATAAAGGGTGAGCAGCTGTGGTTTTGTATGCATGTCATCACCATCATGACAACCTCTCTCAGCAGTGTTTGAGTGCCAGATGGGGGTGGGGGGGATCAATTCAGTGACGCTAGTGAAAGGCGATCAATGGATTTAGATTTGCTACGTATTCAATCATGAGATGCGTATTTGAAATGCAGCACAGAAGAAACTAAGACTTAAAAACAACCTTCCCCCAAGGTATGACCAAAAAAAAAAAGGCAGTTTCCGCAGCATCAGTCATTGTTGGGGCTCGCAGAAGTGATCCACTTAAATTTAGATTTGATGATGTGCAGCTTCAACTCGGCTTGAAAGAAGAAAGCAGCAATGTGAGATGGAGGAGAAAAATGTCCCCCTAGAAAGAAGATGGATATTTCTCGTTCACAATAAATGACACAGACAAGTACATTAGTGTCATTGCTAATTTGACGCATGTGCAATTTGTCTTTGTAGTGCTAATATGCCCGGACCGAGGGAACATATTGATGTATTGGTAATGAGTCCAATTCTTCAGGAGATGAATAACAAGTAATAGCCTCTCCGCTGCCGCGGGCTTGATCAGGTACATTTTTACTTGGATGCTTTCATGTGCGATAGCTGCAAGGTTAGAAACATTTGAGGCTCGTAACTTGATTCCCGACAGCTGTGTGAAACCAAGTGTGGCTCGCGTTGCGGTAGCGACATCTGTGAGGATGCTGTCGCACAACACAGGTGACACAATCGTAGAAAGGTGACCAGAAAAAGGAAAAGAAACTAGCGAGGCATATGGGATGTTGATACTTGCGAGACAAAAAAATGCACCAGATTGAATGTAAAAGACTTCAGCAACTGGTGTAGGACAGACGTGAAGACTCACGTGCAGGACATGGACACTGGCACGTTTGTGTTCCACACGTGAAAACAATCTCATCCGGCGACTGCACAGAGACTGATAGAAAAGGGAAGGAGGGAGAAAAGCAAACCAGCAACTGTCTTTTTAGACAAGGAGCTGGCCTGAGCTCCAAGTGGCCAGCGACTTCCTCTAAGCGGAGGATGATGGCAACCCACTGAAATGGAGGCCAAAATCGGGATGAGAGATAAAACCAGACAAGAACGTGAAAGCAAAGACACCCCAGCCCTGAATTATCCAACAATTGGTGGTGAGGATTAATTGTTTTTTTTTTATATAGCAGGGCGGAAAAGGAATGTATTAAAGAGCACTTTGTGTTTTAATAAAGGCAGTCCTCTCATTTTGGACGTCAAACTCTTCGTTTTCCGAGTCCGTGTTGGCGCCGTCGTCCCCCCACACTGTCGGGATGCCGCGGTACGACACCACCCTGTTCCCGCCCAGGCTGAAGCTGCCCGCCAGGCCGCCGCCGGTTTCCAGGGACGGGAGCTTGATGACGGCGCCCGAGCGCAGCTGCAGCAAGAGGAAGACGCCGGCGAAGACGGCCACGATGGCCATGCAGCTGAGAATGGCCACAGTCGTAGGCAACTTGGAGGTGAGCTGGGGCGGCAAACCCGCGTCCCCCTGGCCCTCCATAAAGTCGCTGGGGGTCTCGCGCATGTACTGGGTGATGCGATCGCAGGTGCCGGGGATGGTATTGAGCGATCTGTGAGGAGGGCAGGACAGGCAGGCCTGAGTGCTGAGCCGGCTGCACGTCAGGCAGGGCGGCAGGCACGGCATGCAGGCGGAGACGTAGGCCGGGGAAATATTGTTCCCCACGGTGTAGTTGAGGGGCAGCGAACCCACAGCGTAGCCTGTTGGACATTCTTTCACACAGCTTTGCATGGAGAGGTAGTAGCCGGCGTTACACTCTGCAAGGGAAAATCACAAAAACAAATAAGCGGAAAACTCCAGAAACATTTGACTTGACATGGATCCATGTCATGTGAGATGACAAAATAAACTACGAGTAGAGTACTGTACACTGAATTTGACACACATTTAAACATTCCAATCAAAGTATTGTGTCAAAATATCTAAAGATAATTACACTTACTATTGACAGAAAGGTGTCAAGAATATATCAAGAATCACTTTTCAGTCAGATCAACATTTGGGGTGAGCTATTTAATGGTGGTCATGTGACCCTTTAGCGTAACCAAAGAATACCAACAACAACAGTACCAAGCTGAAAACACATGATCATTGTGGTCCGGCATTGTGCACAAGGTCAAACCAATAACCTCAAACTGTAGAGGAGAGTTGAGGAGCTTCATTTAGACAAAATAAGTGCTTTGTCACCATTTTGTGGTATCTTGGTGCTAAGTTGATGCAAGTTGAGCTGTTTCATTTAGACAAAAGAAGTGCTTTGCCACCATTTTGTGGTATCTTGGGAGTCATGATGTGAGTTGAGGAGTCATGATGTGAGTTGAGGAGCTCAATTTAGACAAAATTAGTTCTTTGCCACAATTTTTTGGTATCTTGGTAACAGGTTAACATGAGTTGAAGATATTCATTTAGATAAAAGTAGCGCTTTGTCACCATTTTGTGGTATCTAGGTGCCATGTTAACATGAGTTTGGACGCTCAATTTAGACAAAAGCAGTGCTTTGCTACCATTTTGTGGTATCTTGGTCTCATGTTGATGTGAGTTGAGGAGCTTCATTTAGACAAAAGTAGTACTTTGCCACCATTTTGTGGTAGCTTCGTACTAAGATGATGCAAGTTGAGACGTTTCATTTAGACAAAAGTAATGCTTTGCCACTATTTTCTTGTATCTTGGTGACATGTTGACACGAGTTGAAGAGCTTCATTTAGACAAATGTAGCATTTTGCCACCATTTTGTGTTATCTTGGTGTCGTGAGTTGGGATGCTCAATTTAGACAAAAGTAGTGCTTTGCTACCATTTTGTGGTATCTTGGTGCCATGTTGATGTGAGTTGAGGAGCTTCATTTAGACAAAAGTAGTGTTTTGCCACCATTTTGTAGTATCTCGGTGTCAAGTTGATATGAGTTGAGGAGCTTCATTTAGACAAAAGTAGTGCTTTGCAACCCTTTTGTGTTATCTCGGTGTAGTGTTGACGTGAGTTGTGACGCTCAATTTAGACAAAAGTAGTGCTTTGTTACCATTTTGTGGTATCTTGGTGCCATGTTGACGTGAGTTGAGGAGGGTCATTGAGACAAAATAGTGCTTTGCCTCTCATCTTTTGGTGCCAAGGTGAAATGTGGAGTCTGCCAGTACAGTATCCCAAATTTTTTAAATTAAAATGTAAAGAAATATGGCTCAAAAATCTTTGCTTGTGCACCAGTGTGCTGAATTTTCCACCCCTAGTCCCATTCTCTTTCATTGGTCGTATCTACCTTGCTCGACATGGCCACTCTTAATGAAATGTCGCCTGAATGAAGGATGTGCCATTTGCGGTCCACGTGCACACCAGGAGCTGTCTGCAGACGTGTAATGCCGAAGCTATGGACACACCTTCAAACAACGCAAGCGCCACCAAAGCTCACTAAAGTGCCTTCCTGACTACTCTGTTGGCAGTATCACTTCTAGCGTTCATCATGAATCACGCTGAAGTGGTAATTGCACAGCGCTAGAATGCAGATCTACAATACACAGTCGCATCTTTAAGCTGCCGCCATCAAAAGCTTTTAACTCACGCAGGCATCGCTAGCATTCCGCTGGTATAAAAGAAAAAGGAAAAAAAAACTGGCAAATAAATTCAACACCGTAGCAACTCCTGATGGGAGGAGTTGGAAGTCAACTCCAATATCTTAAAAGGCGTATTTCTTTTATACCGCTCTTGATCATTAGATTGTGTGTGAACACTTCTGTGCGACCAGCGTAGGCTCAATTCCTACGTGTGTGAAAGGATGTCTGTCTCTATACGTGCCCTGTGATTGATTGGCGACCAGTCCAGGGTGTAGCCTGCCATTTGCCTGAGGTTAGCTCAACCTAAGACCCTGAATAGATAAGCATTGATTGGAAATGCAGACAGAAGTACAATAATCCTTAAAATAAAATAAATGAAATTTACAACAGGTAAAAATATGGCTGAGACAACTACAATCAGACCTGAACACAAATACAACAATGAAAATCGGTTGACCTGATTGGGCCACCTGTCATTATGTCATTACCAATGTCTGCCTGTAGGGGCCAGACTGTCACTGTGTCAGAAGTAGCTGGTTTTCTGTTAGACCTCTCTACGGTGATTTTCCGATTGGCTATGAGACAGCAATATGGACTTGATTAGAATAATCAGACCAATTGCTTGAAGCTATCAGCAATAGTTTGTGGCTGTAGTCCTGACTTCTCTGTCTGCCTGGGGCGGGGAGGCCCCATGTGACTCTGTCGGTTCTCAGTCATGTCATGCATTTGAATCATCTTTTTACACTCTAACTACTTGCACACATGGGACAGTGGGTGTGGGGTGGCTGAAGGAATGTGAATCGGCGATTACAGTCAGGTGGGAGGGATTTGTGTCTTGTATTATGAGATCTGTTAAACACTGTTTTGATTTTTTTAAGCATAAAAGGTGCTACTGTATATAAATAAGTGTTAATCGAAGACAAGTGGGTGAAAATGATGTACTGTGCTGACAAGATGAAAAAGATGCGCAAACATCACCAGACATGCTTCATCACTTGTCACATTCTTCTCTCAGTCTTTATACCAGCACTGGGAAGAGACTCCATCTTACCAAGGCATGACTGTTTGAGGTCCAACGTCTTACAGTTGCCACTTCCAGGCTGAGAATCATCAGGGGAGCCGGTGCCATATAGCACCAGGATGAACTGGGTTAGAGTGCCTGAGAAGAGAGATGAGCCAGGAGATATTTATATATATATATTTATATAAGAGGGAAAAAAAGTGTTCATAGAAAAAGTAGGCCTGTCAGTCAAAGAGGCTCAAGCTCCCGAGGGTAGATTTTGTTCAAGCATATTCTTTAGAAGACTCTCACATTTTTGCCATGAAGTGACAGGAAATGACACTTTGAAAAGAGCAGCAATTTTAAGACAACTGGATGTCCCTTTGTGTCTAATAAGAGTATTTTGTGAGCGTAAGAGAAGTGTGGGGGCTCTTGAGAGGTTCATCTTGACTGAAAGTCTCCTGACTGAGGATAAAGCTGAGTGATTTCAAATTTGTTCTCTGTTCTGTTTAGTTTAGTTGTTTTTTTTGCGTCTGAATACAATGTTGGAGAAGGACTGAATCAGCTTCATGTGATAAATTGATTGTTACACATAACAAGCAATGCTTATTTCACTAACTCAATGCATCTAAAAAATATTGAGGTTGAGTTTAGGAGTTAAATTACAAGTTGTAATTGACATATTTATACAGTGTAATTGTTTGTTTCATGTTGGGACTTCAAGTAGGGATACACCGATTATCAGCCGGGCCGATTATTCGTAAAAAGGCAGATACAGATATTTGTCAAAATGACAAATATTGGCATCTGCCTTTTTACGAATCTGAAAGACGATAAAAATAATAATAATAAAAAAAAAGAATCTGAAAGCCGGTAAAGCTGGTATCTCACTGAGTGGTGAATGCTTGTGAACGTAGTGAATTTAGGGTTTCCAGCAGGATTTGTAAGATGTTCACAGACAGTTTTTATTTGTCGCAAAGACATTTTGAACATATTCAGACAATTCTTCACTTTCTGCAAAGATCTTTTGAAACCTTTTACGAACCCTGACAAAATACCCAATTAGCTAAATTCGCATGTATTTGTCACTCAGTGAGATTCAGGGAATTATTTATTTAAATTTCCACTTTATAAAACAAATTATGCTGAATGACACTGAGAACGCCCTACAATTTTTATTTTTAAAAATAAAAAAATCAATTAAGAAAAAAGATGACATTTCGGAAAACTTTATTTACAGTAGAAAACTTTAGGGAACTATTTACTTGCTTAGTTTTTAATTTAGCTTAACACATGCTGATGAGCCTGTAAGTTCCCTAAAATTTTTGTCTTAATTTTTTTAAACAAATTTGTCAATTCTTTATATTCCTAAAAGAAAAAGAAAAAGTATTTTTTTATTTTGACACTCACATTTTCTTTTACTGCAAATGGATATCTGCTTGAAATATCGGTTATCAGTCTACTTGACTACTAGTAATCGGTATCGGCCTTGAAAAAAAAACATCGATCTTTCACTAATTTCAAGTACTGTTTTGAACAATACCAACATCAAGTTGTATGAAAACACAAACAAGCCATCACATCTTGCAAAGAGGTGTTACCATAGTCACTGGCCCCTGCTACATTCTCAATCTCCAGCATCCACTTCCCAGAGGGGTTCTCATCCCAGGAGTGGGTGGTCATGAACGCCCAGTCATTAAAACCCTCTGATGAGTAGTCATGAGGCCTGCAGGAAATCATCACGGGCGTGTAAACAGACTGAAGTGACCAGTTTGTCTTGGTGCGTACGTGCAGCTGTGTGTTTGTACCTGGGGTGGAGCAGTGTGGAGCGCGTGCCGGCAGGACTAATGAGGTGGATAGCCAGGTTGCCCCTCCGGTTGTAGGACAGGGTGAGTCGAGCTTGGACGTGCTCCAGTGAGGTCACGTGACTGTCGCTCCCCAAGCAGGCATCCACGCTCTTGTTAACTGATAAATGGCCGCCAATGTTTCTGTCAAAAGGTGAAGTCAGAGGTGTGCCATTTGATGTAGCTTACCAGTTCAGCATGCAAACAGAACCATTACAGGCTTCCCCCTGAGCCTGGGATAAGAAGGCTACTTAACTCCTCACCAGTGTGATAGTCTGCAAGGGGCAACGGGTTTGTAACATTGGAGAGGATTAGCGTTTCACCACCTGTAGCGACCGTGTGTTCTGTATAAAGTCATGCACCTTTTTTTTTTTCATCCTCCTTCCAATTGACACTTATAAGTTTTTTTTTGTGTCAAATCAAATTTATTGAAGAGAAGACAGATTTAAAAAAGTGTTGCTGTAGAACAACTGTGTTTCAATTTCAGGAGCATTTGATTTGGTCACTAAATGATGTTACCGTACATTAATTACTCTTCCACATAGCTTCTACATGTCCAAGGAAGTGAAATTATCAGAAGATGCAAAGGAGACATTGAATACATGTAGTGCATGTGCGATACTGTAGATTATTATACAGGGTCAAATGTTAAGAATACTGCCAGCTATAAACTGTCTGATGTGCATTCTGTTGCTCTAATTTTGACAGATTGAGAGCGACTGAATCCCTAACAGCTCCCTTGGTTTAAATCAGTCAGGATTACGCTAACGTCAAATCACCTGCCCTGACCGCTCGCACCCACACAGCCAAACCGCAACAAGTGCATGATGGCTGGGTGATATGTCAGACTGTTTACAGTACTGCATATGAAATAGCCAAGGGGGAAAAAATGTATACCAGTTTTGTTTTCTTCCTCGCAGTGGGACTTCTCCAAAACTTGCTTTGGAAACTTAAGTTTGACAGACATTGCTGATGTGGACAAAAACAAGCAATTGATGCAAAAGATCGTACCTTCTGTAGTTCATCTGCCTCTGAATTCAAACTAACATTGCTCAAAAGATGTAGAGAGGCAAAATATATCAACAATTCTTCAGTATAGTTTCTGCCGCTGTGATATGTAGCTTGACAACATTAACCTAGGGCGTAAACTGCTCTAAATAATTGAATATGGAGAGGATTATCGTTTGCTTTGAAATACAATGAGCAGTGTGTGTTGCACAAACTTTGGCTCCAAGAGCATGGTGATCACACATTTTCGTTGTGGTCCCATGTTGGTCCATGTCCTTGCCAGTGCTACGATTGCACTGGCATCAAGCAGGCCATATCCGTATGAATGGCTAACTGCAGGAAATGAGAGAGAAAAAGAGACAGACAAGATATGACAGCTGGCCTTCTGAAAGAAACATTTTCAACTCAGGCTTTGGAATGCATGCCACTTCAAGAAATGGAGTTGTTTGATCTCTAATTTTAATTTAGCTTCAGCAGTGGATGCAGAATATAATATTGTGCGCGAAGGACATGACGCCACACAGAAGGCGTGAACTTGAGTTGTGTACCTTTGCGTCCAACCCCGTTGGTATTCCAGTCATTGGTGGCCAGGTGGGCAGGGTGAGAAGTTCGCACAACCAGATGTTGCATGTCTCTCCAGGTCAAATTTTTACTGGAAAAAAATGCAAACACAAGCACATGTGCAGACACACAGTGAGGTTGACATTCTCAACAGTTTCCAGCCAGATGACTGAAGACGCTACATCGTGGGCAACGACTGTCCGCAATCATCCTGCAAAGTTGCACCTTTGAATTATTGTGACTCCTCAATCTGCTTAGAATGTCATGTTCAGCAGAAAAAAGTGCCAAGTATACAGTGTATATTTAGATCAGCGGACATTTTTAGAAGATGAATCTTAGGACAAAGCTGCGGGCGAAGTGGGATTTTGGAAATGACTGATTAGCACTTACTTTGCCTCAAGAGCCAGAGCGATGATTCCAGCAGCCAATGGGGCGGATGCAGAGGTCCCCGTGTGGGAGTCTGTGCATTTAGCCTTAAGATCTGTCGTGATCTGAAAAGGAAAAAATAATTCCGTTAGCTTACATGAGCCTGCTAGGGCCAATCTTTCTGACGCTCCAATTGCCACTTATTATCTTATTATCATGTAAATGTATCTGCTGGAAGTGAACAGTTGAAATGTTAAAGATGTGGGAAATTGTGAAAATGGATCCCTTGTCCAGGAGGGGAGTCAGATGGTGAAATCATTCCTTTTCCTTCTACCTCGGCCCAGGAGGTGTCTTTTCAGATTCAACAGTTGCAGCATACCTACTTTATGTCCAACAGCAAAGGGCCTTGGTTGGTTGCACAGGGCAGCTGCTGGTGTGATTTACAAAATATGCAGTAATATGAGGCAAGAAGCAAGCAATCTCCGAAAGGATGCAGGTCAGGAAGCTAAAATGAGAGAAGCTCCGCGGAAATCACGCATACCAAGCGACGCGGCCCAATGCGACCCAGCTGAATAATAGTGGGGGGGAAATACAGTCAGCTCGGCAACAAGTACAACATAAAATCAAAGCCACATGTGTAAGGGATGCGACTGGCCCACCCAGCGAATATGACTGCTCGAATGTAGACCTAAATGATTCCATGTTTGTGACATGAATGTTAAGCAGCAAGCTTACCAGGAGGACTTCCAGCAGCTTACAATATTCATAATCATTTTAATGGACCAAAAGTGAATTAATGGATGAAAAAAGAAGAGGGCAGATCAGGTAGAGGATCAGGAAGTCATAAAGCTACAGACCACAATGCTGCCTTTCAAGTTAATCAACAAGCAATTATTGCGCAAAACCGGGTTCTTCTTGCTTGTCTTCGAACATGACTCTGCAAGTCATGCTATAATCATGTGTTTAAAACACAACAGCCAACAGTTTCCCCATCATGCATTTACTGATATTTAGAGCTAATCATAAGACACAAAGAAGACATTCTCAATAGCGGTTTAACCCTGGAAAACCCAAGAACCCTTTTCTTCTTTGGAAAATTATGAATTATACATTAAATGACTGCTATAGGTTCACTGAACACCAAAATATATGTTTTTTCAATTTTAACCCTTGTTTTTTGAACTAGCTCAGAGTTGCTAATTTATCAAAAAATATATATTATAAAACATACTCTTAGGCATTCTGCAACATGATATGAAATAGATTAACAAAAAAAAACACAATTTTACCATCTGATGGTTTGCTGAGAAGATGGTTTTGTTTGGATTGATTTCCAGCTCAACAAAACAGCATGTTGCCAGCCATCTTGTCACCACCACTCTGGCTCATGTAAGTGCAATATTCATCCACTAGATGGCCCCATGCAGGGGTCAGAAGTGGCCCTCTGGACTTTTGAAGTTAAATTTGCAAAAAAAAAAAAAAAAAAGGTCTTTGTTATTTGAGTAGCAGAATTTATAGGGGCCAAATTTGACCTTGAGGGTTCTCCAGGGTTAAATGTGGAATCACGCACTGTACGTACACTTAATGGGGGGGCACCATAGTCACACATGCCACCATCAATAATGATTGTGTATTAATAATGAAACCCATCACTATTTAAAATTAAGCACATAGCCATACAGTCTACCTTAAAGGTTGGGGGGGGGGGGGGGGTGGCCTACATTTAGAGATTTACAAATTGTTGTCGTAAAAAAAAAATTGTGATATTGCCTGGATGAATGGGCCAAAATGACTACGAAATTAACAAGGGATGGCAACATCTGTGATAGGATTTATCGGACGTAGAGTTTGGAAGCCAAGAGTTTCTGATTGCAGTTTGGTAACCAAAACTTACTATTTGCTTCTCGTTGAGGTTGCCCGAGCTGTAGGTGGTCGCGAGGGTTGAGGAGCAAGCCTCGCTGTACCAGGGGACAAAGCCATTCTGTGTGGAGCTGCTGATGGATAGAGTGTAGATGCTGTTGGTGTAGCCATCACAGTTACAGCTGTCCTTATCTCTCCCACCGTTGCCAGATGCCCACACAAAGATTGAGCCCAAACCTCCACGACCCTGAAGGATGGAAAAGACATTCAAGAAAAAGACAGAAATTAAAATTTAAAGATCAAGGAGGAAATTAAAAGCATCTAATATCAAGCGACACGCAAGATAGACCGGTTACTGCAGTATACCATCCAAACTCTCAGTCAAGTGCAATAATTCAGCTTTATGGTATTGAGTGGCACCATTTCAGTGCATTGATCCAACCTGTACATGTGCCACCCCACTGCCAACTGACAGCGCAGTCACTGCAGCAATCATCAAAGTAGTCTGTGTCAGCAGTCCCAAATCAGTTTTATGCCTCGAATCCTGCAGTTCATAACGAGCCTGTGTGTAGTTGCTTGGATGCATTTATGCATGGCGTGCATATGTGAGCGCCTGGGGAAGGATCTGTTGGCTTATCAATCTCTTTTTACATGACACAATCCAATGCAATAAAACAAGAGGGGCTACCAAGTGCAGGCCTGTTTACAAGAAGACATACACCAACTGCAAATCACAAGTCTTCTTGATTTGTTGCTTTATCTGGAAAGACTCAAATTAAGTCTTTTATCCCAAGATCTAACACGGTATCCATTTGTTTAAAATACATGTTTGGCAGCATTTTAACATATAGTGTTTTATGTCCTTAGTTTGGGTTTGCAGGATAATTTCGGTTGGAAATGAGCAGCATGCCTTTTTTCCTAGCTATTTTCATTGGTCATGCATAGGCATCGCACTTAAAATAGGTCACAGACTAATTTTGACAATATTATGCATAAATCAGTGGGGAAAATCAAATGATGATGCAAAGGCACCTTAAAAATCAATATGCACTTGCTATGAGAGTTCCGAGGTAAAAAGAGGTTAAATTTGGTTAAGTTTAATCAATGACTTTAAAATAAACTTTCATGCAACATTTCCTCATCAGTTCAAATAGAATTTCCTTCCGTTCACATTTAATTTTCATCATTTTCCTGACTGGTGGCTTTCAGAGCACATTCCCTTCCGTTCATAATTGTCAGGGTCAAACACCGCTTTGTTCCTTCCACTTTTGTCCTCTCATGCTTGAACAGTTCAATTACACACTGTTGAAAGGAAGCCACACACAAGCAGTAAATAATTTCTCTCATACAAATGACAACCCCCGCACCGACTCACCCACCCACATATACAGTACGCACCTCAGTAACTCCACGCAGAAAGGCCTCTTTAGCAAGTTTGGCAGGCCCATCCACAGTTTTGCCATCATCCTCTGGGCCCCAGCTGGCGCTGTAGATGTCAATGTGTTGGGGGTTCAGGCTGAGAGACTGGGCCTCCACCATATCTGTCACCTCGCCATCCAGCATGCGCACGCCTGCATTAGTGTTAAAACACACAAGTACAATAAGCTTACTTTGAAACTTTGTTATGCTCGGTTTATAATCATCATTTTATGTAATGGGTTGTCACATCACAAGAGCATTTTAATGAGCTATCACATCTACTTTTTTAATTTCATCATTTGAATTGCTACAAGATTGTTATAGTGAAACTTACAT
Source organism: Vanacampus margaritifer (assembly GCF_051991255.1). Classification (NCBI taxonomy): domain Eukaryota; kingdom Metazoa; phylum Chordata; class Actinopteri; order Syngnathiformes; family Syngnathidae; genus Vanacampus; species Vanacampus margaritifer. Next base: position 16,982,253 of record NC_135435.1, on the reverse strand, counting down.
CAAAGTCAATCATTTCAAAACTTTGTCCACTGTTAATGTGACCTATTAAGCTATAGAACTCTGGGGGGACTTTCAGGCTTAGTAAAAATAAACGACTGACATAATGCTTCAAAAGTGTGCACACCCTCTTATAAATATGCGCCTGTGGTCAGAACTAACCAATCACACTCCAACTCGTATTAAATGGGAATCAGTCAAGGCATTAAACATAACATGGATCACTGAAGATTGTTATCACTGGATGTCTCTCCAATTTTGACGAAAAGACAAGATTAAAACTGGTAAAGGAGGCTACCAAGAGGAGTTTATGGAAAGGACTGGCTGTTCAGTACATGTCACAACAATCACTCATCTTCTTCATGTCTAGTTTATGGGTAAGATGGTGAGACGGAAGCCTCATCTTACAAAGAAAAACATCCAAGCTACATTTTGCAAAAACACACTTGAAATCTCCCAAAAGCAGGTGGGAAAATGTTGGCCCAAACATTGCTCATCACCAAACAAACACCTACAGTGAAGCATGGTGTGTCAGGTTCATTATTTGGGGCTGCTTTTGTTTAGCTGGTACTGCAGCTTTTTAGTCAAAGTGGAGGGAATTATGAACAGTTCCAAATAACAGTCGGTGTTAGGACATAACCGTCACGCTTCTGCTAGAAAGCAAGAAAATGTCATGAAAAGCCCGCTCAAACTTTTACTTTATTCAGAGGGACTTTGAAATGGTAGCAGGGCTGGCTTACTACTTCCATTTAATGAGTTTGAATATTATTTGTTGACTCTGAGCACAGCCACGTCCTTAGTTATAAGAATGTGTGCACCCTTGTGCAGCCACATTCTTAGTTTATGCTTGTTTATCCTTGCAAGGGGAAAAAAACAAATAAATTGTACAGGGAAAAACTTTATAGATTAATCGTCTTGATTTAATTTTTCTATCACAAAAAACTGACATTTGAATGGGGTGCATAAAGTTTATATTGACTGTATATAGCAGGTCAAGTCAATGGTGTTTTAATTTTGTTGTGCGTTTACTTCCAATATGCGGCCCAAGCACTCCATTGTACTTCCTATTTTAGGGGAGGTGTAACTCAAAGGCAGTAAGGCACACAGCAGCATTACTGTGGAGTTGCTTATTTGCATAATTCTAGTGCAGTTCATTGTGTGCCTTTTGGGTATATGTACCATCTGAGCAATCCGTCTTGTGAGATTGAAACTGATGTTTCATCTTTTTTTTTTTTTTTTTAAACATAGATGACCTCACCACCAACATAAAAAAACAAATAAATTGCTGCTGTGCTCGAAATGGTTCAGAAAGAACAAGTTCAGCTGCATTGGAGCTTCAACTCAATTTCTAAAACAGAATATTCTAACAGAAAGATGAAAGGAATCTTCATGAGTGCGCATATATCAAAGTGTATCAAATGACACATGAATAAATGAGATACAAAAATATTTTGATTGAAACAGGAGAAAAATAAGCATAGATCAAACAAATGACTACAGAAAAGGCATGCAGACAATGACTTCTGTGTCCTAAGTGCTAATGTTTACATTCTTCTCTTGCGCCTTACTTTTTGTTTCAGTGACATTCCTACGAGACTCTGTTAGTAGTAACAAATGAAATACAATTCCAGAACACATGTTCCAAAACACATTTGGTGCATTGCATAATTTCCCCTCGACAATATGCTGCTCTATTCCAAGAAAGCAAACACTATCACTAAGCCGTCCTGCAAAAGCATCAAATAGGACTTTGTAGCAGCATTTCTGTGGTAGCGTCAACTTCTGTGCAAGGGTTTTTATAATTCACAGAGGAGCTTCAAAGTATCCCCAAACCTCCACAAGGTCATAAATAAGCAAGATAGCCAGGAATATACCCTAGACACACACATTATGGTTCAATGTGTGCATGTCGACAAACACTTTGTTGATTAGGGCTTTACAGGGTATGTCTCATCATCTGGAAAATTAGAAACAGGTAAATGTGCCCTCCTGTTATAAATTACGTCAAATTGCTATCCCAGCTTTTCTTTCTTTTTTCCCTAATAACATTATTTGTCTATAATTGGACTTTCAAGATTTTAGAACAGTGTATGCATTCAGCACTTAAATGTTCAGTGAATGTGTGGCATGCCACTGTAGCCCGTGCCAGGACAAATTTCATACTTGGACCCCAAACCTCGCAATAATATGTTAGATTCTAAAAAGGTTTATTTTGAAACATTTTTATAGCGCTAGGAATGCATTCTTTAGTGCCAAGAACAACTTTGAAAGTTAAGACAGAATTCCAGACCACTGAGACTGTATTTCTCTCAGTTGACTTAAGAGTCTGCAAGGTATAATGGCTGGCAAAAGTGAACTTGTACCTGTATGTGTTTTGTTTCAACTAGTTCTAAATTGGTTGTTTGAAACAAGACTTCACAGCTGATACGCTTGTGAAGGCTGCTCCACCTATGAGCCCACACACAGCACACCTTTTATCTTAATGAGAGTGTATGCGATATTCCCACAAGGCACCTAGAATGATCATAAAAGATGAGCGGGACGGCGTTTTTTAGTGAGGGGGTCCAAATTTGACACGACAGCTGGAAGTGGCTTGTAGGAGAGATCAGCAAAGATGAAAAGAGAGAACCGGCACTGGGATAAAAGCTGCTGCAGCCTGCTGCTTAAAGAATAAACTTTACATCTGGAGAAGCCAAATTAGAGGCAATTGAAAACATCCTGTAAACACATGCATTAGAGTCTACTGACTAATTTATCACAAGTAAACCATCTTAACATTGCTCCATTTTTATTTAATTAAAAGGGGGGAAAATATGAAAATCAAGTTCCAGGAAAATATCACTGAGGAAGGCCGCAAAAACCTATCTAGAACCAATTCATCACTGCTGCTTCAACAGTTTTAACAGTGTTAAACTAATTTCAATCAGATCTGAGAAAACACTTAACTGCTAAGGGTACCTTTAAAAAAAAGGGGGGGGGGGGTGATCTTACTTTATGCCACATAGAAATTTTCTCATGATCTACTCTTCAATCACCTAACTAATTGGCTTTGAATATGAAGAAAGTGTTTCAAACTACCTACAGAATAGGACTGTCAGAGCGAATGTAAAAACTAAATTACGGTTAAATCAACATAAAAATTGTAATCATTTATAAAAACAATTGTTAAATGTTGGGGGAAACGGAAAAACTCAGCACACACATCTATTAACTTTCAACACTGTGTCTGTCATTCCAGAGCATACATCAATTATAAAAAGTGTTTCAAGCAGCCAGGCCTTGTTCTAATTGTGGTTGTGTTGTAAACATCAAAGCAGGGTATTAGCAACATTGTGCAAATGTGTTTTCTGTTGACTAGACGTCGACCCAAGTCTGTGATGTGGCATCAAAAATCTCCAAAGCCCCTCTGTTGTTAGTTAGAGACAACAGCACTGCCATGTCTGTTCACTTCAAATCAAATGACACTTTTCTTTTTAGGTAGGACATCTTTACAATATTTCCATTATTTGATGACCCAGTTTCATTAAATTGGATACAAACTAGCTGTGGGAATCACAGAATAACTCATGACAATATAATTGTTGACATTTTACCAACAACGATAATCAATACACTGGGAGTGGAAAACACAATGCATCACAATGAACGCCATGAAATTAACAAAGCAAGGCCTTGATAATTTTATATTGATATCCCCATAAAGCAGTTATTTTGCGAATTTAATCATCTGACTGATTTGGATTCATCAATCAGGTCAAAAATTACACAAAATTACAGTTATCATCACTCTGTTGAAACCATTATGTTGATAATGCAAGGCTGTCATTACTTGCTTGGGTTGATCAAAAGCAAGTAACGTAACGTTTTCCAGATAACATACCTCCAATCTTGGCATTGTAAGCCACACCAACTCCGCAGATGCCATTGTTGGCTACTGCCGCCACCTCTCCTGCACAACGCGTTCCATGCCTAGAAAAAGAAGGGGGAGTTGAGAATTTATCATTCACCGAAAAATATAGCATTTTATTGTACACTTACAGGGCCAAGTAATGCACTTGGCTAATAATGTTGTGTGTGAGATATTGTGCTGTAAATGTGTTAAAAACGGCACATAGAGACAAACAAATGTATGAAGAAATGTTTCTGGCTTTGATTTCTTCAAACAAACCTAAATTCATATTTGTCAAAAGAAAAAGAAAAAAACATAAATGCCACTGTGTGAATGCACTATACATTATTTACAACCCGCAGGAATTGTTAACCTTGGAGAGGTGTGCACAAAATCCATCAAATGAAAGGCAAAAAAACATATCCTCTACATGTGAGATGGATTTTTGTGAAGCCATTTCCCATTTTAACACAGTGTCTTTCATTATTCCAAAGCCTCTGTTGTAATGTATCTAGCTTGAGGTCCGAAAAACTGGCTGATCAGCACATTCCAGCCAGGTGCATTCCCCTTGTTGGCCAGATGGATACATACTCCTTATGCCCTTCAACATATTGCAGACCCTGTTTGCGGTTTAACCAGCTCCGAACAGGAAGCCCGAGTCGATGTGCCAAATCAGGCAGGGCAGAAGAGAAACTACTATACAAGCAAAATTTCATCCAGCCAAAATTAGGCATACTTGCTGACCTGGCACACAAATCAGAAAAAGTGCAGCATTCAGGTTAAAATGATCACAAATCATAACATTTTCCCAGACTATAATTAAATGTATTTATTTGCATTATGCGAGCTAAGGGAGTGGACATTAGTCATTTAACATAGCCAATGTGCTAACGTTTGAGTGTCACGGGCAATTACTTTTGTATGCGTTACATGGAGGGAGGGAGGCAGGATGGTAAAACACACAAAGCAAAAAAAAAAAAGATAGAAGAGTAAACCCACACACATCATCTTGGCAATTTTCCAAAACATTTTATCTTAGCACTTCCTGAAATCCATTCTGCTGGGGTACTGCTGCGGTCGTGCAGAATACATGCTTGGGATGTTGCTGATGAGAAGGAGATAAATGATAAGCATTCAAGCAAACCTTTTCGAGCTCTGCCTTTGACACATTCATTACAGACACGAGCCTGATAGATGGTTTCATGGAATACAAATGTGATCAGAGAGAGGGATTCATTTCTTGGTTTAGGAATCTGATTGAGAAAAGAGGATATTTACTTTCTCCAGATGAGAATACTATGCACACAGTACCAGTATCCCAAACTGGACATTATCACACTACTGATCTGTCAGAGGAACAGAGCACAACGCCACATGATAAGTAACAAGCATCCATCAAATATAAATCTTTTACAGTGTGTAATAAATCAGGATGCACCTGACAAAGTGGCATTAATAAAGGGACACGATTAACAAAGACACACTTCACAGAAGTCATGTTTTGATTACCGTACAACAAGTAGCCCACGGCAAGGTCTAAATAGTGAGGCAAACTTGCGTTACATCAAAGTTATATGTGGTCCCAAGGCCTAGAACAAGATCAGTATTCATATCCGCAACTGGCACCACCATTATCACTGCGCAAAACCATAACTGAGATTTAGTTCCACAGATCTGCTTTGGAATGGCTACTGTCATACAAATGTATTCCAAATTGCGTTTGCAGCTAGATTACAGTGAAAAGATATTTGGAGTGGACAAATGTGCAGTTATAAGAGAACATGTCAGAAATGCTGCTTGATGCTTTGGTCATTCCTTGAGCTCCACAACATTCATTTAAGTTTTCTGTGAAGAGCCACATGGGAAGTCATGAATAAAAAATAAAAATGACGTCTGTCAAGTTGCATTGTGACACAAATGTACATATTGGTTTAACAGGGGGAAAAAAATAATAATAATTTGTAGAATTCATAAGTGTTGGCAGATGTTCCTCGCCACTTTGCCAATGTCTTTTAAAAAAAATCTTATTTTTGGTTTCCAGGTTAATGCTAGCTAGTAATGTACCATTTCATTTTCTTTTAAATTCTAAAAATGGCAAACTTTTTATTGAAAAACTAGAACTAGTCTTGAACTAATCCTTAAATTGTTCATCCTAAACCGTACACTGATTTGTGCAGTCTTTGTTGTTGCTATCCTCAAAATCTGTTGAGCTACTTGATCGGGACCAACATCAGCAAAGGCTTCCCCGTAGAATCAATGAACTGAACACAGTCATCAACAGCAATCTTACTGTGAGTTTTATGACATCATCTCTCTCTGTGTTACACATTTATCATATTTTATGCTCACATTCCAGCACAATCTAATTAGCTGCAAGTCAATGAGAAATCATGGGAGCATACTTGTTTGAGGATGTACAGTATGTGATGAGTGATGGATATGTAACAAAGTAAATACGTATGGGCTAGTGATTGGCTTAAACGCAGGCGGTGCTGTAAAATGAAATAGCACTCGTCGGTTTCTGACATAAAACCGTTACTTTCAATGGGTTTTGCATAGGAGTTGGTTTTGCAGGGTTAGCAATTGCAACATTGAACGATGTGATAGTCGTTGGTGTGGCTCTATTTTAGTCAAAATGACGCCTGTCAGCTTTTGTGGTTAAACTTGTCATGTCTTATCTCTACTATCCCCTGAAAGCTCATCATACACATTCTAAATCCAACACTTATTATAAAAATACTTGACTATTTAGGCTATGGTCTATGTTGTTTGCCAACCATTAATAATGCAGTTTACCAATGTAAAAATGAACTTGTCTACCAATTGGGCTTGATGTTTATAGAGCTGTGAGAAAATGAAGTGTTGAGCCAGTTTACTGTCAACTAAAAATAAGTATGACATGCACTTCTGATTTTGTAGAATCATATTTTTTTTCCCCTTAGGTTCATCAAGAAAAACTCTGCATGGTAATAAAACATGAATAATGAATATACTTATTTTAAATCATGTTGGCATCCTCTGCACTCAACCCGGTCGATATGAGCCAAGTCGTTGGGGAATAAATAAATGCATTGAGAAAATGCACATTTGTAAACCATCCTGATGGGACTCGAAGGAAACTTTGGAAAAAGAAACATCTCGACAGCATGCTTTCTTAGATAAACAAGATGGTGAATGGTCACATTGCTACCGAGCCATCCTCACTGCAGCCCATATGTTGGGAAAGAAAGACAGCTTTATGGAGGTGAACAGAGTTGGGCTTTCTGCAGGAGAACAGACACTTTCAGTCTAACACAACCTTACACAGTTTTCCTGCCCACTGGTTGTTTACACATGCGTCTGCACCGACCCACTGTAAGGCGGGAAATCCGAATGCAGCACAAACATGATGCCTCTCATTCGGTCTTGCCACGGGGAAGGCAAAGGGAGCTGGGTGGCAAGAGATAAGGGCTGAGATGAGCCAGGGTTAGCGAGAGGTGCAGCAAGAGAGAAACATCAATAGCAAGTATCTTAGCTGGGCTCTGGGCCACTACGAGCCACAAGAGGTAATTAAGACTGCCTTGGCAGGGCTGTCAAAGTATGCAGCTCCTCCAGCGCGTGGCTCAACCACATTTTCATAGTTCCAATATTTCTGATTTTGACAGTGAGTTCAAGTCTACTCTTCCTTTTGGTAGGCTTTGAGCTTATATTGTCACAGAAAACAATATTCTGTTAGTCTTGAGAAATGAGTCAAAAATGCTTAAAAATGGCTGGCAATATGAGGACCTCTGCTTTAAAAACAGCTGACAGTCAGTGTAAAAAGGGAATAAAATTGTGTCATTCAAAACGGGATTATGATGATTAAGATTATGTTTTTTCAGGTTACAGACTTATGTTTGCAAATGTGCCATTTTTGAGCATTATCTTGCCTATTGCCAATAATCCTGTTGAGTTTCAAATAAAAGAAAAATAACCTCAGGCAAGGGCAAGTCACAAGTTGTACAGATGATGGACTGTAGGCGGGTTCATTCGGAGCCAAGGTATTGACTCGCTTTCATCAATTCTGATGACTTAATTCAATCAATTCTCTGCAAGACGCGATGTCTGTGTGGTGGTAAACAACCTCTAATGCCACCTGCAGAGGCCACTTCAATAAATCTGTTTTCTTCACACACTTCCTTTATCCGAGGGCAGATTTACTTTATACTTTAGATTTAGCTATACGGTATTAGCGTCCTAGTGGCACAGAGAGAAATAAAAGGTCACTGCAATTATGGAAATAAGGGATGGGTGCGTAATAGAGAGAAACTGTGCATTTTTTAAATGTGAGAGGCTTAAAAAGTTAAAATATCTTGATACGTTCAGTTGGACATGCTTTGAGAAATGGCTAGCCATGGCAAAGTATGAAAGACTATCAGGCCTGTTTAGCTCGGCTGAAGAAGACAAAGAAAAGGGCATTTTGCTCTGCATATACCTGTTATCATTAAGTTGTGTATATCTTGGCTGAGGGTCTGGGTCGCCATCATTCACATCATAGCTGGCATCAGGATCCTATGACAAAACATGCCAATAGTGCAAATTATTCACATATATTTACATAAAGGATGAAAATGATTAAACATGTTTCAACAAGGGCAACAGTAGGTTCTTCATTAAAACACTGAGGTTTTCTACTTACGTAGTTCTCACTGAGGTCCGGGTGGTTCTTTTCTATTCCATCATCCAGAATTGACACCACCACTCCTTTACCTGTGTAGCCCAACTGCCAAGCAGCTTTGGCATTCAAGTCATGGTGGTTGGTGTTGTACTGAGGACGGAAAAATGAATAATTTCCCTTATACTGATTTTATTTCATGGAGACTCAGCAAAGAGCTACAAAATGGCAATTTTTACAGTTTTATTCACACAAAATATGCTTAAGTACTTTTTAGTGAAAGGGAAATAACAGGGAAGCCATAAGGCGGGCTATAAAAAAACATGTTATTCAGTCGTAAAATATCAGCGCAACAAATTTGCTTTGTCATTAATGCAGACCAAAACACTGGAGACTTTGACGATGGCTCATTTTGTATGCCGTTTGATTTGCTGTTGACATTCAATGTGACCTTTTCAAAGCTGTGGCTTTCATCTGCTTCAAAGCTATCCTTAAGTTGTCAGTAGTTACAAATATAGTGCCTGATGTACTATCCAATGAGCCCTCCTTGCAGATGGCAGGCATTGTAAATGCTAACAGACACAATGATGTTTGCTCCTCAACCCTGTCATGCCACAGGCACAAAAACCATCAAGAGTATTTAGAGGCAAGCTGTGACAATGCTGACGAAGACTGATAAAAACTTGTGACGCTGAAAATCAACAGATTAAAGAATGTCATGGCCATTGACAATGAGTTTAGGAAAATGTCAAGCAAAATACGGTAGATTTAATAACATGGTGGCTGTTCATTTTATCAGTTCATCATCTATACTCTTGATTTCACACCTCATGATTTAGCAATTACAAAATTTAAAAAAAATCTGAATTAGGAGTGTCTTAATCAATATTTCTAAAGGGGCATGATATAAGTTTGCGTGTTATAATAACCATACTTTTCACCCGCGTTTTAAAAATTGTATAATAGACAGGAAGCACTATTGTGGCACAAATTATGGTTGTTGCCCCCATTTTCCTGTAGTCAGATAATGATGAAAGTTTCAGGTAGGAAACTTAAAGGTTTCTTCCTGCACGCGTGCACTCACGCCCTCTCTCTCCCCCTCTCTCCCCCTCTCTCCCCCTCTCTCCCCCTCTCTCCCCCTCTCTCTCCCTCTCTCTCCCTCTCTCTCCCTCTGGAGAACAAAGGGAGAAAGAAGAAACAAAATGATGACAATCTAGCAGTCTGACGCCAGCAAACCTCAGTTAGGCTATTATCCCATAGACATTAAACTGGTGATTATAGTCTTGAGAAGCAATACAGTAGTTCTAGAGTTCAATAGTGAAGGTGCAATGCATCGTTGCTCAGCTTTGCCTCTTTGCTTCTCTCTATTCAGTCAAGTAAACAAAAAAAAGGCTGGCCTCCCAACACATGAATAAAGGAAATGGAACACACAGCATTGGAAGAGGCGCAGAGCTCTTTTGTAGCCATGTTGAAAGTGTATGTATACATTTTGATCAAAGCACCGCTGATCCCAGCAGTGAAAGGGATTTGAGAAATGCGAAGATGTTGCTCCAGTTTCTATTGACATTTTTAATAAGCTTTTAAACCTTGTGCTGTCATATTTAAAAATTAAAATGTTTTCCCACACAAATTGCATCCACGTCTAATAAATCATTTGTATCATTATTGAAGATTTAAATACCATCTATTTACTGTAGTGAATTTACTAGTTTGTTGCAGTGAAAATGAAATATTTTCATCCATTTATTTTTTGAACCAACGTGTTGCATATCAGAGTGTGCCTTGATTTAAATACAATGTAGATTCTACATGTAGTTAGCGATGCTTTTAGCAGCCTGACGTTCACTGAAATTCAGCAAAACATATAAAATAAGTCGTGAGATTCAGGATTAATTGTGTAGTTCTTACTTGGGATACTAAATGTGGATTTAAAGACTCACTTTTAAAAAGCACAAAGATTATTATACTGTACAGAAGCTGCTTTGCTTTAACTGCAAAATTGCATCTTGATAGATTCACACTGGATTATATTTTCGATCATGGGAGCAATCACAGTTCGACATTGGATTGTCAGTATTGACTTCGGATAAAAAGATCAACCGGTGTGCAGTGACAAAACTCAAGAACACAGAAACGCACACGCACATGCAGCTTTACTGGATCTCAGCTTCGTACAACTCCAACTCACCAAGTACCACTGGTCCTTGAATTTCGGATCAAATGGGTCCACGTAGATATCCCTTTTTTTCCTATGTTTGACCAGTTGTTGCTCTGCCCAGGTCACCTATACACACACAAGTGATCAAACAAAAACAACAGTGAGATGCCGGTCAACATTAATATCCAGGAAAAAGACGGAAATAATGATGTACTCGTCATGTTTGTGGGTCATTGTGTCAAGTTATTTAATAGATATCATAATTCTCAGTGTGATGAAAGTTTACAGTGGGATTAGTGGCAAGGGGGATTGTGGCTGCCTTGCTAATTAATTGCAAAGTAGCAAGAGACTAATTAAACTTTATGAATCATTGTAGAGGAAGAGGAAATTAAAGATTAGACATCTTATTTGTACAGTTACAACATAATGATAGATAAATGTGTATGCACAGATACCACTATTTTCCAGACCGAGTACAAGTACTTATATATATTATGTATATTTGTGCTCTTGCCAAATACCAAGTACCGATAATGAACACCTTTAGATCTTGCAGTTGTGATGTTTTTTATTTTCATAAAATCACAATTATTTTTTGAGCATATAATAAGTTTGACAACTCCAACGACAGATGCTCACTAGACATGAGTGTTACATTAGCTGCTACACAGATGTGCTGTTAATTCAATGATAGATACCACCAGCTATATAATAATTTGTCTTAAAAGCGCAAAGGTTTATGTTAGTATCAAAGTCTGAGTGTGGGACTATGTTTCCACTGAGATGATGATTTTCTCCTTTCTAAGATGTGAATGGCAAGGCACAGTTCAACTGTGGCAACTTGCAGACATTTTTTTTTTTTTTACAATATGAATGGAATTGTCAGTAATATACATGTGAAGACAAAATAGTGAAGTTAAATTCACGCTGCACTTTGATGTCATTTTAACTTTGCGAGATTTAAAATGGGGCAACGGTGGACGAAGTGAGCAATTTCTCTCAGCAAGGTTTTATTGGATTTCTGTTTAAGGAAAATAGCAGTATCAACTTAAAAGCTTATAAAAGCAGAGTGAGACAGCCATGCGAAGCCACCACATTCGACTTCCCTCAAAAGCCCATGTGTTTCTCCCAAATTCCAGCCACAGAACTGGAAATACTTTCTCCTCATTTAAAGTTATCTACAGGCTCTACAAGCAGTACAGATAAATTCACTTTGGCATGGAATGCATTCGGCATGAAACGATTAATCAAATAATTCGCTGAAAAAAACAAGTTGGCGAGACGGCGGCGAGCAAGGAATTTGGGATTCTTTTACAGTACACCTGAAAATGATGTATACTCTTCTAAAAAAAAAAAATATATATATATATATATATATATATATATATTCACTGGTTGGGTTGCCCCACCTACTGCCCAAAGCCAGCTGGGATAGGCTCCAACGCCCCCCGCCACCCTTGTGAGGACAAGCGGTTAAATAAATGGATGGATGGATGGATAATCTCATAATATCTGACCCTTATCATTCAATTTTACAGCAACCATTCATTAGTGTACCAGTTGCAGTAAGTAGTGTGGTAAAGTTCTGCAGGGTAGTGCTAAATACACTGCTGTCCATTGATTGGTCAACAGTGATTTGCACTAGAGTCAGTAACGCCTTCACTGCTGTGGACATTTACATTCATCAACTGGAATCCAACCGTTTACTGCCAATACCAAGTACAATTATCAAAAGGTTTAGGTCATGTTTGTAAATCATTGTAAGGTAACAGATTCGTGTTGATCACACCTGGGCAAAGTACAGCCTAAGGGCCACATGTCTTCGATTGGCCAAGTCAAAATAACACATAAAATATGCACTACTTTTATTTTGAAAGTTGTGTCTTTAATTTATCTGTATGTTGGTACAAGTGAGGTAGTGAGCAGTAGCTACAGGACGGCATGGCTCAGTGGTAGAGTGATTGTCTCGCAACCCATGAGGTTGTGGGTTCAATCCCATGCCATTGTGACCACATCGAAGTATCCTTGAGAAAGATACTGAACCCCCAGTTGCTTCTGATGCTGCGTCATCAGTAGGTGAATGAGTAGTCGAATGTAAAGCGCTTTTGATGGCCTTGTAAGGTGGAAAAGCGCTATATAAATGAAGTAACATTTACAATTTGCATCTGTGGTGTTGGCAATTTAGCAAGGTTTTTGCTGAGCAGTATTTTGTGACTTTTTAGACGCCTCTAGCAACTATTTTTCCAAAAATAACAACAGTAGTCCTAATGTTGGCAACATTATTTACCGCACAGTGGAGGGAAATGGGCCAAGAGGATTAGGCCTGATAATACTGTACGCAAAATTTAAGACTGTATATATTGAGTACATTATAAATCATAATTGTATCATTAAACATCACTGTCAATGATATTATACTTCCACTTATCTGTATATTTGAGAGTGCTGACTAGAAACAGCTTATGAGTTAACGGTTGGTGCACAAAATTGTGCATATATGTATTTTCAATGACCCCTTATACTTTTGCATTTCATAATTATAACTCTATATACCATCTACACATGTATCATTTTATTGAAAGGAGACAATATGCATTTTCTAAATATACTATAGAACAAAGCTGAGGTTATCATGACGGCTTGGCCTTCTAGTTTCTCAAAGATGACTTGACTTTGCAGTCGCTTTGGATTTGAAATCAGCACAGCTTTCGAGTAGAAGCTAAAAAATTAGGGGTTATTTGAGGGACAAAACAAAGTGTCGCGTAGCTAGTAGATGCGTGTCATGATTGTCAGAAAAGGCTGATGCAGTTCACGGAGTGAATGATGAACTCCATGTGAACAAAAAAAAGCCACTGACATTCAACTTGAGTCATGCGGTGAGTCAGGTCCACTACATTTCTTAGTTTTATGTCAGGAAAAAATAATTTTGCCATCAAAAGCTTGTTTTTCTTGTTTGCAGTTTGAGATGTCACAGAAGAAGAAAAAAATGCTTCAAAGTTACTGATTATAAAAGAACAGAAAAGGTTTTGAAACTTTTTTTCTTGTGAAAGAAGAGTGTGTTTCTTTTGGTAGGTTCAGGACATAAAACATCACATAACACAATATTTTGTGGGTCTTGAAAGATCAGTCAAAATGATCAAAAACAGCTGGCAATATGGAGAGCTGCTTTGAAAACAGCTGGTAATAAATGAGTTGAGAGTTACATAAATTGTTTGATGCCTCAGAAAGGTTGTGCAATAAAATATTAAGTTAAGGGTGTCGTCATATATATATATATATATATATATATATATAATTTTTATTAGTGGACTTTTTTTGAAGTACATTTTAATGTATTTAGTTTTGTATGTTTTCAGTTACAGTGTAGCTATTTTGTCCACGTGCTTAATTAATCCAAAGGGTGCAAGCTCTGCCAATGAAACATTACAATAAAAATACAGTTGACAGACCACGGCATCTGTAGGACTGCAAAACAATAATTCACAACAAACAAAACATTTACATTCCATCTCATCCAAAATAATACAAGATGGACTTCATAATCGATAGTAATGAAGGTGGCAAATATAGCCAAGCTTTGGTTCCTCATTAGGCCCTGTTAGAAGGCTTCTCTGTTAGCCAGTAAGTGAGATCTGGCTGAGGTCCAGATCTTGTTGGTCGTAATTAAACACACAACAAGCTGGAAACACCTTTTATTCAAACTTCATCTTGGCCAGTTAACAAGCTGGCTGTAGACTAAGAAAAATGTAGTTGCTCAAAGCAAAAACAACTGTGGAATTTGTTAATCAAAACAACTTTGATTAGATTATTAATAGTTCAAACACACAAAAACATAAGAGGCATCTTTGCGACCCATGGTGAACTTTAAAAAGGGATATGTGAAAGGGTAATGCTTCACATTCTCTGAAGTGCTGTGGAGAACAGAAGAATTCAACAACAGGAAATGGAGGCCCAGTGGTAAAGGAAATCCCAAATAGAGAGGGAGGTGGCCTTAGCTCTTACAAGAGCGGCAGACGATTGCTCTTTTTTCCCCAGCCTGCACCTGTGCTGCCCAGCTGGCGTTCCCCATTTTAAGGTATTGATGGGTAAACGGAGCAATATTGTGAAGTTTGATAAATAAATGATGTTCCCATTTTTGTGTTTCCTTGGTTAATTTTAATGAGCATTGCCAGGTTGGGATGGATTTGACGTCCCTGCGCTGACAGGCTGTCATTTGCATCAATTAATTACTATTGCGTGATACACTGGATCACTTGCTTATGGATGTTTGTTTATTGAACATATAAAAAGGTAGCAGAAAAATTTAAAATTATTACACTATAATTATTTAAAAGAGAAACCTTAGACAGTAGATGGTGACAGTCACGGTTTGCATGTTCAAAAGGGAGCAAAAAGAAGCATCATCTGTCATTAGATCTACACTGTGAAAGAGCCAAAACCTCTTTCCAAGTTGAGTTATTTTGTTGTTGTCATAAATTAAATGTCTTGCAGTCTTTCCCACTTTCTTTGCATCATTTCCAGATAAAAACATGGCCAATTACAGAATAGAAATTCACTCATAAATAGTTTTGGACAGAAAATAGAAAATCTTTATTTATCTCAAGCATCTGCTGAATCATAATTTTATCCAACCTAGGTAAAAAAAAAGTGTGATTGTTTAAATATTCACAGGTAACTATTACGGGCTCAGACATCAAGAAACACTATGTACTAATTATGGATGTTCTGGTTTTGTTCCATTAAGTTATTTAGGTAATTCAATTTATGATTAAAAAAAAGTTTTAGGTTATTTCCCAGCGTTTAATATGAACTAACTCTAGCTTCAAAATGCCTCATATTCCCATTGCTATGAATATTAATTTCACACAGATTTTCACTTTGTCCTTTTCAATGGTGTAGGGCACAGGCTAATTTCCAAGCTAACCTCAAACTGACTTGCAAGACTACTGGAAAATATAGAAACGTGAAATTTCCATTAGGATCAGTCTCGAAGACTGAAATGAATTTCGGAGGGAGTGCTTATGACTTGCAGGCCTCCTGAAGCCTGTTTAACTTCCATCACTCTTATGACAACAGTCCGTATACCGGTAGATGCTGTCTGTGTTTCACTTCTATTACTCACTTATATGACTCAAAATGGGGATTGTGAACTAACCCTCGGGTTATCACTCTTGATGAGAGATGTGCTTAATACAATTGGATGTGTAATAAATAATATGATAGCAATTATCTTCCATTAATAAGTAAAAATAATAGCCATTCCCTCTGAACTATTTCAAATGACCCCCATTTCTACTTCTTATACATCATCGTGCTCCTTCTCCAAAGTACAATTAAAAAAAAAAATAGTCAGCAATTTTAACCTCTTACCTTGGGATCTTTTAGTAGACGAACATGTGTGTTCCTATGATCAGACAGCGATCGCTTTGCCACTGTACGATGCTTGAAGTGGTAATAGTCACCAAAAACCTGGAATACAATTACAGAGTAGTCAAGTTCAGGCTAAAAACAAACCAAAGCATGCAGACACAAGAGGAATGTATTAAATTGCCACTTGGGTTGAGCATGAAGATCCATTCATTTTCCATCCCAATAGTAATAAATCATTGCATTGGACAAATACAGTGCATTAATTGGCTGCATCCAGCAGAGGCGCGGTTGATTCAGAGGCACGATTTAAGAACATTCAGAGACTCTTCTAGGGCTGTCACTATCTAATTTGTGTCTAATGTTAGAATTGATTATTCCATGAATGGAATAAAAAGTTATTTTTGCATGAATGTGTATTGCAAAATAGTTTTTTCTGATTATTTTTTTAAAAAGGGGAAGTCAAGTCATGTTTAGACTAGTGAGGTCACATATAACATATTATTGTCAAGAAAAGTTTAAAGTTGACTTCCACTTTAATCTATTGTTGTTTATTTGATATAACAATCAAACAAAACCAAAAAAACAAATATTTACTGGTTTGGTCCATAACATGTCATATAATAGGGACAAGTGTCATTGTTTTCCAAAAGTAAAAGCAGATGGTTGCAAATGTGCTATTTTGATTATCATTACAACAACAAAAAATAGATGGCTACCAGCAGAGCACATTGCACACGACCATTTAATTATGCATGAGCTACTTTTATTAATAACAATTCATCATAATTCCTATAGTGAAAAGTTATTCACTTTGTGATTCAGCAACCATATACACAGTCAAGACATGTTTTGTTGACAGGTTCACGTGCCTGACGTGCAAGCAGTTAGAACTTCACGCATTTTACCACGAACCAGAGTGATTAGAACCAGTCTGTGCCAGCCAGTGCATTTATCTCTCACGGTCAGTGGCGCGTGAAGCTCGCTCGATGCCTGGGAGGGTTGCGGATGGAACTTTATGGAGCTTCATGCCCTCTCTATCAAAAGGAGATGCCCCTTCTACATATAGTAACACAAACACCTAATATTTGTGCCAATGGACAAGCAAACCATATAATATCAGTCAACCTGGGTGGTAGTTAGTGGGGTAGGTGAGGTCGGAACATTTTTTATCTTTATGCCAAGCCAACTCTCAATCAAAAGTGGATGCCGGTTCGACAAGACAAAGCTGTCAGCGCTAGCGGACTAACATTTTCCATTTAAGCAAACTGGGGCGAGGGGCTGGGGGCAATTGTGGTCTCCTCCCACAAGCTGTTCACTTAGTTGTTTTAAATGTCTGAAAGTGTTCACATTTTTAAACAATCAATACAACAAAAGTCCTAGGAAATCAAAATGTCCCATCAGTGGTCAACTATTTTCGTAAAAGCTTGCGGGCACCATATTTGTGACCTCTGATGTGTCCGCAATGGGGCTTGTACACTGATTTGCATTGTGGGTTGTGGCAGTCATGTTGGAGGCCAGGGTTAATGTAAACAAAGACTTACTGTGATGGCTGTGCATTTGTCAAATTGCTTTGCCAGTCAAAACATGTTAAACTCCAATAAACTGCTGGGATTGTATAAAGAAAAGTTAAACCACAAAGCCAGAGACTAATACCAGGCAATAATACACCTTCTAAATGGTTTGGAGTGGAGCAGGGAACATTACCTACCACCTCATTTGTGTGCGCCGTATAAAGGTATGTGGTGTGTGTTGTGCTGCTTTGTAACCGTCGGTTTTATAAGTGCAAATGCAGCCTGAGTGATGCATAAGGTCTCTTCACAAAGCCAATGGACGGGAAAGATGCAACACCGAAGAGGGATGGGTACACTTCACAACAGCAATATTCAACTCTGGTATGTCTGTAAGACTGAACATGTATACAAACCTATTAAAGAACAAACCCCGAAGAAGGAAGGCAGAGGTATGAAAATGCTCACTATTAGCTAAGCCAATGAAAGGCCTTGTGAAGAGAATACGAGCAGAGAGTCTATTGTGTTAGCCGAGATAAGATCTTGGGATCTGAGACTGATCAAAGATATGCAAGGAGGGTGGGTGAGGTCCATTAAGTGTTATCAAGAAACAATGAAGTAATCAATTTATCCATTGAGCCGGTGACTTCAAAGACAATGAGAATATGTCAAACAAAAGCAGCTGCAGCTTGAGTGTTCTAAATTTCTGGCCATATTCATTGTCTGGCTGTGAAGTATTTTGTTTGGAAATAATGCAATCCCATTGAGGAGTACTTTAGACACATCTAAAATGTAGTTTGATGGCAGTTAAAAAAAAAAAAGAAGAAGACTTGTCGAGTAGTCAAGAACCAAAGAGATTTTCCAATTTGGACAAATTGTGCTGTAATGTGTGTCCAACAATTTACATTAAACAAAGCTTATCATCCAATTATGTGCATTCTTTGTTTCAAGTTTGTTGGCAAATTAGCACCACTTGTGCATACACAAGCACAAAAACAACATTCTCAGCAGCAATACATTTCTAGGGAAACACATAAACATACATTATTGTGACTACTTATGCATGTGTTCCAGCGGTCGCCTCTCATTAAGAACAACTCAGCTGTTACCAAAATATTCACACATGCACACTTGCCACATTACACTCAAGAATGTCCATTTCAGCACTGCAGCTCAACCATCATCTGGCAATCAGTACAGACGTTTAAGGGGTAATGATTTCGGCCATTTAATTCAGACCACATTGTTTCTGAGGTTTTAACTACTTTCCACTTGGCAAGAAAGGCCATTTAAGGCAGTTGGAAAATGCGGATTGTGAATTTAAGAGTGACCATTACTGATGCAGTAAGCTGGTCACAGATAAGAGCAGAAAAGGCTTATCGGGATCTCACCAAGTTGAGCATTATTGAACGAAGGCATTATTCGGTTGAGTTCATTAAAATTCCCATTTTCGTTTATTTTTGTGCAGTCTCTGCTAAACAAATGAACCCTATGAGAATCCATGCTGCCAAAAGGTCTTACGTCTCAGCTGCTGTCAATGTTTACACAATTATGTTTTACAAAAACCAAAACAATGTTTGAAGATAAATAGAGGAAAGGGGTTTTAGGCTGCTGCATTATAGCGATATGAAAATGGAGTTAAGGGTTGCACTTGTAGATTTTGGTTAATTCCATGAAAGGGAGGCCATTAGTGCAGTTAAACTAGAGCAACGACCCATGACATATTTTTACTACTTTGCATTGGACACATTAAGCATTTATTCAAGCATACAGAATGTAGCGCATTACCATATTTTGTTTGTGCTTCAGCGACTTGTGATTAATTGAGAAAATGAGACTTTGAAATTGCCCTCCAAGAATAGTTGTGTATTAAAATGAAGCTAGAACAAGCCAACAGCTAAAAATTGCAGGCTTAAAATTTGTAGGCTTTGTATCAAACTATAGTTATAGTTTGCGCTCCGTGTTTCCATCAGAAAATATTTGGTCTCACCAAGTCAATGGTCTATGCTACTAACCTTCATTCTTTTTTTAGTATGCGTAAATTGCATGTTATTTTTGTGCTTTAGTGGCTTCTCCCTAACTACCTCACACAAAATAAATAGGTTAAATAAGGACTTTGAATATTGTCAATGGGGGTGAACAGGAGCATCAGAAATACCCGTAGACAGACATTATATGTGAGTGCATTACTCACTCTCTGCCAAATTACAGTTCATATGGGCTGCAACACAGAATAAGCTGTAAATGGTAGATGGTTAAAGTCACCATTTTGGTTATTGATAAATATTATAACATTTTTAATTCTTCATTTCATATATTAACCATTGTTACACATTATTAACATTTTAATTCTTTATATTAACCTTGTCGAAATGTTTTGTGTCCTGTGCAGAGCAGATGGTGTTGATTTCGGTATAATCTGACCTTAAACTGGGACATGCTATTTAGTCTAAAAAAGTTCCTTCTCAGCGCTTTGTGCGAGAACACATTTGGTCCTTGAGAACAGAATCTGTTTCGAACACGCACTCCTGACTCTGTTTTCGCCATCGCTCATGGAAAAGTACCCAGAGATATGTTTTTTCTACAAATAAAAGAGAGGAGGTCTTAACTATAAGAAGCCATTGTACACGCGGAAGAGACACATTTCGACGCTCTGAATCCCACCTGTTTAAGTGATGAATTAGAGGCTGTTTAAGTGTCCAGAGATCTCTGTTAGATTAAAAAATCATTTTTGCAAAGGTGTTTTTTCTTACATTAAATCTGTCTTCAAATTTTGGAACACGCAAAGAGGACAAATATTTTTATTCCTCTTTCATTATACAGTATGTCCAGAAAAGAAATGCTGAAGTGAGCGTGAAATACACATTAGAACAAACTAATTTAAAAGCACCATTAAAAGTTTAAATCAGGGTCCCTTTTTCATGGACAATGTTTCCTTTTTTCACAAACTACTGTTAACAGGCCTCTAGTGTGTTTCAATCTTAAATTCTTGGCACAGAAAACAGCATAGCATCAAGCATTCTGAAGAGATCATGATTTAGATATAAACTTTTGTTGTCAGAATCAAGTGAATTTAAACAGGATTGAAAATGTTACTTCAAATAACAGACAATAGTGGTACTTAAAAGTAGAATTGCATCAAAACTACGGGTGTCAAAATTAGTGCATTAATTTTAAATAAAAAGTTTAACGCCACAATTTATTTTTTATTTTTTTACACGCCATTAATGACCGCCCCTTACTTAGAAAGCATGTACTGGGGGAATTCCAGTCGCAACGCAGCAGACACGTTCACATCAAAATTTAGCAGTAATATATTTAATAATAATGCATATATTTGTGGAGACTGGGGTCAAGTTGTATTTTACAATTTTAAAAATGTGCACAATTTCACAAGTTACTTCATGTTAAAGATTAGATAGCTCTTAATGTGAAAAGGAAAATGCACCGAACTGCCACCGTCTTACAAATGCAATTATGCCATCTTGTGGCAGAAAAATGACCAACACAAATCAATATCACACTCGTTTTTTTATAGTACAGTACATCTTTTCAATTTTAACTAAATTTTATGAATTATTATGAAATTACTGTACCAATGACTATAAGATGCAGCCATATTTCTATTAGTTTAACATTTTTTTCCACTTTTATGTTAACAAGAGTATGAAAACCTACTATAAAATATTTTATTGTACATTTAGAACAGATAAAATTTGTGATTAATCATGAGTTAACTATTGAAGTCATGTAATTAATTACGATTAAAAAAAAATGTAATCGCTTGACACCCCTAATCAAAACATTTTAATTCATTAGAAGCTTTTAAATGAATCTTAACTGAATAAAAATATTTGACACACTGTTCATGCTTGAGGCTCCAGACTGAGTTATGTGTACCACTGGAGGAAGTCAGGCAACTTGGATTTCATGGATAATCCCCCGTTTTCAATAGATTGCAGAAATGTGTGAACAGACAGGTCGTGGTTACTTCAGAGACCCACCATTATTATGTCTCAATGATGCACTAGAATGAGGCAGCAGTGGACAAGCAATAATAATTTGTATTTTTCACGTGAACGAGGTGAACATCCCATAAAGACTACATTTGGGAGGGACTCTTCAAAATGTCTCCAATAAAAATAGCAAATCAAATTACTTTTTGAAAGGGTCCCAAGACGAGTCTGAATACTTCTAAATACAGTGTGACAAAGTCACTAAAATGGCAACACTGGCTCAGTCTCAACAGAAGAACAATACACTAAATAAGATAGTAACTTTAAAATGTAAAACTGTATTAACCTTTTGAATTGTTATCTATTTACTGGTAAACTGATTCACTCTTAGTCCACAGCTAGATACTGTCAGACATGATTAACAACATGAACCGCAGCATTTTCTAAGTCACAATGTGAAACAAACGAAATGAAAATCCAAAATAAGCAAAGATTAAATCACCATATCATATATCAATTTTGTGTGCATCAACAAATTGGATTCTTGTCCACTACGACAGACCTTAACTTTGTGGAGTTGATGTTTACAGAGTTATGGCAGAACTGCTGCAGTACCGTCACCTCACGGGTCGATGAGAACCCTCCTCACAGCAAGGTATTTATGAGGGAGAAGTTGGATGATGCATGCAGTTAAAGACAACATGCACACACAAACTGCACAAAAGACTTTCATATGAACACAAAAGCCGACTTCTTTCAAATATTCTTCACAGATCTGTCTAAAGTGTGTTAGTGAGCGCTTCTCCTTTGCCGAGATAATCCATCTACCTAACTGGTGTAGGATATCAAGTTGCTGATTAGACGGACAGCATGATTATTGCACAGGTGTGCCTTAGGCTGCCCGCAACAAAGGGCCACTCTAAATTGTGCACTTTTTTTTATATTGTGCAATAATCATACTACTTATGCTACGCCTGAGGTGGATGGATTCTCCCACATACAGAAGTGCTCACTAACACAGATTGCATCAGACCTGTGAGCAATATTTGAGAGAAATAGGCTTTTTGTAGAAAATCCTTGGATCGTTGCGCTCAGCTGACGAAAAAGGGCATCATTTTATTCAGTGTAGATAGCAAACTAAAACGCAGGGTTATAAAAATAATAAATTCTAAAAAGTTTTTTTTTTCTTATTTGCGAAGGGTACATTCTATCGCTCTCATGCGGTTCATTTTTCTCTCTTATATAACACCATGAGTATTACTAACATGGCTGTTCAAGTGTCCACTCCTCGAGCCCCCGCCTTCACATACATATAAAAGGAAGACCCTGTGCTCTGCGAATGTTTACAAAGCGTCCAACAGAATGATGACCATTTCATTTAACCCATTAAGGCCTAAAGCGCCTGGCAAAACATGCCTCTGAAACCTAAGGGTGACTTTTGAGTCACCCCCCGAAAACCTGACGTTTTCCTGGGAAGTCAACAATATAAAAAATATTTGATATCTGAGCTCCTGAAGCAGATAGAAACATAATTCCCAAAAGATTTCAGAGCTTACACCTGTGTCGTTCACACAAACCTAAAAAACTTTATTATTGAAAACCTTCTATATATATATATATATATATATATATTTATTTATTTATTTTTTTTTAATCAACAAACAAATGTCGCATCTGCGGGTATACAACTTAAACCTTCAACACTGGAGCGCAGTTGTAATAACCTCGGGTATCGAGTTGTAATCATCTGTCGTACATTCCGTTACAAAGCCGTCAAAATTTTCAACATCCTCATTGTCTACAAACATATTTCTTAAAAATATGTCACTGTCGACACACTGATTCAAATTCCTCCCGCGCCATCGTCAATCGCGTTGTTTATTTCAAAACTCCCGCAAATCTGCATCAACCATAAACACTCGAATAAAATTCCAGGACATGCTACGAGGTCCACGTCACCCTCTCGTATATATTCGGACTTATTTAAATCGGCGAAGAAACCAAGAATCGGTCAAAACAAAACAAAATGACATATCCGCTCTCCCGGGTTTAAAGGGAGAAGTGCGGTCACTCGCTCCCGGCCTTAATGGGTTAAAAAAAACAAAAAAAAACTTAAATGCAGTTAATTTTAGTCAGGCAATTCAGGCAAATTATTTGGCTCAAGATGTAATAAAACAAGGTCAGTCAGAGGGTGATAATGTCCCGTTTTCAGCAAATTACTATACTGTAAACTAAGTGGGGAAAAAATAAAAAAAAATCTAAATATTACATAATTATGATGTGAGTGATAAATATTTACAGATTAAATGTATTTATTACAAAGAAGGCTGGTTATGCTGACTGCACTTTCTCTGACCTCCTTAAATTAAACATTCACGGCCATATTGTACAGAAAGCAAGTTCAGGTTTTACAAGGCATTTCCTTTGATTTAACAAAAAACACATTATTAATGGGATGAGCCATCGTTGCCTGCCAAACGAAGTCGGAAACAAGGTTTTATGATCAGTTCGCTGGAGATCAAAGGTTGCCCCATTAGAGTCATATTAACAGTAGAGGGATTATCTCATTCAAACGTGTTGTAGACTCTCATGCAGATGCCTTAATGAGCTCATCCTCATTAGTGAAGGAATTCAACTGCATTCATTGCTATTTAGCCTGTCAGAGAAAGTGTGTGTGCTGTGTTTTGTGTGTCCAGGGCATTGCAGTGGGGAGGAAGGGGCATCTAAGAAGGAGGGCAAGCTAAACGGAGATGGAGGAAGTTGAAGAGGGTCAGGCAGGAAGCTGGGTTCATCCCAAGCGAGGCAGCCCTGTCACAGGGGCACAAAGTGTATCATTGCGTTTGACATGACAAGGGATAATGAAAGATTTCTATCTTTAAAAGCCCAGTAAAATATTTCCAAACCGGGACAGGGGCATAATTTGTGATTCTGGAGCATTAGATGAATTTGATTTTGATAACCAAGGACAACTGTGCGAGTCATCACTGTTAAGTCTTCTGATATTAATCTGCTCCGGGGAAATTATTAACATGCAGTATCTTTTTAATAAAATACTGCTCATAACACAACACAGGAAAAGATTCATGCATATTTTAAATGAATTAATGTTTAAAACAGGGGTTAACAATGATATAACTGTGATTTTTGCAGCTCGTTCTGAAACGAATTCCCTGCAATAAAACAGGAGTCCATGGTAATGCTTTTTTTTTTTTTCTCTCAATAGAGTGGCCTTAAAATTCCCCAATGGAAGGAAAGGCAGAGAATATTTAAAATGTATTCACTGACATTTTAGTGAGGATAAATTGCTTTGTGGGCCCCCGAGTGAGCGCCTGTTGGATTCCAAGTGCTGGTATTGCATCTGTGCTGGACAGAATTATAGTGCTCCGACGAATAAGCATGGTGGATCTATTACGGCGCTAGATGATATTCATTAGGCTCGAAATTTAAAACAAGCCAACTTTCACCCCACAACTGATTTTAAAAATGTCTTCAAATTCAAGATTGGTTCTCAGGCAAACACAAAATACCGCGCAAAAGAGGACTGCCAGTGGGACAACAGCTAATAAGATTTAAGTCCGGCGCCTAATTTTATCTCTCCTTAGAGCAATGATGGAGCACTGCGACTGGACAGGAATAGCAAACAGGTTCTCCTGACCCTGATGGAGGAGCACTCGGGCTATTTGAGGAAGCTAAATGCACTTCATTTCCCTATAAGTTTCTGTCTTGAACATTTTCATCATCTCCTCTCTCCACAGAGAAATGTTCTCTTTTGTCTTGGTATCCGCAGCAGGGAGGCCAAAGCCTCTGCACCTGAGTTTAATGGACTGTTATGAAGCTCTCCCCGAGGTGCATAGTAGCAACATTTGGAGAGTGACTTTGAGAAAAATGTCACATGGGCCATAATGCCTGCATTAAGATAAGACTTATTGATGATGGAAAGTACATTTCAAGGAAATAGAGCTCTCTTCCGGTTGCATCGTCAATGTTTGACAGTCAAAAGAACCAATAGTTCGCAGTCAGTGATTATGATACGCTTGTGTATTTTTGGCGTACAGACTGATCTTAAGTGTACTGTAAATGTGCTGACCCAACCAAATAATATTGTGAAGGAATAAAGGCCCTTATACGCAACTTAGTTTTCATGGAGCTTATGCGCGGTACCGACCTTGCGAGCACCCAGACTCGGCCGCACTGCACTGCGTTATGCACAATGAATGGGTTTCGTAGACAGCCTACTGCGCAATGCTAAGTGCAGTATGAAATGGCCTCAGCAGTTCAACAAATTGGACCACAACTGAGGATCACTGGTGGTTATCGCGAAAACAACAAAATCAAGCCCGACTAAATAGGACAAAAGAATCATGTAAACAAATATGCCCCTGCTTTACATTGAAGGAACCCGTGATCCTGAAGGGCATTGAGAACAACCTAGCAAATGACTGCTACTGAACAGCTTGATGGGCTGTCTAAGACACAGGACATGCCTCAAGTCAAGTCAAGAGCACACAGATAGCGAGCCCTCGTCTTCTGTCACGGTTTCCTCAATCTCACTTGAAGCAAGTGAAAGTGAAACTTGTACAAAATGAGTGTGAGTGAAAAAACTTTTTTGTAAATAGAATAATAAAAAATTCATTGATGAATTTGGCACGAATTGTTTACTCGTAAATTGTTGCAATGAACTGGCACTAACACGAATGAATCACCAGCATAAACAGAACATTTTTGATGTGCCTAACTTACAGTACCAAGAACAACCCAGACCAACAGTCACTTGAAAATCCTTGACAGCAACAAAAAAGCTGCATCCCATTTTTTGTGTGCCCCCTGTTTGGTAAGAGCGTATGTCCTGCGGCGGCCTTTCGGGTCACACAACCTCGCAGAGGGGGACATCTGCCTGCAGTCCAGTCTAAACCTCTAACACAGCTGCTGGATTCAGCTCACTGAATGCATAAACCACAAGGCTGCATGGTGGCTGGGACAATTTCAAGAAAGCTGACCACAGCTATTTCCTTGAGTCTGACAACACAATCAACATCGTTCTCTATCCCGCAGAGACTCAAGCTTTATTACCTTCATGTGAGAAAAAGGATTCAACTGCACTTAATATTCCGAAGGATTCATTGTATCTTTTTCTGATAAAATGGTAAGCTTGATATTGGCTTGGTTGAAAGACGAAAGGTACTTTAACATTAGGCAAATATACTTTTTAATATCGTTAACGTCTCAAAATAAAGGTCATAGTCATATTTGGACACAATTATTATTATTATTATTATTATTGATTATGCTGGCTACTTCTAATAAAAATCAACAACATTCTTACTTATAAAATACAAATAATTCAAATATATCCAGACATGAATCTATTAATGAATATAATCAGCATTTGATTCTGGTATTCAAGTTTTATGAAATAAATAAATAAATAAATAAAATTTGAGCTATTATTTTATTCCATTATTTTTATTCAGTGTAAATGGTGGCAAAAAAAAAAAAAAACGTCACCTGTGACTTTTAAGAAACAAGTAGTACCAGTCATACTTCTTGTAAATTGAACGAGGAAGACAGAACAGTCTTATAACAGACAAACAAGCTGACCTGGTGCCAAAACCCGGGATTAAAAATGTTTCAACCAAGATGGGATGTGTGCGTGTGCGTGTGTGTGTGTCAGAGAGAGAGAGAGATTTAGGGAAAGCGGGATAAAAGTACACAGATATGAGCTATTTCCAGGATACTGTAATTGCATATTTCCTGGAGGTGCATTGGAATTAAGTCAGGCATGTTGGCTCTGGATTCTCAGGGAACCCTTCGAGCTAGAGTCTCTCACAATGCCATATAAGACGATGAGATAGTATATATGTGATGAAATCCACTGGAGCACTGGACATTTGCCCTAGGAAGACAAGCGTGTCAGGCTTACAAACCAATGCTACCACAGTATACTGCCCAAAATATTAGAAAAATAATTGGATTTCCTTATGTAACTCTCTCTTATATGGTGTACCAAATCTTAAGTCAAGCATTAAACAAGTAATTTTTCCTAGTTTTGTACAAACTCTCATATCTATTAGTTTTCTATGTAAAAAACATTTTTAGTGTTAAATCTTCACAGAAAAAGCTGAGACCCATAATGAGTAAAAGTTTACCCTGAAAAGTGGAAGATTGATAAAAAGTTAGCATTATCGTCCACGTATAAACATAAAAAGGGCTTTTCTCTGACGGAGGCATTAACGCAATTATGTTGCAAGTAGGGGTGTTTTTATAAAAAAAAATTGATTCGGCAATATATCGCGATATTACAGCGCACAATTCTCGTATCGATTCAATATGCAGCCTAATCAATTTTTAAAGATCAATTTTTGATGGAAATATTCAACAAAATGTCTTAATTAGGGTTAGGGTTCACACTTTAAGCATGGAAGAATGTTATATTCATGGAACATTAAGCCTTAAAATTGGATTTCAATGCTGTTCAAACATGAAACAGATTGCAACCTAACCCTAACCCTAACCCATTTTCACACAAATCTTACAGTGTACATGTAGAAGTTTAATGATTAGTATTTTCTAAATTTGAGTTAAAAAAAAAAATCACAATAATTGACTTATAGATTCGCATCGGGATTAATCGGTATCGAACGATTCGTGACATATGAATCGTGATACAAATCGAATCGCAAGCTACTAGGCAACTCACCCCCCAGATCACAGGACAGGACCACATAAAGCGAGCTGTCTCCGGAAAGAAAATTATAGACATGCATGCTAACCTAATAGCCCGCGAGGGCTAATAGCCATTTCTTTGTGGCTATTTGGGAGTTATCCTGGGGTTAGCATGTGGGTGAACGGTCAGCCCGCGAGCTAACAGCTCGCGAATTAGCAGCTATTTGGGAGTTAGCGTGCGGGTGAATGGTTAGCCTGCGAGCTAACCGGCTAGCTCGCAAATTAACGGCTATTAGTCAGCGAGCTAACCGCCTAGCTCGCAAATTAACAGCTATTAGGTTAGCTCGTGGGATAACCTAATAGCCGTTTTTAGCGGCTATTTGGGAGTTATCCCGGGGTTAGCGTGTGGGTAAATGGCTAGCCAGCGAGCTAACAGTTAGCCTGCACATTAGCGGCTATTTGGGAGTTAGTGCGCGGAAGCCACATTCTAGTAGGTGCAAAAGCTGATGGCAAACAAAAAACCTTTAACACGTATCAAATCACAAAAGATGTTTAATAAACATGTCATTTAAGCAGTCAAGTGCTGGAGTTTTTATTATTATTTTATTATTACAAATTTTGACACCAACTTTTTTTTCAGCAAACGTATATTGGCTTCAAATATCGGTTATCGGGCTCCCTGACTACCGATATTTAGTATCGGTATCGGCACTGAAAAAAGCATATCGGTCTATCTCAAATTTTTGGCAAGGCACATCCCCTCTATGATTACAAACACCAAGAAAAGAACACTGACATGAGTTAAATCCCAATGTAAACTCGCCAGAGTATACTATAGTGAACTTAAACGTATGTAGAAAATACGATTTACGAACCAGACCTTCTACCATGTGAGAAAGGTGCACAAAATGTTTATTATTCATAACACAAAATTATGATCCCAACGGCAACGCTCGCAACTTCCCCATCCGACCACTCTGTGGCAACAAACTGCCGCTGTTAGAAATTGACTAAATAAGGCATCCAATTCCATCAGCGGCACTTCACTATCAGCAACCTCATTATTCACAATATAGATGATAGGCTCTCTTCTAAAACAGGCATCCAGGGATTCAATATTGCAGCCACGCTGGGGGTGGGGTGCTATGAAAGTATTTACTCATTCTTTCCTACATCAGCACAACACTAACACACATCCTGAAACTCAATTTCCTTTGTTGTATACTGTGCTGCCTTAAGATACAAGGGATTTGACTTGGAGCACACATTTGAGATATGAGTTTTGTATGCTGAAATGAACTTAAGTCAACTCATCTCAAAACACAGTTTAGCAATTAAGTGAACAGCTCAACAAACACTTATAATTACGCTCGCGTTTGAAGTTGGCTTTCAAACTAAACATGAAACTAAGTCAATTGCACATTGTGTAATTAACAACTACATACATTATCTGTGCCTTACGAGTCAGTTTATCTTAGTGCTAACATAATGGGAAATGCTATTCACATGCAAACGGTCAGCATTGATAATTGCCGTTTTAAAACCCTTTGAAGCAACAGATATTTGAACACAAATGGTGGAGGCATGGTATGATGCCCCAATTGGACTGAACCTTTGATGTAGTCATTCACATAATAATAATAATAATAATAATAATATTTTTTTAAAAAACACTTTTAAAGTGTATGGAATGCATCTAAACATCAAAAAATGTCACGTGGGGCAGTGTGCTTAAAGAAATAAATATGGCCACTCAAGTTGTAGCAGTGGGAAGACACTTAAATCACCTGAAGGAGTTGTCACGTTAATTAAACTGGTAAGACAACCCGGAGGTACAAATAATATCAATAGAAACATTTCTGCCAACTTGGTTTACGAAAGCCATTACTGGAAATATGCACAAGCAAATAAGCACCCTGTGCTATTCCAGGAGGTGAGAGCAACCTTGAGCATGGTTTGAAATGAAAAATAGGAAAATATGAGAGAGAAAATCCATTCAAGGTGAAAAGTCTAGCTTGATTAGAGAAACAAGATTGTCGTAAAAAAAACATTCAATGAATAACATTTGATCAACTTTCACAGATGCATGTGCTGCTTCTGTTTCTCTGTCCATTATATATCGCTGTCTGTCTGTTATTTTCACTTTTCACCGCAGCTTTTGGAACGCAATCCCTGCATAAGACAGGGATCTAATGCATCAAGATGATTGCTGTTCTTTTACCACGTAGTGACACCAAAAAAAAACTATTAACCATTATTTACCATAAACAACTATTAATAAAAAACCTGTTTCCCTCACAATCAGCAAAACGCTTAAGTTGAGTCATGTTAGATATTATTAACATTTAAATTCTTTATATTAACCTTGTCGAAATGTTTTGTAGATGTGAGGTAGTGTTGAACTCAGTATAATTTGACCTTAAGGTGGAACATATTGTTTGGTCTAAAAAATTATTTCTCAGTGTTCTGTGCGAAAACACACATGTGGTCCTTGAGAACAGAATCTGTCTCGAACACACACACCCCTGACCCTGACTATGTTTGCGCAATCGCTCACGGAAAAGTACCCAGAGAGTATGTTTTGTCTACAAATGAAAGAGAGGCGGTCTGTTTAACTATAAGAAGCCATTTTACACGCGGAAGAGACACATTCGGACTCTGAAATTCCACCTGTTACGTGATGTTTGGAGTCTGTCACGATGTCCAGAGATCTCTGTTTTTTTTTTTTATTAAATCATTTTTGCAAAGGTGTTTTTTCTTACATTAAATCTGTCTTCAAATTTTTGGAACACCCAAAGAGGACAAATATATTTATTCCTCTTCAGTCACTAGTACTACACCTCACCTGAAATTAAAAAAATATATAAAATACAATTAAGGACTCCTGTTATTTCAGAAAGAAAAAAATCTGGTCATTATAAAATGTTCCACCCAAATAGCACATTCCTCCTGAAGTGCTGCTTCACACGGGCTTTTAAACATTCACTTCATTGTTTTCGTTGAAAACGGCTTATCAGATCGAGGCCCTGTTCAAATTGCACCTCAAATGAGTGACCCGCCTCCCCAAGGAGACTGTTGATGTATGTGCTTACATGCAAGAGAGAAGCTAGGTCATTACAAGCCGTGTTCAACACTCCACATTCTCCATATCAGGTAGTACAAGATTTTCTGAATTTAAATTAATGTTTGCTGTATTTCTTTTTTATTTTTTTTCTCTCTCTCTCTCATGTCAGTCCAGCCAGTGAGGGCCAAAATCCTCAACAGCAGTAAGTCATTAGAATTAAGAAGCTGCCTAACAACAGTCTTATCTCACAGCCAGTGCGGCACATGTGTCAGTTCAGTTCAGCCCAGTGAATTTGCTTCCTTCCTCGAAGCGATGAGTTTACCTCCACCCAGATTTATGCTTTTAGTCAGGGTTCACATTCAGGACCTTCTGAAGGTTGAATAGAAACAGCCAACAGGACAAATACTAAAGGAAATTATCATTCAGTTTGAGTAGTCAAATTCCATCCATGAGTCCTGTTTTTTCACTGTTTTTGTTTGGATTCATTCACTTAAGGTGCTCATGAGTAAAGGCTACTAGGTACTGATAAAGAATTGATGGGGATTTTAGTATATTCTGCTGATTTTTGAGTAAATACATTTACATTATTCACTATGTTTCTGAAAAGTAAAAAGATGCACTGTATATGTAATACTATTCAGAGCTTAGCTTTACATTCCGACAAAAATTCCGCAAATACCTTAACCGACTGCGTGTGTGCGTACATTCTTGAAAACTGAAGAGGTACCTGTCCATATATTTCCGTGTCACCCCCAGCACATCTGCCTCTTATTATAACCCCATGACCTATGTGTGTGCCTGCTCGCTCCCAGCCCCCCCATTATTTCGCGGCGGGAGAGCTGAGTAATGAGTGAGTGCCAATGCGCTTCTCGAGACCCCTGGCAATTTTATTGTACACTTCTTTGCTGTCGACGGGAGACAGCATCCTGCAGATGAGCTTGAGATTTTTTTCATCCGTTCTTCAGTTGTTGTTTTTCCAAGGAGCATGAGTAAAGGTTTTGGTCATTCTAAAGCAGGTGTGTCAAACATACGGCCCGCGGGCCGGATCAGGCCCGCAAAGGGGTTTAATCCGGCCCGCGAGACGATTTTGTGAAGTAAAAAAAAAAATTTGTAATGTCGGACCAATTAATCAGCCACAATCAAAACATAAATTCGTAATTTCACAAGCAGTCCTCTGATGAGCAATGCAACTTGTACATGGAATCATCCTGGATGTCATTATTTTACACACAACCTAAAGTTACGGGGGGGGGGGGGGGGGTTTATTTAAAAAAAAATCATAGACCAACATAAACGTGTTAAATACAACACAAATTCAATTACTGATAACACAAATGCATAATAAGGATTAACGTCTTACCTTCATTAAGTGCACCACACAATGCATTCCGAGAACAATAGATATGCAAAACAGGTAGATTTAACACGTCCGGAACGTATACAGTCAAAGTGCTGCCGCGTTCCATTTGCATTCGTGTTATTTTTTGGGGAACAATACGATAACAGTTGAGCTCCGTAATTTAGGGCTGAGTCGCTGACCCACAAATAGCGAAAGTCTGCGTATAATTGACAGCAATTGTTTTTAAGTTATATATGCCATTATTTTACCGACCTGGCCCACTTGGTAACATATTTTCCTCCATGCGGCCCCTGAGCTAAAATGAGTTTGACACCCCTGTTCTAAGGGTTGTTTGTACATGAGCGTAATTAATGATGGGAATTTGACAAATCTGTGGGGGATTTTTAAAAATTATTATTAGGATGCATTAGCTGTCCTGTGAGCACGTCAACATCAGTCAACGATTACATTCGGGTTTGGGAATCTTTTGTGTTTCTATGCCAACATCATACTGAGCAGAAGAACGCCACTCAGAGGCCACAAACTAGCCGAGAAAGAATCAACAGAAACTCTATTGGTTGCAGGTATTCCATTCACTCATCCTGATTCCTTAGTATGAAATACATTTTTCTTTGGGGGTGCTTGGGACTACTATTAGTACTACACTGGTGGTGGCATTTACCCGAAGACAAATATTGCTTGATCTAGAAGTCATTTACTAGGGGTAATTAATTTACAATAACACTGCCAACGATGAAAAGAACCATGGTTCAGGTATTAATATGATAGAGAAATGCAGTACGTTAAACACTATCGGTATTTTAAGGCCACTTCTGCATCAAATTAGTGGAATGAAGAAGCATGCAGCATCTTAGCGTCACATGTTAAGACCTAGCTTAGACACTATGTTTAGAAACAACAGTGCTAAGATGGATCAAATTAAAGGTAATCCTTTAGATGTCTTATTTGGATCTGCTAGTCCAGTTTGATTTTATTTTTGTTCCACTTGATTCCAGATTATTATAGCATTTTTCAGCGTCAAAACTGTCAGTTTGAGCAAAACCCCTTCTGTCTTGAAGTTCTTAATATGGTGCGACAGTGAAATCAGCCCAACATTGCAAGATGTTACCATTCATGTTGTAAAGTTATACTATATTTGGTATGCAATGACAGCATTCACTTTTACAAGGCTTGCTTCGATGGACTCTTATCACTTCTTCATGGTGTAATAAAAACTCCACAACTCAATATCTTTGTCTTTCTGTCTTGAATTTGTTGCTTGAATTTATTGCAACTATAATACTTTCGAGTTGTACAAAATAAATACAATACATTTGCATTTCTATAGTTTAGCTTATTAAAATGAATCAACTGTACTATCCATTCAATTGTTTTATGGCCAATGTGGTTTAGGTACATTAATTCAGGTGTATTATCTCCATGTTCTCTTCACTGACGTCTCCACTGGAGTAAACCGAATCAGTCAATCTCTGCAGTTCATTAACTTTCAAAGAAGAGCAGCTGCACTGCAATGAAGTGAAATCTAGGGCTGAGTCAAGAGAGGCCAAAGTACGGAATAAAAGCAGGCGCTCTCACAGTGACCCTTGGACCAAAGACAATGTAGACATTGCTGCTGATCAATGATTGTGTGGCGTAAGCGAAACATACAACACGAAAGGCCTGGACGCAACACTTTGACTTTGAAACCAGTTCGCAGTCACACCAGCACCAAAGCACAGGCTATGCTGATTAAACAAGGCTGTGCAGTCCGGAGCGGCGCATCATAAATTTATGATGATCCTGACCGAGGCAATACATTTACAAAACACGTTATATACAATCAATTATTAAATGTTGCAAGTCCATAGCTGTTGATATTGCGTTACATGGTTGACTTAAGGAATCTGGAAGCCCTCAATGTAACACAGCAAAATTGAGGTCTAACTAGATGGATAGTCGGCACTCATAAAAGCAGCATTAGTTCTAAATTTCCGCATAGTCTATCAGAGAAATTTTGATAAATGCCCATGTCCACCCTTGAGCAACTTTACCACCCTTGAGCAACTTTATTGATTTTAATTTCCAAAGAGGGCATTCTCAACAAGTTAATTTCATATATATGTGATGTACCCTAATGTGATCTCAAAAAGCCATTCTGAAAGTTATGCTTCTTTTCAGTCGGATGAAATGCATATGGTAGCAATGCAGTAAAGCAGAGGAAACACCTTTGTGGATCGTGCAGAGTGGCTCCTTGCAGAGCTCAGCAGGCACATTCTTCAGCCATCATCTTTGGTCCAATCATGTTAGATGTTTTTCCAGCATTTTTTTTTTCAAGCACCTTATTCTGCACCCCCGAGTTCATAGCTTCAGTTCTCCCGAGTCCAATTATGTGTTTCTTTCTGTCAGTCTCTTTTGAAACATGCTGCGTGTGGCCAATATAAAACTTTTACACTATCGTTGGCAATCGACCAAATTCTCATATCCCTCAAATCATCACTTTTGCGGAGACCCCAAAAATGTTTGTTCAGACATTAACATTGCATTGCCAAAGAGAGCAAGCCATTTTCAACACCAGATTGGTCAAATACGTAAGACTTAACCCACATATGTGGAATGACCAACAGTATAGATTTGTAAGAAAATATTACATTTACCAAATTCTGACAGAGGAAGTTTCAGCTCCGTTTTAGTGAATAGACCACCAGTAGTTGTTTTGTGATGACTAAGTAGAAAGCCGTTTGGCCAACTCACTAGCAGCAGTAGGGCGGATGTGGACACTAACACATGTTATAACTTATTTCCCATATTCAAAACAGGGTTTTGTGATTTGTAAGAGGAGGCAAACAAACATATTACAGAGGTTAAGAAACGAATTGCTTACGTCACTAACTTAGGGGAATCCACGTTTTTGTTTTAATTCGCACCAAGGGCGGAGAGACAGAATGTCCGCAAATCGCATTTGTTTGCGAAATCACCAGTTTCTACATTTAATGAAAACAACATGAAACGAATGCTGTATCAGTATCAGTTGCTATGAGTCTCAAAGAATATGCGTCGGAACTCACTCAGAAAAGTCCCTTTTTTTTCCTTTTTGTGTGTGTGTGGGGGGGGGGGGGCAAAAACTGACAAAAACGAACTAAACATGTCAGACAGAAAACCAAATTCCTGACAAAAAGCAACCACATTACCAGTTTGTTCGGTCCTCAGTGAGAATGTGTGGGTCCATCCTCTCATACATCCAGAAAAGGTTACTGAAGCAGAGCAGTCTGCGGCAATGAAGATTTTTTTTTAACACAATATAACTCTTTTTACAGTCTTTTTATCATTCATCAGCACCACAGGGGTATTTCCACTCTAAAAATTAATGCAGTATTTTTGTCTAAGGTCTCTTAATAAACAATTAAAAATAGGATACAAGCAGAATACAGGAAAAAAATTCAAATGTTATAATTTTGTCAGGAAGGGTTGTTAAGTTATTCTTAGCACCGTACAATTGCAGTCATGTGGCACAAGCTTAACCAATAAGTATAGACTCTATCACTTAACATTATAATATCCTCAAATTGTTTCTTCAGGCGTAGCCTTTTTGGTATTTTGCTGGGAAAATGCATTAGCTGTCAAATGTACTGCATAGTTATTAAAGTTATTAAATTGCCATGATATGAGGTAGAACCAGAGGTTAATGCTGCTATACAGCATGTTAAACAGTGACACTCCCTTGATCACAAAAGATTCATGAGCTGCATGCAAGGCTTGAATAGTTGGTTTAAAAAAAAAAGGCCCCAGGCCAGCATCAGGAAGACGAGTGGCCTTAAATATGCAAGAAATGAGAAGTCTTTAACGAGGAGTCAATCTCAACTGATAACAGGAAAAAGCACTCTTGTACATTTGCGCATAGCTGATGCATTTTCCCCAGTGTTAAGTGTTTGATCCCCACATCTACTTTGATCCTATTCTCAGACAACTCAATAGATTTTTTTTGCCTTCACTGATTAAATGTGTCATTCTCTTGCTGATGTTAACGTATACTCTAATGCCACATTATGACGTGAATACCAGTAGAATGGAAGAGCGACTCAACCAGATCTTATTTTCATTTGAGAAGCAGAGCAAGTTTGATGATGCGGGCAAGAAAAAGTCTTTAAAATGTAAAAACAACCAGTCGTAGAAGCAAGCTGGCACTTAATCCAAATATCAAGCCGTGTGAGTCAGCCGATTTCTTAATTGAATTACTTTAACTTTGTTTTAATTAGTCTACTGTTCCGAAATGGACCTAGAAGTTGACGGCGCAAGCAATAACATAAGGTCTCTTTGAAAGATCTCTTCATTTGAAGAACATTAATATTGATGTTCAGTGTCACGCAATTACAGATCGAGTCTGGCCAGTAAATTCTGTGGATCTTGACTTGTTTCGCTACAGTTTTCTCACTGACATTAAGGAGTTTTACATTGACTATATAACTTGATTGATTAGTACTGACAATCCTTTGATCATAAAATTCCATGGCAATCTTATAGAAGTAAAGTGACACTCAGGGTTCACTGTTGGAGCCACTATAAGGCCGTGCTTAAGGGCCATCTAATCGGGACCATTTCCACAAGACTTTTTTCAAAACGGGTTCATTTTGACTGTCCTTTTGTAACAATATTTTTCAGCCTAAACGCAAAGTCAAAAAATATCTTAATCCTTTGGGTGTGCATCATTGCCCTCACTTGTTCATCCTGAATGGCATGATGGCTGGACATTCCCTGATGTTTAGACTTGCAGATTGTTTGAACAGATGAACATGGCACCTTAAGGCATCTGAAAATTTCATCCAAAGATGAACCCGACTTGTGTAAATCCACATTTTTCCTCCTGATATCTTGGATGATTTCTGTTGACTTTCCAATGACGTTACACAAAGAAGCAGTGTGCCTACAAACACGCCCAAAGGTTTGTCTCTAACTCAATTGTCATAAATAAATCAGAAGCTTCCAAAGACAAGACATCATAAACTGGGGTTTCCCAAGTGTTAAAGGCATTGTAATCTTACTGTGATGCACTTGTACTGTAATGCAGTAAAAGTACTGTATTGACAGACCTTTTGATTTTCTTTTTCTGACTTTAAAGATAATAAATGAAAATGTGTCTAAAAAATCCTCATTATTCTGGCATTTGGTAATCTGCAAGTGAGAAGAAAAGTGTATGTGACTATAAACATATGTAAACTTCTGGTTTCAACTGTATGTTATGATGGGTTGGGAGGATTACTTTTAAATGTATTCCGTTACAGTTACAAGTTACCTGCTAAAAAATGTAGTTAGTAACATAATCCAGGTTTCATGATATTAAAGTAATGTAACTTGATTACTTTTGGATTACTCCAATACCAAGTACACTCATGAACACAAAACAAAAATAAATATCACCACAATATATATTTCTATACAGTGCGCTCCTGCTATTTGCGGGTGATAGGGACCCAAGCAGCCTACTAATGGAAAAAATCATTGTATAATTGACACACATTAAAATGTATTAATAGATGGGTTAGTTGGTTGGTTGATTGATTGATTGAAGGCCATATGCTGTTTCGACTGTCACTGAAAGCAACCACACTTCACGGACGGACGGACGGGCGGACACCAACAGACGGACACCAACGGACCGACAGACAGAGTTTTCAAGTTTTCAAACAGTGAATACCGGTCGTCACTTCCTCCTTTCATCCGTGAAGCTTTTTAAAGGGTGTGTAAGACCTGACATCAACACAACAGCGGTGTCTCTCTCTCGCTCGCTCTGACTCTCTCTCTGTCTCTCATTATAGAAAATTGTAATCCCTTAAAATAATCCCCATTTTTTATAAATGTACCTGTAATCTGATTGATTATGTTGTTGTTTTTCCTGTACTGTAATGGAATAGTTATTTCTTTTGTATTCTGATTACGTAACGCCGTACATGTATTCCTTTACTCCCCAAATCTGGTTATGACAGTAAATGATCATAGGTGTGAACGCTTGTTTGTCTGTGCGATTGACTGGTAACCAGCTCAGGGTGTACTACTACTACTACTCTAGCCTAAAGTGAATTTAGCAGAGAAAAGCACTAAATTGCTGGATTGAGTTATCCAAATCTGTAAACTAAATTAATGAAGTCAACACTACAAAATCACCTGAAACTGATAAAAACTATCCAGCTGCAGACTTTGATCTCTCCTAAATTCTCTATCCTTCCTTCCTAATTCCAACACATGCACACAACAGCAGCGTCCGACACATACAAGGCTATGTCTGAACACACATACCACACTCACAAACCACAGTCACCATAAGCAAAGGTTTCAAATGTTTGTTCTGAGCTAAAATAAAAAATTAAATTAAAATTAAAAAAAAGTCCCGAGTTGAGTCAAAGAGCAGTAGCATTCTAGACTGTAATAAAGATGCTGTAGAACACATTCCTAAAAGTATAAATGGTGAAAAAATGGTAGAACTTGCTCATTGGTGGCAATAATCAAAAAATAAGATCAAATCCTAACATATCTGATGAAACTCAGTCGAATTCTAACAACCTCTTATAAACTGTGGCAAAACATGAACTGATTATTGTAGATGATGTCATATCTTTTCATTGTCCTGTCTTCCCAAACCACTAGGGTCTCCCATGCTGTGATTTTGTAATGGTTATTTTGGAGGTCTGACATTTTTTGTGCTGCTGAAAAGCACAGAATATACTTAAAAGTGATCAGCGTTCTCAGTTGGAATCAAGCCCAAATTTTGCAAATAATACAGACATTACTGAAGCACAAAAAAAGTGTAATTCCTTAGCCACATGTCGAGATTTACAGTATGTGGCTTTGTAAATCAAGTGAAGCTTTCTGAACAGGCAGACGCATCATAAAACGGCATGTTAAACTGATTAAACCGGACCCACACACAAATATATCACTATTACTAAGCAATGTGCCGATTAGTGCTTACAGCTGATACTTACCCAGACAGAAACTAAATTATCTTTGGTTTGACTTAATAGTATAGGCTACTTTAACTTAATAGTATATAACTTGCAACACTGTAATAATTCAGCAGAGTTCTAAACACAGCCTCATCTCACTTTTTGTTTTTTACTCTACTCTTGTACAACTACACATGCAAACCAGAAAACTCCAAATGTTGAACTTACATGTCCGTAGTTGACGAACCCGTGTTTATTGGCAATTTGGTCTGCTTCCTCCCGACCTCCAGGTATGTGGACAGCCCATGTGTTGGTGTAGACCTTCTGACCCAATACTGGTTGCAGCCCAGAAACCAGCAAAATCGTCAGGGACCATAATATCAACTCCACCAGAGTGAGCCTTCGGCTTCTCACAGATGGAGTTGCTGGACCAGCAGCCATGGGGTCTCCAGAAGCAGCACAGTCTATGAACATTGCACCGTTCCACCCGGCCAGGGCTGCCCACGGTACTTGCTGGGGCATGGAGAGACTAAGAAAGGGAAGGTCACGGCTTACCTGATGGAAAACACAATAAAAACGTATTCATCAGCCAAGTAGAGGTGCAAAAATGTTTTCAATCAAAAACAAAACAACTATACACAAAAACTGACATTACAAAAAACCCACATACACAAAAACACAAAGTCAGCGCAGCAACAAAAGACATTTACAAACATATCAGGGTCTTAATCCAGTCCTAAATATTTATTTAAAAACTCCCATCTTCCTATACATTTTTTTTTATTTCATTGTTTGTGTCAGCTAAAGTATGTACCCCGCCAATATTTTATATTGCCTCATAGGACTTAAAATCTGTTAAGTAAAAATATATTTATAATTTTAAAATTAAACAACTTTCCTATTAGTTATTAATTATCAAACATTTTGGGAATCAGTTAATCATTCAGAGCCACTGCTTAAAATTTAATTGGGCCAAATCCTGATTTCAGCCTCTCAAAAGGAAATATTCTGATTTCTGTAGTCATCCACAAAAGCAGTTTTGATGTTATGTTATGGTCCAGTAACTGAATCATTAACAATTTAGGGAGGAAAAAAAGATAATAGCTGGTTAAATCTATTGCGAAAATATGATAATCATTAATTGAAGCCATGGTATGTTAGTAGTGGTAGTAATGTAGTAGTCCTTTGCATTAATCAGCACTGAAGAAAGCTATTGCTTTGTTGTATCGTTGGGTTTGTTTAATCGTTAAACAAGACTAAAAAAAAACAATAGTTATCTGTTTATAAGCAGCAATCAGAGAAAAAATATGTACAATAAACTTAAAAGGAAATTACTTACTACAGATTATTCAATGGAATAATCGATAGAATAATGGGTTCTGAAAACATTCCATAGCCGCAGCCCTATTTGCAAGTGCAGATGGGAAAATGCAGGTGGGAAAATGAAAAACAGGTGGTTAATTTCTTCTGCTGTTGTTCTAATGTGGTTTCAGTTGGCTTTAGCGGATGAACTATTCAATTTCGAAATATCCGTCTGTATTGCCACAAGGCAGAGCAGTAACAACGGCTTAGAGCAGGCATTCTAAGAGCCAGCAAGATTTTGCAGATGTTATATGAAAATGTGAACAGTCGAGACCAGACCAAATATTGTTCTGATACCCAGTAGACAGACACACCCTTGGAACTACAACAAGCAAGAGCTGGCATCAAGAAAGACAAATACTGCACTTAACACTAGGGTGATTCCCAAGCTTTGAATAGAACTGCTCAAATTCACTCCCTCCTGCTTGCTATAAGTGGCCGAACGTGTTTACCTTGTTCCAGTCTTCTCATCTGTTGTAACATATCACAGCCCTCAGAGAATGGCTCGTTCTCAAGGGATGGCTCGCCCTATAGATTAAATGATGGCTTTTCTTTATGCTATCACGGCACATTCAATGTGTGTCACATTGCTTTGTTGGTGTCGCGACGTGTTGAAAACTGTCTGGCCAACTTGCATAATTATTTCTGGATATGTGGAAGTACTTGGATTTGCTAGCTAGACAGTATATTCTGACATGAGTTTCTTGGCTTATGCTGTTTCATCTTTTTAGTATTATTATTATTATTATTATTATGAGCCAGCTGGAATAGGCTCCAGCCCCCCGCGGCGACCCTTGTGAGGAATAAGCGGTTAAGAAAATGGATGGATATTATTTTATTCATTATTAGAAAACAAAAAAAATGCAATGATTGAATTGTTCATTAGCAAAAACTTGATAAACTAACGAGCAATGCCTTGATCAAACAATTCAACTGTAAAAACGTCATTTTATTGAAAACAGAGCCCTGAAATAACTTTTTAGCTCTTTTAATACAAATCATTATTTTAGGTCAGTTCAATGACAAAATCAAAACTGTCGGTGAATTGATGGAAACGACTTTGTTGTTCTGCTGAGGGGAATGTTTTTTCCGCTTTTTCATGTCCTTCACGCAATCTAAAATTTCTCCATTCATCTTTTTTTTTTCACTAGCTGGGTTGAATAAGTTTAAAAACATCTCACCCACATACGTTGCTGATCTGAGACCATTTTACAGTCCATGCTCAGTGCATTTCAAGACAGCCTGGGCCATTTGAATGACACAGCGAAAATTAACACCAATATCAAAAGATCTATGGACTTAAAGTGTTAAAAAAAAACGGCTTGCACTGGTAAGAACATTGTGTATTACTGGGAAATGCAATGTGAAATTCAAGACACATAGCCAACAAGGCAAGAGCCATTTTTCAAATAATCAAAATACAGATGATGAGAATAAGGTTTATTTACAAAACTCTTTTTTGGTTGTTTTGGTTTGTTTTTAAACATGCTTTACAAAACAATACCAAACATTTAAATTTGTCTGCCATTTTTAAAAATGTATCTAAGACGTCTATGAAAATCAGAAACCAGTGGAAGAATAGCCACATTAGATTATTTATTTATTTTTTAAGCTATATAGTTTACTATTACCTGAGGTATTGCTGATAATAAAGACATTCATCAATTAGTCAAAACAATTTCTGGACAAAAAAAAAGCATTAAGTCAAACTGAAACAAAACAAAGAATGCCCAACTTTAAAAAATAAAATAAAATAAATTTAAAAAAAACACAATGCAAATCTGTAGCATAACTTACTTAACTTTGTCCTCTATCCTTTGGTGAAGCGAGTAAACGAGTTTCCAAACCTATTTGCGGTTAGTATGTTCTGACTTTAAATACAGATGTCTGTGACCTCACCTACAAGCTCAGCCACTCAGTTGCCTAACAGCAGGGTTAAAACGCACACACGCACGCCAAGTACTGGTGTGTGCGGGAACTCTCTTACTATTCACTAGAGACATGAAGCAAAAGCCCACCGTCTCATTGTGAGTGGTCTCTTGTAGGAGCACAGTAAATGATACCACATGTCAGACAGTCAACTTGTAGTAGAGGAAATACAGGAAATCATAATTAGCCTCACTAAAGTAGAAAGAACTTGGAACATTTCATATTATCTCATTGATTAAATATTTACATTTCAAAGAAGTACAAAAACACCATTACTTTCTGTTTATCTAACCTGCACTTACCAAAGACACACAAACAAATTATCAGCGCAAATCTATTAGCGTCGGGTAGGATTTCAGCACGTTCAATCAAACTAGCAATTTTACTGGTGGGCTATACAAAATTAGTTAATACTTGATCCTTTTTTGTTAACTTTGGACATTTTCTGTATTTCCTCATGGCTTGCCGCCAACATGGCAACTTATTTGACACAAAGTGCTGAATGCTACTGCAGAAACATTAGTCCGTGTGGAAACATTATCCATACCAAGCTTGAAAGCAGATATTTTTCCTTTGACCTCTTTTGTGTGCTCGATTTTTTTTATTTATCCATTGCAGCCCATATTGTACCACTCCACCACACCAACTTCAGCTATCAAACACAATGCAATGCCAGGTGTGTTGAAAAGTAAAAAGCAAGCACCAACTAAACCGAAGGACCAAAACTGTACATGCAACTAAGCAAAATCTGAGTGCCACTTCTTTCCTGGATTCTGTCTGACCTGGAATGACTCACACACCATCCATTTTCCTTCATAGTCATAGTTCCTGTTGAACAAGTTTATTTTAGGAGGATACGGCAAAATGACATTGTTAGGCTCTCCATAGGCCAGCCGAGTTTGGCTACAGGACACCTCCAAACCATCCAAATATATCAACAGAATAAACTTCTGTTGTAGAATGTAGATCATGTTTATTATGGCCGATTTAAATAATCATTCAAGGGTCTGTTTTAATCTCACAGTCAAGCCCCTGTGTCTAAAATCATAAAAACAAATCCAGCCATTTACTCTATTATTTACCCATCCTGAATTGATCACTAGTCAATTGCAGGACACATCTATTACCAATCACCTCAATGCAATCAGCACAGATATCAGTAGTTACACAAATCCATTACTTTTGAAGCAACACTTTTCATAATTTGCAAGGTGTAGCAAGAAGAATACTTTGCTGGCGTAATAGCATAATTGCCTAACTCATACTTGAATGTTGTCGGAAAACGAGAGGAAAAAAAACACAAA
Source organism: Vanacampus margaritifer (assembly GCF_051991255.1). Taxonomy (NCBI): domain Eukaryota; kingdom Metazoa; phylum Chordata; class Actinopteri; order Syngnathiformes; family Syngnathidae; genus Vanacampus; species Vanacampus margaritifer. The sequence goes on along the minus strand of NC_135435.1, from coordinate 16,938,146 downwards.
CAAAAAAAAATCAATTACTTTTGAATCAACAAACACTTTCTATAAATTGGGGAGGAGCATACAAGAATACTTTGTTAGTGTAGTAGCATCATTGCCTAACTCAAATTGGAATGTTTTCTGAAAACAAGGGACAAATAAACACATTCAACAAACAAAGAGAGTCCAATTGCCTTGATTCAACTTGTGTGGATTCCCATCACCGGGATGATCCGATAAATGAGAATGTACACAGACAAAAGTTAGAAACACAATTTCAATTTTAAAAAGCACATTGGCATTTTTATTGATATTTTGTCACAGAGTTATAATTCACTTAGGCAAATGTGCTATTCGACGAACAATGTAAAGATGGCAATCTTGGAAAAAAAGGAACCCTCAAGTTTACATTTCTCCATCGTTATTTTTTTTGGATAGTGACAATTTACTACAGTACAGAAGTTATCTCTAGACCCCTTAGATATAATTTAGCCTAACAGCGCAATATATTCTCAATCATTTAGGTCACAGCAATCCACAAATGTTGAACTGAGGCGAATAGAATCTTCTTGCTTGCTAAATTATGTGTACTTTTTGTTGTTTTATGAAAACATTCAAACAAGACTTAGGAATTTATATTCTGCGTCAGGTATAGAACCACGCTGCACATCAACAGACCAACCAAACACTGCATGAGCAAACAAAATGTGACAAAGCTAAGAAAAAACTCCCCCTCTAAGGAAGAAACCTCCAACAGACTCCAGGTCTGGTTGTCTGCCTTGACTGAATGGGTGGAGATAGTTATGGTTGGCCTCAGGGGGGCTGGTTATAACGACAAAATCAGATAAATGGATTGTCATTCGAGGTGTAGGTGTCTGTGACCCCAGGGGGGCGATGTTCCCCAGGGCATGAGAGTTGCTTGAGAGTTGCTTGAGAGTTTGACCACAAAATAGAAAATTTACGTTAACATCATCGTAAAGTCAGTATACCCTCCTATAAATACTTTTCACTTTAGTCCGAACTCTTGCAGCATTCCATTTGAGAATATTTGTGCCCAGATGGTGAGGGGATGCCAGAAGGGCAAATTCTCCTCAAAGTGCAGTTTGCAGACATAGTAAAACATAAAACATGACAACTAGCACGGGAAAAGGAGTTAAGAGTCAAAAAATTAAGCACCAACTCCATCCAAATCTCCGGATTAAATTAGGTTTCACTAAAAAACAATCAATATGACCTGAGCATCTCCTGTATAAATGCTTATACAATGCTTGCTGAACACATGAAAATCAAACAACTCAAAAAGCAAAACACCATTGAAACGACAAGTATGCTTTTAAATGCACCATACCATTCCATATAAAAATAGCCCGTGCCGTGGGAGCATTTATTGCTTAAGATTGGCGGCCCTTTGACCCACGTTGTGTTATGCCCTGAATACCATTTAAATTCCCAACCTCTGTGAATACTCACAAGCGCAGTTTGGGTAGTGTGGGTTGACTGATCATGCCTGTAGAGTAGGGTGCAGGCAAGACCAATCAACCCACGCTTAATCCAAACATTAGATAGGTAATGTCTTCACTTACATTTGTCAATTTTTTTTTTTTTTTACACATTTTATAATATTGTTCTATCACTACTGTCGAGGACTAAAAGGTAGTTTAATATTCAAAGGACTAAACGGTTAGCTTTGAACCAATTATATTATTCAGTACTGTAGAAATAAATAGATTTTGAGCCATTCAAGTTGTTCTTGTTATTTAGAAAATACGAAGCAAAAATGTGCCAAAACGAAATCCGAAGGGTTACTTGTCACATCGACCCTTCGTTCTCGTTGGATACAAACAGTAAATAACATGTTTTGTTATTGGTTTTTTTTTATGTTTTAGAGCAGGATCCAATTTCATGACATTTAAAATTAGAGGAAAGCAGTTCAATTCAAATTCTTCAAATTAATCTTATTTTAGGATGCACACAGTCAATAAAAATCCATTAACATTCGACTTCTCTTGCCTGTAGACTCAAAAATACCTCCACAGTCGCGTTTGCTATAGATCCGCCGATAGGATCGTGTTGTTGATCTCACCTCACGCGTCAAGCCTGTGACCACCACCACGTAGTCATCTATCTGGCAGCGATCTACGTCTGCTTGACAAAATTCACCAGAAAGTGGGACGCAAACTTGACTTCCACTGTAGCTTGACGAGCTTGACTTTACAGACGCCTCCACCCCCTTTTTGCTTTTACATTCCCTTGCTAAATCGTATCACTTTTTTTTTTTTACAAATCCAGGAAAGCCGCGGGTCGTACACCCAATCAAACCCGACACGGTCGACGTCACCTCGGTGTGTGTAAGCTCGCAGTCCAAAGCCCCTGACAGTCACCTGGCTCGACAAGACCCCAATTGTTCCACTCGGGCTCGCCGTCCCCTTGGTACCGGGCAAGCCAAAAGCCGAACATTTACCCAAAAACAAGTCCGAATGTGTGTGTCGGAGCTAACGACAAACTTACGAAGGGCTCAACTTACCAGCTTCCGTTTACATGCTGCTCGACCCGGCGTGTTGTCTCGCACCCAGCGGTGCTAGAAACGACGACGGCGCGGAAAAACCACGGAACATTTGATAAGAGAGAATTGCTGGTTATAAATAGTCATGATATCCCTCTGTGGTGTGCCGCCGGAGAGGTCCACACAAGCCCCAGGAAATACGTCACGAGCCGTGGACGTTTCAGAGACACCCACTCGTATAACGCGGCGACAGCACCACCTCTCGGTCGCGAGTGGCGTCGCGACCTCAATCCTTTGTGGTTCAGAGGCTACGCACACGCCCAGTTTATTCTTAGGTCACACAGGGCTTTTAAATATAGCCATCGGGTTTAATATGTGGCGAGCAAAATGATGAATTGATGTCATGGGACGTACTACTTCACATAGATGTTATGGCAATTTAAGATTTTTATTGCTTTTTGGAGAACTGCTCCCACTAGACCAAGTACCACCTAAAAAATACACTAAACCCATCAAGTAACGTCATCATGACCAACATAAAATGTCATTTTTATCCCTAAGAAGCATAATTCATATTTTTGTCCTTCCATTCATTTTTCTATACCGCGTATTCTGTTCAGGGTAGGAAGATAAAAAGAAATAAAATAGGAGAAATAGAAATATAGCACAGAAAAAAAATATTTTCTTGAGTCATACTTGATCATAAACTGTCCCGGAAAGCTCACATAGCCTACATTAAAACAAAGATAGCCAAATATATCAATTGTCTCAATGTTATTCATTGAGCAGTGAGCACTTAAGCAACAACCGCAGAAGTAACAAAATACTGAACGTAAAACAAACCACAATAAATAAGATAGTGAAATGAATAGATAAAATATTTTCTAGTTCAAATATACAAAGTTCCAACATTTTGGCATACAGGAGATTCAAAATTTACCTCTTGCTGCACAGTCCACATCAGGGGTGTCCAAACTTTTTCTCTCTGAGTCACGTAGAGAAAAACCCAAGAATAAAAGGGCCAATTTGTTTGACTTTAATTTATATATGGCACACAGAAAAAAATCAGTCAATGAAGCATTTGCATACTGTTATATACTGTAGTACAGTGTTTTGGGGTTGTTGTTTTTTTCGGGGGGAAGGGGGGGTGCTACTTTCTATAAGGAAAATAGTTTAGGATTTTACAAGATTTGAAGTAGTTAAGACCCTGTAACCCACCAGAAAACGTCAGCCCCTGTGCTGATTAGCAGCCGAATCCTATCTCTACCATCAGAAACAAAACAGGAACAATCTGTCATGACATTTTTTTTTAAAAGCAGAACATGAAGGAAACATTTTTTGCCAATAAGAAATTAATTATCTCTTATTCACCAGAATGTTATGAAGAGAAATGTTACTTGTTTAAATTGTAAATAGTTCATTTCATTTGCATCTTTGGATGTTTAGAAAATCTCTAGAGTATATAAAACAGATTTATTAGTAGCAGGGCCACTTAAAAATGGTAGGTGGGACACAATGTGCTTTTAAATGTTTCTTACGAAGTTCAATTTGTTAGTCAAACAATACAGTGCAGGACTAAAATAACCATGTGCTACATTAAATGGATCACATGTTCAATCACATCTATGCTCATTGCTTAGGGAGGAAATAACAGTTACTGATGTGACTCACAAACTCAACAAAATAGTGCAGCAGTTGTGTCAGGCAGTATTCTAGAAAAAGACCAATGGAACATTTAAGTCAACAATTATCCCTCTACATCAGAGAGATTGCTGCAAACTCATGTTAAATTGAAGGCAGCACACACCTGCCATGATTTAATGTGCTTCTAATTAGCCACAGAAAAATTCAGCTGTTCAATCCAGCAAGTTGTTTTTGTGTCTAGCAGAAGCCTGAAGGCTTTGTGCAAACACTTCTTTTTTTTTGGACCTTGCATAATTTTCGTAATTATTTATGCACCAAAATTGAACCATGGTTTAATCAGACCATTACACATTTCCCAAATGTGTTGCAGACATTTTGTCATGGTCCGATGAAACCAAGTTTAAACTTTTTACCATCATTCCAAAAGGTGCAACAACAAAAAACTACAATTTTTAACAAGGGTGTGAAGACTTTTTATATCCACTATAGTCACTACATCTATCTAGTAGTCTCACTGGAAACTGCATTAAAGTGGAAAGTAATCATTCAAGCTCAAGTGAAAATTTGCATTTTAATTCTATTCCTCAAAACATAAAGTCATATTTAGGTAACCACATTTGCAATTTAGAAAGATATTTATTCTGAATTGATCTTAAAATTATTATCAAGCATTGAAGAATTTACATTTTGTGAAAATTCAATTAGACTGAATCTTGCGCATAGTTAACTAAAAGAATCAACACTGAGAATCAATAAAACAGTTCACAATGTTAATTTTATGTACAAAGGTGTGGATGAAAAGGGAAGTCAAATTACAATCAATTATGCTGAAGCATTTTCAATGAGATGCCATAACCAGAGACTTGGAGCCACAAAGCTTAAAGCGAAGCAGTCAGTGTTCAGGCTTGCTGGAGCCGAGTTTCTCCCTGTGGAGGCAGAAGAACATTCATGAGTGCTGGCTTCGCACCATGGAAAAAAAAAAAATCACAGGCGTTGCTTAGAAACAAACATTAGCATTCCAAATATGTGATATTATAAATTGGTAGTTCTAAAAACTTTTTACACCAACTAATAACTACCCAAAACAATATTTAGCAATCCTAGTACCTTCAGTGTTCATTAAAAAAACACACACAAAAAATGAAGCAGAGGTTTTATTCCCAATAATATATATATTTATATATATTCAACATTTAAACAAGCTGTATGTGCATAGCTACAAATAAAGAAATAAGAAACAAACAATAGTGAAGAGCAGCCTTTCTCAAGACACACTGAAAACAAGTTCTTATAATTGACTTTGATTCAAACATGTACAATGAATTAAAGTAACATATATTTGATTATTATCAACAAAATGAGGGCAGAATTAAATGAGTTTCCCAACATTAATTTCAATCACTATTGTGTCACCAACCTCTCAGCTCTTGCAGTACATCTCCTTCATAACGAGCGAGTCTGACAGCGTGTCTCTGCTCGTTGTCCAGCTCGGTCCACTGGTCGTCAGTGATAGCCCACGCCTGCTCCGCACTCAGCCAGGACAACTGAAGGCCACTGAACACCACCTGGAAGGCACACAAAGTAAAACCCAATACTGTAAGTTTTGCTTTCGAGCAAAAGCCTGCAGGTTTTGTGCTAACGTTGACTGCTATTTTGAAGCGTTCATAATGGGTTATATACCACGGAGGAGGCGGGACTTCCGACTTCCTGATTTTCACACATCAGCTTTGTTTCCGTTTCCTGTTTGCGACGTGTGGGCCGCGTCCCAGTTCTTGCGTTTCCGCCTTTGTGCCCCTCGGGTGCGAGTGTGTAGTGTGTCAGTCTCAGTTGTACGAAGCATTTCAGAGAGTTGAGACGCCCTGCGGTTGGGGGGCCCAGGGGTGGAGGTGCGAGAGTTGGAAGTAACGTGGCCATCAGGGCCGAAAACGACTCTGGTGTGTGAAACCCGGAAGTCTTTGGAATCCACCCCATTCCCTGGAAGTGGAAGGCCCCTTTTTTGGGTTAATCAGAGACACTATAAATGGTGGCAGGGTTAAGAGTTAAACGGGTATGCACACTTGTGCAACCACATTATTTTATTTTTATTTCCTTTCATTTTTCCCCCCAATTGAGTTGTATAGATTATAATGTATGTCACATAAATGGTGGAAAATGTCTTCATATGCATCACAGAAACCTGGCATTTGAACAAGGGTGTGTAGACTTTTTATACCCACGGTATTGACAAACAACCATTCACACTCACATCTATGCGCAATTTAGAGTCTTCACTGAACCTAACATGCATGTTTTTTTTCCACCCACAGACCACGCAAACGCCTGAGCTCAGATTCAAACCTCCAACCTCAGAACTGTGACGCGGCTTTGCAACCCCTTATCCACCATGACACTCTGATTACCTTTATTTGATATAAATGCTATTTAAAATGTTGCCACTTTGTTGCTTGCATGTTGATGATGACAAAAGATTATTTCTCATCCATCCATCCCTTTTGGAAATGGAGGTTGACCAGCGTTTGTAACGGCTCAAACTAAGGATTTGCATTTTTTTTGTACAGTGACAGGAAGCCAGAGAAAAAAAAGCCACTCGAGCGCAGAGAGAACGCCAGAAAGAAAGCGACCAATTCCTAAAATGTCTTCTTGTTGTTGATTCACTGATATGAACCCCCAGATGATGTTGTGTCATCAATGTGAGTGTCTCCAACATGGAGCTAAAAGAGAATATTTTAGCGTACACAAAAAAAAAGACTTCAGTTTTGAGATGTTGTGTAATCAGCTTGACATCAACCGCTCGCATGAAATCAAAGGCGGAACTTACTGCCATCTTTTTTGGTGACAGCAGGCTGATCGCTTCAGTGGTAATTCCTTCCACTTGTTCTTTTGTCAGAGCTGACAAAACAATGTCTTCCAGGCCCGCTGAGCATACAGAAGTTTCACAAACACGGTAGTTAGATCATTAATGTAACTCAAAATAGAGCTTTTCAAAACTTTTTCAGCTCTACTTTCAAACCCCAAGGAGATGTTTTTAAATTGTTCCAATCCATCAAGAATTGTCCTTCCTCACTCTGGATAAGGGACAATAAAATGTTGGCAACAAAAAGATCCTTTGGGATATTACATCCATCTGTACCTGCCAGTGTCCCAATTTCAGTGAAAACTTCCGGTCCCCAAGCACTGACTGGACCAAAGGCCTCAGGTCTGGACAAACGACTTGTCAAAGCCTCCATCTGCTGTTCTGTGCATGGCAAGGACATTTCCCGCAGGAACCGGACCGCCATGCTGCCGTTTCAGGAAGAAAGGTTCTGGATTTACTTCCTCTGAGCATTTGCAAAATGTTTACAGAATATTTCACCGCTTTCTAGGTACATCTGTTAGTTGGTGTGTTGTAATGGCAACTGAGCAACTTGTAAAGAACATTTATAACTTATACTGCAAACGACATAGGAAGTAATTTCTATTTCACTTTTTCACTGTCCTGCCCAGCCTCAATATCCTTTTTTGTATCTCAATCGCTGCCATGGATGGTTACTGAACATTGCTCAATTAAAATCCAGCCATTTCCTGCCATTGACGGCTATGTACGTCAATGTATTAATAGGAGGGCATGCAATAGGGTCTCACACAGCTTGTGTGTGAAATTCAGGTTTGTAAACTACGGAGTAAAAAAAAAAAGTTCGGGTGTGAACATAAGCTTTTCACAACGATTATGAGAGAGAGAACTGTCTACATGTTGCAAGTTTATGCACCTCAATCTTACACAAAGTATGAATAGCTATGGTATAAACAGTGTGTTGCAGTACGTATAAGAAAGCAGTTTAATAATAGTTACAAATATATACATATTAACATCAAAGTCACTTTTTGGTCAGAAACCAGTGTTTTTGGTTAACCAAATGCTAATTATTAAGGAATAAAAAATGACTGATAGCGAAAGAAGAGAGTCTACTTTTTATAAAGAGATTACTTAAAATGCTCTAAATTGGCTTTTTACAGTAGTTTGCCAGGATTGACCCGACTTGAAAAGCACACGGTTAAATTCACTCACCTGAGGTTGTAAGCGTTTATTCTTTTAATCTCTGACGGATACAGTCCACAGATCAGATGGCCAAATGTCGCCAGATCGACCGCAGACAACTGCTCGATTTTCAGATTGCGCTTTTGCAACGCGCCTGAAATGACCGCTCTCATCTGAAAAGTCAAAAGTTGTACACATTCACAAGTTTATAAATAAATGCGTCAACTAAATTCGATTGACCTTCTTCTCACGCCAGGGTGACAGACTCCCCAGATGGGCCAAAACAGCCGGATCAGTCAAAGAGGTGTCATGCAGTTCTCTAACTGTCATCTCAGTCACCAGAGAACCGAGAGCCAGAACCTCATCTGTTCTGAGCTCGCTCACTGGACTGAACGCCTGCAGTGGACAGAAAACAACAATATAGTTCAATCACACACAGATGATGATTATTACACCGCACACAGTCGTAGGCCATGCCATGAACTGTGATGGAGACTAAGTGGACTGCAACACTCACTGGACACATCTTTTGGTCCACCTGCATAATGTAATGTGATCCAAAACAAGAGCTAGTTTTTATAGACACTGTCAGAGAAATGTATACAGTAAATCCTCATTGTTCCATAGTTCAGTTTTAGCATATAGCATTTTTTTCAAGTGCTCTTGCAGTTATTCCTCTTTTTTTTTTAATTATATTTGTGCACCATTTGAACATATTTATCTATTGGTCTTGCTCTCTCTCTCTCTCTCTCTCTCTTATTGTTTTGTGTTTAAATGCATTTGTATTGCTTTAAAATTGTGTTTAAAGACCTTATAAAAATATTTAAATGGAAGTCAACCTTAAACATTTCTTGACAATTATATGTTATATGTGACCTCACTAGTCTAAACATGACATTCTGATTAATATTACATTCGTGGAATAGGCTATGAGTTATGCATATTTCAGGGGGCAGCCATTTTGTCACTTGCTGTCGACTGAAGATGGCATCACAGTTGCTCAGGGCTCAGGCAACGACCAATCACGGATCACCATTTTTCTGAAGCTGAGCTGTGATTGGTTGTTACCTGAGACCTGAGCTACAGTGATGTGATTTTCACTCGACAGCAAGTGGCAAAATGGCAGCCTTCTGAGATGGATGAAAATTGCTGGATTTTGCTGCTTAACTCATATTCCATTAACGCAATATTAACCAGAATACCGTATTTAGACTAGTGGGGTTGCATAAAACATATTATTGTCAAGTGTTTTTGGGGGGGTTGACTTCCCCTTTGACTGCCATAAATGCTATAAAAGAAAAGAAAAATGATCACCACGATATCTAGCGATACAGAATAGCGAAAAATGTGATATATAATCAGATATGTACAATTAAAAAATCTGCAATACAGTGAACCGCTTGGGAATTTTAATAAGAGTATTAATAAAATAAGTTCAAAATAATTACAATGTTTTTTGCTTTTCTAAAAATATGTAAACATTGCCATTATTTTTATAATAATGGTGTAACAGTATAATATACATTTTCTTCATCATCCTTAATTATAACTTTTATTACATCATTATAGTGATTAGCTGACAGAAATCACATGTTTAGGTTTCTTTCTCAAAATGATTCTGTTCCCTAAAAAGTGACAAATCACTAGAATGAAGTGCACCACTGCAAACTGCAACCACATTATTACAGTTCTATTCAAAACTGATAATTTTTTTATCTTTGTAAAGGTGACAGTTTTAATCTAGCACTTGCATTGGAGCTCATTAATTAGACTGTGCAGATATGCATTATCAAGAAACACTGACTAGGTAAAATAGGTCGGAAAGGTCAAAGTCATGCATTATATCTCTTTTATTGGGTGCAAGAAGTTAGGTTCAGTTGAAGCCCTTTTTATTACCCCAGCCAAAAACACTGCACCACAGACCCAAATTAAAATCACAGGAACAAAAATCGAACTTGACATGCCATTTTGCCTATTCTCGCCACTGCTCACCTGTCTAAGTTTGACCCAGAGCGCCCGGCGCTGCTCGGAGCTCAATGAAGCATCCTGGCCGAAGACTTCGACACACTCCTTGAGGTCGACTTGTGACATGCGGCTCAACTGAGATGACGTCCATGCGGAGGGGAACGTACCTCGGATGTCTGCGCAGCTCAGGACTGATACGAGAAGACACATCAGTGACATTAATTAATCACTCAAACAAAATGATTTGACTTGCACTTGATGACATATTTTTATATCTGTAATGGGGTCGCCCAAACTCCCGTTGGACCATTTTTGTAGGGTTAGATGATGAATAGATGGTACATACAGAATCAAATATTGCGCATTTTTTTTCATCCCTGCCTTGCACTTTTACGATCCCTCGCATCAGACTCTGCGTCTTCTCTCTTTGACGACGTTGGTCCATGCGCCACTTCAAACAGACGGCACCCACCGCGCTGTCCTCCCAGCGCTCTTGACCCACTAGAACCTGTTCCACTGTGTCTTTATTCAACACTTTCTAAACAGGGGGACAATGTTTAATAACAGTCATCTTAGGCATGCAGCCATGTGACAAAACGTAATGTTTAATTGCTGTGTGCTTGAGTCTTTTTTGATGGGTGCTCACCAGTGGGATGGAGTTGATCTGTTTTGTTGATAGGGAGAACACCAGCCTTCCCAGATGTTCAATATCTCCAGCTTGCCACTTGGATGGCTCCCTAAAAAATAAGCAGTCATATTCAAAGGGTTCTCTGTAAAAAAAATAAAAATAATTTATCCTAAAATAACAGAACTTCGATGTTTATTTAATTTGGTTTTACAGATTTTCCCTTTATTTTTAAAATATCATTTAACTTTTAAAAATAGACATACGCTGAATGTAAAATAACATGAAGTCACTGTAACAGTGAAAACACACAATATTTCTGTTCTTTTACCAAAAAACACATTAGAAATACCTATATTTAACGTTACAATATGTTCACAAATTAATCTTAATTTCACAGATATTTGTTATTTAAGGGAAAACGGGAAAAAAAGGAGGAAAACATTTAAAATTACTGAGAAATTAATAGTAAAAATATTTAATTTAATGATAAGTTCTTAGTTAATTGACTTTTCTTTTTTTATTGAAAATAATTTTATGAATGTTAAGGACTTTATCAAGCTCAGGAAATAGTCTTGCTTTTAAAAATGTTTATATTTATATTCCAGTCAATAAGTAATAGTTTACATTCTTTTCTTAGAATGGTTGTTTTTATTTCAAAATGACCCCCTTGACATACACATTAAATTATGTACAGTAAATTTGACTCTATTTAGAGTGGGACCAAATAGATTTAGTTTTAAAGTAATAATTACACTTGGAAGAGAGTAAAATGAACTAAAAATAAAAGCCACTCAAGGGTTGAGGAACAAACTCACGACCTACAGCTTGGGAGACGGTCGATGTACTCACTGAGACACACAACTCCTGCTGTGTGTTAGTATATCGTGTCAGCTGGAATCTTCCTAACTCCAAGAGTTTTTGGTCCTTTGGAGATCAGCAAACAGTAGGAGGGGCATAGCGCAGGTGGTAGTGTGGCAGTCTACCAGGCTAAAGGTCATGAGTTTGTTCCTCAACCCTTGATTGACTTTTATTTTATTTTTTTCAATACTTTATTTTACTCTCTTCCAAGTGCAAATATTATCCTACTCTAAAAACTGAGTCAATTTGGTCCCACTCTAAATAGAGTCAAATTGACTCCTTTTAATGCCTTATTTACCCCATGAAGTCTTTCTGTGTGAGCAGGTCGCTGATATCTCTCAAGGCTTCTTTGGGAAGACAGAAGCTCCTCATCTCCTCCAGCCGCAAAGCCAGAGCCCCTCTGTCGACCAGAGCCAAACTTTCCCTATCCAAGAAAGGCAAAAGAGGGCCCAGAAAGTCCAGAGTGGGGCCATCAATCTCACCCACGTAATGCGAAGAGGATCCCTGCAGAGCACCACATATTATTGTAAATCAAAATCTTGTAATGAGTCATAATGCTTAAAAATTTAACATACTGTACACACAGTAGCTGGTTCAAAATCATCTCATCATCATTTGAGTTTGCACTCAAGTGCTTACAAAGTTAATGATTCCTGAACGCTCTAGTATTCATTCACTTACAGCCTTTTCGGCCATGTTTGTCTGCTTGTAATGTGGTAGTTGGAGGAAATCAGTGAAGTGTGCCTGAACATGGTCCAGAACAGCCCTGAGGGATGTGTTGGAAAGGTCATCTATCATTGTCACTCTGAGAGAGAACAGAGCAGCTTTTGTTAGAAGTGTAAATTATTTAAATAAAGAACCCATTTACATTCCGAAAAAGGAGATACTTGCGGTAATGTTGCAGAAAACCAAGGACTTAAAGTGCTGACATCAAGTTGAGGATGCTTTCTCACTTGCTCTACGATACATTTCCTCTTTTCAGATAACACACAAAAGTTAGCGCTGGAGGTATTTTTTGGAGACACTTTCATGCAAATCTGAAAGTAATTTGAACTGGGAAACAGTACGAGTCAGCACTTTTTGGAGAGTTAACTTCTTACCAGAGCGGGTCTCAACTTTCCTGGCAACATAGTGACAAACTGAAGCAGCTTTGCAAAATCTGTGTCATTGCTCCAAAGCTTCAAAAAGTCGCAGGTCATTCCAACTGCAACCTGGCCCAGGTCTCTACAAACACATTTTATGAAACAAATTATGGATGCTGGATGGGACATTGTCATTTCCTAGGAATGGTGTAAAATGAACGTTTGCTGACGTAAACCCTTGCAGAGATTTAGAGAAATTAATTGTTGCATATTGAGATTCATGCGTTTCCTACCGTGTTAAATCATTAATTAATGAATTCTTGTGAGAAATCATAATCATTAAGAGTGTCTTCACATAGATGCATATCAGTCATTATTAATAACAACATAATGGGCACATTCGTTAATTTACAAAGTGCGCATCAGACCGGTAGACAATTGCAGCCTACTTAGTAAACAAAAAGTACCTCTCAGATGCAAAAAGGTTGGCGACGGACAATGTAGAACGATGGTTTGAAATTCAAGCATGGACATGGTAGGAATTGCAACTCATATCTCAAGGGCACCACTGTAATGCGGTACAGTTCAACACAGATGCAAACTGGTGTACCAGAATGTCTTAGATTGTGAATGGAGGGTAGTTAATTACACAACTACATTCCTGTTGCAACATATTAGAGTTAGACTTACCTCACCATCTTGCTGGTGATGTTTTTGGAGTTGTGTATCCACTTAAACAAAACCTGAGCCTGTGCAGACAAAAAAAAATTGCAAGAAAACCTGAATTAATAAAAGGAACTGCAGTTACTATATTGGCTATACAGTATATAGACCAGTATGAATGCAGGCACAATATTGCAATTGTTACGCAACATGATACAAAATCGTTGTTAGACAAAAATTCAGCCGTATGTTGCTGGCGTCAGGCCGAAATCTTTTTCAGGAGACCGCAAAAACAAAATGTTTGTTCAACCATTGACATTGCATCATCAAAGATAAAAAGCCATTTTCGACACTTAACTCATTCGCTGCCATTGACGGCTATAAACGTCAAAAATTCATTTAAACTATTTGTATTAGTTTAACATTTTTTTCCACTTTTGTTAACAAGAGTATGAAAACCTAGAATTTTTTTTGTTGTACATTTATAACAGATATGAAATTTGTGATTAATCGCGAGTTAACTAGTGAAGTCATGCGATTAATTACGATTAAAAACTTTAATTGCCTGACGCCCCATATTTTAAATTATTATTATTTTTTTATTAATTCACTGACATTGACAGCTATAAATGTCAAAAATTCATTTTAACTATTTATTTTAGTTTAACATTTTTTTCCCCACTTTTGTTATAAAGAGTATGGAAACCTAGATTTTTTTAATCGAACATTTAGAACCGTTATAAAATTTATGATTAATCGTGAGTTAACTAGTGAAGTCATGCGATTAATTACAATTTAAAAAAAATTATCGCCTCTTGCCCCTAATTTTTAATAATCTTTTTCTTTCTTTTTTTAATGAATTTATGGCAGTGAATGAGTTAAGATTGGAAAATAATTTGAAAAAATGGCACCCACACGTGTAGATTTACCAAAAGTAATGATTTTTGGGGGGGGAAATAGGACATCTGCCAAATTGTGACTTATGAGGTTTGGGCCCGACACCAGTGATATGTAATATAGCATAGGACCGGAAGGTTCAAATTGCCACCACCTTTGATTTGAAGACTCTCTTGCAGCTATTTGGCCTTCTTACATGTTGGAGGCAACTTAATAGAGCCCCGTCTGTGACAAAAGCCCTTTAATGTGCCCATTATTAATTTCTACGACATTCCTTCACACCGCTATGTCAGAGCCAAACTAATTAGCTTGATAGAGGTTGGCCCGTACGGTGCATTAATATTTTGAAAGGCTCATCTGAAGCATATCCAATGACTTGGCATATCAATGGGAGGGAAGCAACGATGATTAATGGTTGGCTTTTTCATCATTTGTGTAACATCTGAACAACTTATTGTTGCCATGTTAACGGGAAAAAGTGTTGGTGGAGTGAAATGGGCACCTGCTGTGGTGACCAGCTGATGTGTCGGTACAAGCTGATGTCTCTCGGGAGGCCTTCCTTCTTCAGGGCCTCAGTCAGCTTCCTCAGAGGGATTAATGGCAGGAGACAGTTTACATGCTGAGTGATGTTGAGGGAGTCTCTTTGTAAAGCCTAATAGAAAACACCATTGAAGGTCATTGTTATTTGTTTTTCAAATAAATTAGTCATAGTAAGTAGCCCCATCACCTCCTGCATTGCATTGTATAGCATTGCTTTATGGCCAGGCTTCAAATCTGTCATCATGCTTCTCCAACACTGACAGGGGGCAGTTTCACTGATCCCAGACCAGTGGAGGCTGCTGAGCACAGCAGGAGAGAGACCAGAGTGCAATGGCTTTAGTCGGCACAGTTTGTCCACTGTGAGCTGCCAAGAAGACACACATAGTGAGGTGAGAGTGAGGCTGACCCATATTCGGCGAACATATTCTTTCAAATGTTGACTTACATTGGTGTCTTTTGAAATCTTGGACAACATTTGAAAAGCCTGTAAAAAGGCGAATCACATTGGAATTAAACAAATCAATGAGAACTAGACTGGGCTAAATTCCATTATTGAACTCAGCATTTTTCTAATCAGTGCAATGTATGCATGTGTAATTTGGCCACCAGGGGCAGTACAACGAAGTTTATGAGATCTTTGGGTTCAGCTCAGAAAAAATTGAAACAATACCAAAAGTGTTGCATTTATATATTCGTCCAGTGTAAGTGAGAACTCTGATTCCTGACCTGTGCTGGAGAAAATCTGCCTATTCCTGGTTTGGAGAGGAGATCCAGGAGCTGCTGTGAAGGAAGCGATAGTAAAAAGGACGCTCCTAACTGTGGAAGGAGAGCACTGAGGCCAGTCAGTTCTGCGGGAGCCATGCTGCTGGCATTCAACGTCCGCATTGCTGGGACCAACCAGGACGAAAGCTGTCAATAATAATGACAGGGTTATTACAGTTTTAGGAAGGTTTTATGATATGAACAAGTGTGTCTCACCCTGCCACCAGAACTAACGAAGCCCTTGGACACACATTTCACCAGCTGCCTCTGAAGAGTGGATGACAGAGCTGAGTCCAAAAGAAATGAATGTAGGTCAAGTGCATCCAAGTAACACGAAAGGACTCCTAGCCTGCAAAACAACATCGTAAAAGAAATCGTCTATACATATATATATATATTTTTTTTATATATCAATCTTAAGGTCCATGTTCATGCTGTTTATCCAACTGATGAGGTCAAAGAGTGTGAATGCTTTCTATATCATCACTATTATTATGACTAGTCATGTTTTTTTCTCCATTAATACCTTCTACTGCATTAATGAGCATTAAAATGAGCAAAGATTGAACCGTCCCACCTCGAGATGTTATCAACAGTGACATTGTTGCTCTCTGTGAAAGTGGTCCGGACAACATGGCGTCCTCTCACACCATCCAGGCTGCTATTGCCCAGCAACTCCACCAGTGGGGTAAGCTAAATTAGATGTAGACAGTCATAAGAATATTATTTAGCATGAAATTACTTAAGTGAACCACCGCATATTCACAGTTTGGCATTTATGAATTTGCCTATTTGCCGCTATTTGATTTTTGGGGATTTGATTCCCAACCTCTCAAAATACCCTTACACATCTTATTCTCACCCATTTCCTCTTCTTTGTGGTCACCTGCATCTTCCCTGACGTTTTTGTGGTTTGATTAAAAAAAAAAAGAGTATATTGTATGGGGAGCGTCACTAAGATTAACTAGAAAAATTCCCGCGGAAATTTTGAATGGGACTGCCGACTCTTGCAAGGTGGAAAGACGCATGTAGTACTTGTAGCAATAGTAGTAGTAGTAGTAGGACTTTTAGTAGTAGCACTTGTAATAGCTAAAAAAGCAGTATTTAAATAGCAGTCCATTCCATTTAATTAAAATAATAATAATAATAATGTCGTGTTTTTTTTTGAAAATGTATTTAAAAAATGTAAATGAGCTGAACAGTTTAAAATGTAAACGACTGGAATCGGTCAAGAAATGTGGAAGATAACCATAATCAACATAAACTAAAAGTATCTTACTGTCGCTTTAAGAAACATGCACACACATTGGATCTTTAACATACTGGAGACATCACGCACACACATTCCATTGATATTGTATGAGATACGCACACCTCGAACAAAAGCCTCTCATGACTTAACGGTTGAAGATGGATTAATTAACTAAGAACAACTCTTGGCCGCCATCTTGTGGTAGCCATAGACAATTACAAACCTTTTTGTCTGTGTTTGAGAAAGGCTCACTCCCTATCCCTCAAGAATAGCAAAGTTTCACTATTTCAAATGATTATGAAGAATTTCTCTACAACCTGCTGTGATGTAAGCTGCTGAAAACGACTGATTGGAAGGTAAGGCAGTAGTGGGAGGATGGATCTGAGGAAGTACGGTGGCCAGGTGGGGACATCACCCACACCACTTGATTGTAGAAGTCTTTTTACAAACGCCTTTTTCTGAGATGACTTCATCTCTGAGCTGTGGTCACGGATGGCAGCCAACCTTCAAAAGAAGCCAAAGGTCGAGTGTCAGGACACTGTCGCCTGCATTGGAAATTTTGCTAGTCAGCAACTCACACGCTGTCATTCACAATGACGGAGGCTGGGAAGCTCATGATGTCGGAGACAGACATGAACGGGAGGAACTGGGACAGGTCCACAAAGAGTTCTGGGGTCACTCGGGGGAATTTATGGATAAAAGCAGCAGTCATTGTTTCCATGGCCTGCAGTTCTTTTTGGGAAGCCTAACATTGGGGAAAAGATTAACAGGACAAAAACAGATGTTGGTTCAAACAGATCATCTGTTATACATTCGAAATAGATTGCACATATCACATGACAACATCTGCTATATATGTCAAACACAACTGTACTTTGTACTGTACCCCCATCAAACGAGTGGCCAACAATAACATGCTTTTAGAATTCAGGACAACAAAGGCGAGCCACAAGAAAGTTTTAGTAGTCTAACAAACCCGACTGGTTTCAACTTGAAGGTGATCCCAGCTTTGATGCATATGAGAGAGGAACCTCTTGACGGCGTCTTTCTCAGCGGCCATCACCAGAGTGCGAATGCTATCTTCTGGCATCTGGAGGTATTCCTGGAAAACAGAGCAATGAATGAAAATTTCTTATATCAGTTATTTCCCAACAGGTACATATTCACTTTTTTTTGTTTTTTTTCTAGCACCACCAAATCAAAATATCTCACTTGGAACCTACAGTATCCTCTGTTTTTCACTGTTTATGTACATAAGCCAAAGCAAGAACAGTATTGCTTAGGCGCCATCTGGTGGCATTTTAGTGTCAAGGAAATATGTTGATGTGGCAAATAAACACAATTACAAACATTTTCAAAAGGGGCGGCGTGTCAGTTACTTGTGAATTTTCACTGTGTTGCCTTTAGATATACCTGTAAGATTAATTTGTTCTGTGACGACATTTGTAACGACACAAAACAGTCAAATCATCATTTCCCATCGAAATGAATAGAAATTACATTAATCCATTGCAGCCTTCCACCAAAAAAACAAAAAAGTTATGTGTTTTAAATAAAGAAAATGGCATTCAATAATATTGTACTTCGTATAAACATACAGTAATGACACAATTTATAATTACAGAAAGTAAAAAAGTAATTGCCGCTCCTTGTGATGTGTGTAATTTAGCCACCAGGGGCAGAATTATAAAGTAATACACAGAGCCATATAGAGAGAGTTTGGCTAACTCGGTTTTCAGCAAGGTAACAAGATGGCGTCTATATGTCATGTGACCAGCAGTTGTGCTGTGATTGGTCAACTGCTGGTCACATGACAAATAGACGCCATCTTGTTACCGTGCTTGAAACAGAGTTGGCCAAACTCTATATATGGCTCTGGTAATACCGACACAAAAGAGTTTCACAATTCACTCAATAAGTAGTAATATTAGTCCATTTCCGTAGAAGATAAAGAATACAGTTTATGTCTGTGACTACTGCACTGTCTTTATGTGTAACTGTACCATTTGCACCAAAACGTTTTAAGTAACACTGACGAATTGATACTATTCATTAGCCCATCTATAAGGTTTTGCTTTGTTGTTATCTTAGCACTAAGCTAAGCAGACTTTAAGGCAAAGTTATGTGGTTGTTTTAAAAACACAGCATGCAATCGCCTTTGTTTTATGCTTAGTTTGACAATACACCTAAATTGGGATTGCATTAAACAGGTTGAAGCTTCTTTTTGTTTGAAAGTTAAATCTGATGATCTTTCACAGCACGCCAAGGTGGTTGGGAACCACAGTCATGTCAAATGTACTGTAGATAGGCTCACTATACCTCCAATAGAACCCTTAAAGCAGACGAGTTGTTGTCCTGCTCAATGAGGTCCCACAAGACAGGCTGATGAGCAAAAGCAAAAATAAGTTAATTAAGCCTCCTAGCAGAGATTGTGTGTATGTGCGTGTTGTCTTACACTGAAACAACTCAACAGATCCTCTTTGAGGCTCGCGTTCTGCTCCCGACGGAGGAAGACTCCCACAGTGTGAAGAACGCTGGTGGAGGCCTCCGACTGCATCGTACTCCAGGATGCGTTGTCAAGGAGACTGGAGAGGAGGATGGCCTGACCCAAACCTTGCCTGGCCTCTCCCTCCCCCTCATCCAGACCCGAAGAAAGGCCGACCATGAAGTCCAGAACTCTTAACACGTATCCGAGCGTCACAAAAAACCATTGGCTTTCCCCTCCTTCAACCTGACACACGCTGAGCTTGTGTAAGACATCCAACATCAGCGGGGCCGGGTTCACACACAACTGTGACGTGTTGAACTCATATTGGGCTGGGAGCATGTCAAAAAACCTTTGAAGTAAACACTTGCTGTCCTCGACCTCCGCTTGGAGATCAGCACAAAAGTCAGACAAGCTGGGCATTGATTTCAGCAGCTGACGGTAGAGCGATGCGTTCAGGCACATGTGCTCTCTCAGTCCGTGCGTCTGCCCACACGCTTCCAGCATGCTCGCATTGAGGAATGTCCGCTCAGCCCACTCCGTGTACTCGCAAGTCTCCTCGGTGGCATCCACACGGGAGAGGTTGTGTTGTCGAAAGCAGTACGCGGCGGCCCAGCTGCCCTCTGGGAAGGAGCGGTGGGAATCTGGGGGTTTTCCCCCGCATAAAGATGAAATGAGGGCTGAACTGTTGGGCAGGAAGCACCGCCGGAAAGCCTTGGCACTCACCAACCTGCTCCCCAACTGAGCGAGGCAGCCTTCCTCCGGCGCTGGGCTTCCTGTCGTGCTGCTCGAGAGGTGCACGCACAGCTGCTTTATACCTGTCTGGTTAAACGCATTATAGTCGTGTGTCCTGGCAGCCTGTGAGTGAAGAATGAATACTGTATGTGAGGCCAGCAATGAATTTGCTAAATTAGCATCACTACTACAAACGTGCACTCTGTGTGTGTGTGTGCTGTCTACACAAATTTCCCACAAGGACACACGAGAAAAAACATAGCAGACGTGCTGTGTTCAAAGTGTGATTTTAGCAAAGAAAATGTTATACTGTACAGCAGGAGTGCCCAAGTCCGGTCCTCTAGACTGTTTTCCATGTTTCTCTCCATCAACACACCTGATTCATGATCAGGATCGTTTTAGGCTTGCTGATGAGCTGATCATTGGATTCAGCTGCGTTGGAGGAGGGAGACATGGAAAACAAGCTGGATCCTATAGCTTAGCTCATTCAACAAACATGCCAAACATTTCCACATACCTATAATTCCACATTTTATCACTGATAAATTTATCCCCCTAAATTTCCAGTCATTTTCGATGACACATTTAACAAAACTGATTCACATCGGTCCCATTCCAAATGCTAAGCTCATTCCATTCACCTTGGGAATGATTTTCAACTTGCCAAAATGTCCACATACTAATAACTCCATAAATGTCACCACTAAAATGCTCATAAAAACTTCACATTCATTTCCAATGAACACATTCAACAACAACAACAATAAAATAGAAATTCAGAATGCTCAGTTCATTCGATACAATTTCGATACCAAAAATTTCTTAGTCTACTTTACTAACCAACTAAAACAACTAAACAAGAAAAGACAGAAAAGTGTCTGAAGCTACCACATGCCTAAAGTATGGACTATATGCCACAGAGGAGGCGGGACTTCCGACTTCCGGGTTTTCACCCATCAACTTTGTTTCCGTTTCCGGTTTGTGACGTGTGGGCCGCGTCCCAGTACTTGCACTTCCTAATTTGTGCCCCCCTGGTTGCGCGTTCCCGTTGCCGGGTGCGAGGCTGCGCGTGTGTAGTGTCTGTCTCAGTGTCCGAAGCATTTCAGATAGCCGAGACGCCCTCCCGCCGATGAGCGGGAGCGCGCGGTTGGGGGGGCGCAGGGATTGGGGTGCGAGTGTTGGAACGCGGCCAGCAGTGGCTGGAAACGGCGCTGATGTGTAAAACCCGGATGTTGGAAGTCCGTGGCATCTACCCTGTTTTCCTCCTCCAACACACCGGATTCCAATAAACAGGATCGTTATCAGGCTTATGCAGAGTTTGCTGATGAGCTGATCATATGAATCAGGTGTTGAAGAAGGAAAACATCCAAAACCTGCAGGGGTCTGGCTGATTTAATTGTTCTGTTCTTATGCCCTTACTGGCATGGATAGTTGAACAATGATAATTTCTCGCGGCACACTGTTTGGGAATCACTGAAATAACAACCTCTAAGTGACATTCTACAGTACCTAATGTTGTGGCCAGTGTATGTATATTAACTTGAATCATCAAGTCAAGTTAGCCTCACCTGATGTGCTCTGTGCAGCCAGAAAGAGGAATTGGCACAGACTGTGTTGTTGAATTCATGCGCAAAGAACTCACTGCACACATGAACCCACAGGAAGTCGTCCTCGGCCGCAGATAAGTACCAAGCTGCATCGGAGCATGTGGAGTGCAGGTCAAGACCCATTTCTCCATCAGCGGGACTCACCGACCCGTTCTCCCACTCCAAAAGTTTACAGTAGAGGAACACTGTGAAGTTAGAGACACCGCTGAGCCCTGGAACGGATTCATTGCACGCCGCCTCCAGAATTTCTGCAGTGCTTGAGAACTCCATTTCTTTTTGTAGGTCACTTTCACTTCTTGGTTGAGACTGATTGCGCTGATCAGGAAGGCCTTTGGGGTTCATTAAATAGGAAGGTGAGGATTTGGGAGTTAAGTGGGGAGGTGTTTGTCGGAAACTATTTTCATCACTGGAAGTGGAGGGGCAGGACAGGAATGATAGTGAACTTGGGAGACCCTGGGTGTTAACACCCAAAGCTTGAGTATTCCAAGTCACATTATGTCTGATACCCCTACATTTGCACAAACATAAGAACAATCAGTTATCTAACAGACCATTTTCTGGCAATGGCAAATACGATATAGTGTTTCAATGATCTTACCATAAGATTAACTGCCTCAGGTCGCCTTAAGAGAGACATAAAAACAAAAATCAGGAGTGCAAGTTGGAAAAAGCAACTAGACACCCCCAACACACACACACACAACTATGTCTGATGCAACACACAGATCCGCCAGCAAATCCTGCAAATCACTTGATATAATATTACTGATAACAATGAAAGGGCAAAGAGATTAGCTAAATCCAAAAAGATACTTAAGTGACCAGGTTGACCTAAAGCAGTGTGAGCCACTTTTGGTCTAATACATATAACATTTCATTGATGTGAATGAAAATGACATTAATCTGTTCCAGTCGCCCCACCTCTCAAAACCTCCCCAAACATTTTTAATATTTTTTTTTTTTGCTGCGGAAAATAGCACTCTAAAATATTGTTCTATGTATAATTTATTTATTTATTTATATATTTTTTTGAAAGATGACGGAATATGGATTGTGGCACATTCTGGTATGCAAGACATGGCCACTGGGGGGCAGTATAATACTGCCATGCAGACACAAATGAGAAGAGCTTCACAATGGGGTAGATGCCACGGACTTCCAACTTTCGGGTTTTACACATCAGCGCCGTTTCCGGCCACTGCTGGCCGCATTCCAACACTTGCACCCCCACCCCTGCGCCCCCAAACCGCGCGCTCCAGCTCATCGGCAGGAGGGAGTCTCGGCTATCTGAAATGCTTCGGACACTGAGACAGACACTACACACTCGCAACCTCGTACCCGTTGACGGGAACGCGCAACAGAGGGGCACAAGGGCAGAAGCGCAAGTACTGGGACGCGTCATAAACCGGAAACGGAATCAAAGTTGATGAGCGAAAACCCGGAAGTCGGAAGTCCCGCCTCCTACGTGGCATATAGTCCACTACTGTAAATGACGCAGCAAGTTGCAATAATATGAGTAATTTTCACAGAGGATAAAGAATATATGCCTGTGAGTACTGTTATAACAAATATCTTTTGTTGAAAATGTGATAATTGAGATGTTATTTGTTAGCCCGTCAATAAGCGATAATGTGTCGATGTGTGTTTGCGTTAAGCTAGTCGATTTAAAGGCAAAGTTAAATAGTTGTTTGAATTACAAAACATGCCATTTTTTTTGTTTAATGTTTAATTTGAAAGTATACTTGAATTAGGAGTGGAGTTAAATGGCTTGAAACTGCTTTTTTTGAAGAATGTTTCTGTCAAACTGCTGCTTGTTGTGGAGTTGAGTTCGCTGCCCCCATAGAGTTACTCTTACTATTTACTATCAAATCAATGCAAAAATATCATCACAACTCCCACAACTGAAAGTTTATGCAGAATCTCGGAATCTCAGGAGGGGATACGAGCTTTTTCTGTCGCTGGCCCCAAACTTTGGAATAACCTCCTGATTCACATTAGAAAAGCTCCTTCACTGTCCCTTTTTAAACTGGCATTAAATCATTTTCTTTTTTTTTATTCCTTGGCGTTCAAAACTGCATGAGACTTGGACCTTTAGGTGTCTTGTTTGTTTTGATTGTTTTTAAATTATTGTATAATCGCCTTTTGTTTTATGTTGGATTTTTGTTTTGTACAACACTGTTGCAACTTTGGTTGTTTTTAAAGTGTTTTATAAATCAACTTGAGTTAAGAATGCATAGTTTGCATACATTACGTAAACTGAACAAACCATTTGAGAAACTGGTCAAACAGTTTAAATTGGCCATCAACAGCTATTTTTAGATATAACATTTTACACAGTGCTCAACATAAATGGGTACATAAAAAAATAGTAGGCCTAAGTCTTTATCCATTTCTCAGTGAATACAAGAGTATTTTTTCAGCTAAACTTTAGACGTGTTTTTTTTTTTTTTTTGCAACGCCAAATGTTTTTTTTGACATTGACAAATCTCATTTGCTGCAACAGCATTTTTGCGAATGTTTTGTTGAGTAGTACGCCAGGAAAGTGAAAGTCTTCTAATAAATCTATTGGGACGGGCTGGTATTTGTTGATCACAATTTCTCAATGGGGAAAAAAAGTTTGTGTGCCATCCTAAACTATGGTCACTTTAATCTCAACTGCCCCACTTACTCACCAACTGAGCATTGTCCACTTCTCCTGGGCTGCGACACGTCCACAGCATCGCTGACATCATCAAGCATCGCCATGGTAACTTGTGACACTTTCTTCCTCAAGTTACCATAAACAGAACTGCCCACTCTGTGCAGAATGCCCATCCTGAGCCTATCCAAACTTTGCACAAGAGCTAGATTTTCCTGAGCCAAATTGCTTCCACTTGAGCGTGTCAGCGCTTGCAGGAAAAAATTTCGCATTGAATCTGACTCATCCTGCAACTCGCTTGTGTCATCCCGAAAATGATTTTTCAGTAAACCA
The DNA here is from genome assembly GCF_051991255.1 of Vanacampus margaritifer. NCBI lineage: Eukaryota > Metazoa > Chordata > Actinopteri > Syngnathiformes > Syngnathidae > Vanacampus > Vanacampus margaritifer. The sequence goes on along the minus strand of NC_135435.1, from coordinate 16,913,563 downwards.
TCCTGCTTGATAGCTTCAGGGGGCAAGCTGAAGGGTTTAATACGTCCACTCGAGCCTCTCCTGTGTTCAGCGTCTCCCCGCGCCGAGTGCAAACTGACCACGGGCCTCCAGCTGCGTGTTTCCACGAAGCTGAGCAAATACTGAAGCCAGCCGACCCCGAAAGGGCAATCCGTGTGACCTTTCAGTGCGCAAATGAAGCCCTGCAGGCCGGCGCTGGCCTGTCCGTACGTCCCGCTGATCAGCGCCTGGAAAGACGCCTCCAGCACAGCGCTCACCGTCCTCCAGTTCTGAGACAACAAAGTCAGAATGGGTTTGTGAGGCTGACGCTGCAGGAGGGTCGCGAGGCTCTGCAGGAGCCCCAGAAGAAAGTCCAAGTGGGGGCTCCCTCTCAGGGACAGAAACCAGTCCTTCACTTGGATGCTGGGTCGAGGCGGCACTCGGCCGTTCCACTGGGCGGCATTCCCTTCGGATTGGAGGAAAAAATAGAGCACCTTCTCCCACAGCTGTTCGTCATCCGAATCCAAAGGCGCCTCCTCCAGTCCTGTGCTCATATCTTGGAGGTACTGAGAGATGTTGTAGAGGAAGCCAGAGAGACGACGACGGTCAATCGGCTGGTTTAGTGAAGCCAGGTTCGTACCAGGAAGTAGTCCACTCAGTGTATGGAGGCCACCCAGAATACTATTTACCCACGGGTGCACAAGTACATCCTTGCTGGCTTCCCGAGAGCTCTTTTGCGGATTCCGAGCACCTCCTTGACTCCATTTTGATAGGATTTCCTTGAGAATGACATCTCTTTGCTGGTCCCTACTGCTTGCTGAATGATCGCAATTCAGGGCAGTGAAACAAAAGAACAATTTAGGACATAAACGTGGAAACAAAACACACATTTTTAATGATATTGACATTGCACTAACCTGTTTTCTCAGAGGATCCTTGTCCTAGTAAAACAGCACAAACTAGGATGCTTGTAAATCGAAGAGTAGCCATGCCTGGCCTTTTGTCTGCAGTCTTTAATTCATTCCTGTGAGAAATAAATCACTCCTCATGATGAAGTCCGATTGATTTGGGGAAAACAAGGCAATTCTGTTTACTTTCACTGAAAGGATTAACCTGAGATGTAAAGGAGGAGAAGGAGATTAAACCTTAATGATCGCCTGCCACATCGCCTTACACTTGCAGTGCATGGCTAATAAAGCACGTAGAAGCAATTGGGACTATAATTGGAAACCGGCCAATGGTGTATAAACGCCTCATATTGATGTTTTCAAAACCAGGATTATTTGCTCGCAAAATATGTGCTGTTCTGGCATCACATGATCGACTGTAGGCTTCTTTCAGCAAGCTAGTGCAAAATATGTTCCTTGCTGCTGTGACTACTGACACCAACTGAAACATTGTACATTGGAGCAAAGTCCAGATGAAACAACTTGAAATATATGCGAGTATTCCTAAATATACATTAGCGGGTCTTCACAAAACATTACAAACCCATGCAGACATTCCTTCACCAATTAAGATATGGGAAATCTGATTTTCCTGTGTACTTTGTAGAACCTCATCTAGTCATCTAGGTCAGTGGTTCTCAAATGGGGCTAGGCTGCGTGTACCCATGAAGGCACTTCATTTAAAATAAATTTAAAAAGCAGCATCCATGCAAAAATCCTTTTTTTTTATCATAAACATTTCAGGAAAATCTAAGATAATAAATTGAATTTTATATTCAGTAGGCTATTCAATTTCCTTCTCCTCAAACCAGAATGGTTCGACCCAAACTGTTGTGTGCCATCTAGGCTCACCTGTCAATCATTTGAAAATTGTATTTAAAATTTAGTTAATGATTTCTTTTTGAGAACAGATTTTTATTATCCCAAAGGAGGATACTAAATTATGATAATTTTTATGTGCACAAATCTTTATTTGTAATTAAATTGATTTTTTTCCTCTCTTTTTTTGTAGTCTTTTGATTTCCAAATAGTACAAGAGAGACCAAATGATGTTCCAAAGATGAATAAATCAGACAATGGCGACACTACTCTTTTTTTTTTCAACCAAAAACAATTTTCACTGGTTAGCGGGGTACTTGGCTGAAAAAAAAATATTTCACAAGGGGTACATCACATAAAAAAAGTTGAGAAATACTTTTTTTTTTTCTTCTGGAGAGCTCAGTATTGTTCATTCGGTAAGTTTACCGATTTGACATGTCATCATCATTGCTTTTTTTTTTTTTTTTGTATGTGAGTGAGTATGTGTGTGTGCGTGTGTGCGTGCGTGTGAGTGAGTGTGTGTATTTATTAGTTCACCTAAAACAAGTTGAGAAATACTGATCTAGTTCATGGTAAGATTGATTTGAGACATCTCAAATTTAAAAACTGAAGAAGTCCAGTTGTTTTGATTGAACTTTTACAGGTTCTGTATAATACTTTTATATACTATAATAGTTATGTATGGCTACTTGTGTACCTAAAAAAAAAAAATTATAATGTGAAAATGATGGGGTATCCTGAAAAAAAAGAAGTGAAAATTATGTTGAATTGTTGTTAAAATTTATTAAAACAACACTGGTCAAAAAAATGGTTTCCTGATTCAGATTGCGATTCAGAGAACTTCAAACATTTGCGATTGTGAAAAAGAAATGAAAGAACTCACCCTCGACTCTCAGTTGTTGAAGTATCAAGTGAGTTGCATCATCTTCAGTGTGGTGGTATCACCATACTCTGTTCTTTAGCTTTCACTCTCCTTGAACCCTCCCCTCCTCCTACTTGGTACCGGTGTTTATTTGCATCTATGGCTTGGTTTCAGCGCAAAGGGTATGGACAAAGATGTTTCTTAAAAAGTGTGAACTGGGATCGATACCTCTGCCATTGTTAGGTAACTTGATGGACAACAAATGCTTTGTCTCCCGAGTTCTGAAGAGAAAAGGTTGTGAGTTCACCAAACGAGCGAAAATCTGGATGAATTAATCACGTCCAGGACCTCCATCCCCGTCTAGCCGTCCGTGGTCTCCCGCTGCCTAATGCCCCATTCAGCTGTCTCTCAGCGGGGGCTCACCGTGGGAGTTTGGCTTTGTTGGGGGTGTAGTGTTGACCCGAGTAGTACGGGCCAGCAGCACTAAGCAGGTTGTCAACGCTTGGACTCAGTTAACAGCGTTACAATTGAGCCCTGTGCAAGGGTAAGAGCAGCCGGCTCCCCTGAGGCTTAAAGTCTGCAGGGCCCCGAAACTTTAGAGGCTCGCTGTCACAGCACGATACTGTGTTTCACTGGGACAATAACTTCCTCCTGTATTATTAATACTAAAAGGAACAGCGATCACTCGATGCGCAAGAGTTCATTTCACTGGAGGGTATAAAATGAGCAACTGGATCCACCCCGCCTGGCGCTCCACTGGCAACTAGATGTTGAGATTGGAATACTTGGGTTCAGTCCAAGGTTTTAAGTCCCAGCGATGTCAACCTAACCGTCACTGTATTTATGATGCATTATGAATAGACGTATCTTCAAAGGAATTCTGACTGCCATCATCCAACGTGCGTCACTTCCTTGGAGATTAAACTAAAACAAGGCTGTTGAAAATCGCTGCTTTAGTCAGGAAACATGATTTGACTAAAACGCGGTGTCATCTACAGAGGTGAAATGAGGCTTCATCTAAATGCCAACCGGTCTCTGTAGATTTAGAAAGCTGGATACTAAAGCTCTGCTGTCAAAAAACTGTCATCGTCATCTTATTTGTAGTTTATTGACAAGAAATAAGATGAATCAGGGGTTGATCTAGAACAGTGATTCCAACTACTGTACAGCGGCAAATTTTATTTTTAGAAATACGTGTTTATTAACTATAAATAATAATGTTATTCGTTCATCTATCTATGCCAGTAACATATAGTGACAGACAAAACAATTAAATCCTCTTCCACTAGAAGACAGAAGGTACAATTAAACAGTGGCCATCAACAGAATTATAGCCTTACGTTCCACTGAACAGCATTTTGTGAGGAAATTAAAACAAGATGATTATTATTTCAATACGGTGGTAATCTAAGATATGAGTTTAGTTCCGTTCTGTGACAAACTCATCAAAATCATCTTTCCCCCACCGAAATGAATGAAAACACCGCTACAGCTTTCCCCCAAAGCATGTTTTTAATGACAAAATAGCACTCTATATTGTACCTTATTAAAACATATGCTAATGATGAGTTAAACGCTTCACAACACACCACAAGCATCACAAAGTTTGCCTTTGCAAATCAAAGCAAAAAATAAATAAATGGCTCGAAGAACTCGTAAATCGGTTCATATAATTCAACATCACCAAGACGCTTTGCACAATTCTATGCCCCCAACTGCCTTTTCTGTTCCCAGTAAGCAAAGTAAGGTCCATCCATGCAGGCATGCTTGGATGAATTTTATGTGGAGGAATTCTGTACGTTCAGAATAGCCACTGTACTTACTGCCTGTTTTCCATGTCTCCCTCTTCCAACACAGCTGACTCAAATGATCAGCTAATCAGCAAGCTCCTTAGAACCCTGATAACGATCTTGTTCATCAATCAGGTGTGTTGGTGGAGGGAGACAACCGGAAAACCAACAGGACAGTGGCTCTCGAGGACCAGGGTTCGATACCAGTCGTAAAAAAATTAAGCTGACAAATATTTGTGTGATATGTGATAAAGGCTATACTTGATAGTTCAATACTCTTCAATGCAATCAAAACCAGACTAAGTGGGAGTTGTCACTCTAAAACTCGTCATACACCCAATATTTGTTCCCAAATGAAGAATATGTTACACAAGGTTCCTCCACAGGGACACCAAGATCTCGTTGCTTTGCCTCGTACCTCAGCAGTAAATCCTGACGGGCCTGCCAGAAGAACATATGTTTCAATATACAGGAGACATATAAAACATGGATTACTTTTTTTCTTTTTGCAGGCAACATTTTTAGCAAAAAAAAAAAAAAAGCAAAAGGCCAGCTAACCTGGGAAATCTGAGATATTTTATATTGTAAATCCTCAATGGATTCACTACTGGAGTCTATCATATCCTGTAAGAGAAAAAACAATATGAAAAATATTCAGTCAATTTTAAATTCCACCATCGATCTAGCCATTTACAGTGGCTAGTCAAACGGAAATCTAATTTATTGGGATTTCATGTGATAGATCAAAACAAGGTCGGGCATAATGATACTGTACATGTCTTACATATAGACACATCGATTTGTTAATGTCGTTTTGATTTTGGGTGCAAGTCTGAGTCATCTCGGTTTATACTTTAGAAATTATACTGCAGAGTGACTTGTACGTTTTTTTTCTTCTTCATGATGCATTTTTTGACTGCTGCAATTTATACCCCAGAGCGATTTATAGACCAAAGAATATGGTGATCAGAATACTGTGCTTAGAAAAGTGGGTGTTCATAGAATTTGTTATTGCATAGAAAAATTTGTTCGTTGTGGCTGATGCCTGATTCCATTTCTGATGTAGGGACAGTCATGTCTGGAAGCTAGTATGAGCACACTGGTTCAAATGTCTTATTTGTCCTTTCACAACGGAAGAGCGTGAAACTTAAGAAATTATAGCAATACTTGATGATGGCATATGGCATTTTAAAATCAAAATAGACCAGGAATCAAGTCAAAAATGAACAAGTAGCCCCGGATGCAGAGTGCAGTTCGAGGCGTGCCTCAACGTCGGGTGGACTCAATCATTTGACTCCGCTCACACGGATTTTTCAAAATGGTTTAAATAATTTTAAAAAATCCAACAAAATTTGCAGAATTAATTATGCGCCGTCTAATTAAGTAAAGTTATTTATTTTAAAACACATTGTGGAGCATCAAAAATTACAAACACTCAAGCCTCAGTCAGCCGGTTTGAGGAAGAGGCGGAAGTGCAGTACTACATGTTCCCAGCAGATGGCGCATCACTGGACGGTTGATGTTAGTATTTGGGTTTTAGTCAGTTTTTAATTTTCGTTGTTCAATAAAGTGTCCAAAACGTACTGTAATCGTTATGTGGTAAGGAAAGAAAGAAAGAAAGAAAGAAAGAAAAGTAATTATCAGTGGTGTCTTTAAATAATTCAGGCTGTGAGATAATGATGGTTATGTAAGAGCAGTTGCTGGTCCGATATGCTATTAGAGATTAGATTAGTCTACTAATTGCGATGGGTGACTAGCAAAATAATCTGTGGCAGCAACAATATAACATTTTTACTCCAACATATGTAAACATGTGTTTATAAGTAATGTCTCATTTTATATACATAAATACATTTTATGTTATCCTAAAAAAAGAAAATGTTGCAGTTTTCATTTGCACTAATGGCATTGAATATAATTTTGTTGAGTGCATCATATACTGATAAAGATTCTGATTACTCTTGCAAACCACCGTATCAAAGGAGATAAATGTTGATAGCTGCACACGCCGTTGAAGATTAAAGAGGGTACCTCAACACTGCGTGTGACGCTATTGAGTGCAGGTTGGTCCACGTTAGACCCCAAAAGCTCAGCAGAGAGCTTCGCCTGTGTCGTCGCCAAGCCGTCCACCAGGCCCTTCACTTTCTCTTCCAGCTTTGCATTCTTCTCATCCCCTTCCCGCTGAGCACTCTCAACGTCCCGAGTGAGGGTGGCACGCAGCTCGTCTCGTTCCCGCTGAAGCTAGAGTCACCACACTCATGTGAGCCGATTATCAGAGGGGCCCTGAATGCAACACTTTGCTTTTGATTACCTCGCTAAGTTTCTGCTTCAGTTCCTCTAATTTCTGTTTCTGATCACTGAGCTCCTTTTCTTTTCTCCTTTCATTGGCGTCCTGTTGAAAGCTCAACATCAAGCTGCTGGTTGCTATTTATAAAATGCACACAATATGAAATATCCACAGACAATAAGCAGAATATGGAAGAAAAGAACCTCTTTCCGGATGGGGTTCTTCATCTTTCTCTGAACTTCAACAGTTTTCTCCTGGACGTCAAGAAGAAGCTTATTGAGTTGTTTGTTTTCTGGTAAAATATGGCTCAGATTCTTTTCCTTTTCTTTCTGTTTCGTCTTTGAGTCTTCTATTTGTTTCTAGGAGACAGCAGCATAAAGATTAAAGGACGGGTGGTTAATTATTTCTTTGGAAATATTTCCTTTTGTGCATTTGGGAGCCAATGCTGAATTAAAGACAGAGACTTTTTGGCCACTAAATTAAGCTCAATCAAAAAAACTGCCTTTTCAAATACTGTACTGCTACAATAAGGCCATTTTGCTATTATTGTCCTTTTTGTTTAAAAGTGGTGTTGAAATGCAGCACGTCACACAAACATCTCATATTTTGGTTGCCTTAGCATTTTTGAGCCCTTGAATAATGCAGGAATATTTTATAAAATCTCAATTTTCAATCTGATTGAAGGCAATAGTTTGAAATGGTGTCAGATCAATGTGCTTACCTTCAATGAATCATTGTAATGCAAATCTTGTTCCATGGTTTGATTGAGGAGTACGAGTGCGTCACCAAATATTTGATGGTGGTCTCTGGTCAGAGCGCTGATGTGACTATTCCACTGATCCTCTCGTTCGAGGACTTCCTTTTTCCTCATGTTTTCCAGCTCCTGCTGCAATAGCTCCAGCTTTTCCTTGTAGCGGGCCTCTGTTTCTGCTCAATTGTATCCACAAAATGACATCCAGTTAACCCCGACATATCCCAGTATTCGCAAATTTGTATATATTTGTGGTTCACTGAATATCTTGGCTGTTTGCTGTTTTTGCTCAGGCCAAAGCAATTACATTATTTCATTGGCACCATCTAGTGGAATCTTAGTTTTGCGATTAGGTTTAATTCATTGTTTTTCTTATTATTATTATTTATAATGTCCTGTTTTGTTGGTGGTCCTTGAATGTTAAAAGTGAAACTTAAAGTATGGTTATGCTTCTCTCCCCATGTAGCCACTAATGGCTACTACTAATAGCTACTATACTTTGCCATTACAATTTGTGTGTTATTGTGTGTAAATGTCAAAAGTTGATTTTAACTCATTCACTGCCATTGACGCCTATTCATTTGAACTATTTCTATTAATTTAACATTTTTTTTCCCACTTTTGTTAACAAGAGTATGAAAACCTAGATTTTTTTTTAATTGCACATTTGGAACATATATAAAATTTGTTATTAATTGTGAGTTAACTAGTGAAGCCATGCGATTAATTACAATTTTAAAAAATTATCACCTGACGCCGCTAATTTTTAACAATCTTTTCTTTTTTTTATCGTGAGTTAACTAGTAAAGTCATGCAATTAATTTCGATTAAAAATTTAATCACCTGACGCACCTATTTTTTTATATTTTTTTCTTTAAAAAAAAGTTAAAAAAAAGATTATTATAAATTAAATGCGATTAGAATTTGTCAGTGTAATTAATCGCATGAATTCACTAGTTAACTGACGATTTTATATCTGTTCTAAATATACAATAAAAAATGTCTAGGTTTTCATACTTGTTAACAAAAATGGAAAAAAAATGTTAAACTAATAGAAATAGTTAAAATGATTTTTTTTTACGTTTATAGCCGTCAATCGCAGTGAATGAGTTTTAATGACTTGATACCATGTGTATAAAGTAGGGGTGTCAGGCAATTAAAAATTTTAATCGTAATTGATTGCATTACTTCAATAGTTAACACAATTAATCTTCAATTTTATATCTGTTCTAAATGTACAATGAAATGTACAATAATATTTTTTCCTAAGTTTTCATACTCTTGTTAAAATAAAAGTGAAAAAAATGTTAAACCTAATAGAAATATGGCTGCATCTTTTGGTCATTGATACAGTAATTCCATAATAATTCATGAATTTGAGTTACATTTAAAAAGATGTACTGTACTGTAAAAAAAAAGTGAGTGTGATATTGATTTGTGTTGAGGTAATTTTCTGCCACTAGATGGCATAATTGCATTTGTAAGACATTGGTGACAGCTCAGTGTATTTTCTTTTCATATTAAGAGCGATCTAATCTTTAACCTGAAGTAACTTGTTACATTCTGCACATTTTTAAAATTGTAAAATACAACTTGACACCAGTCTCCACAAATGTATGCATTGTTATTGAATTTATTACTGCTAAATTTTGACGTGGACGTTGCGACTGGAACTTTAAATTAACTCCAAATTAACACACTAATTTTGACAACCCTAGTATTAAGACCTTATTTGTTAGTATGTGTGATGTCATGTCAGTTAATACTAGTGTGTTATTTAGGCTTGAATGCTAGCGCATACATTTGATGAGCCTCACGTGAAGGTGGTTTGTGTTTGAACAATTTAGCTACTGAATACTGTACAATTATTCATGTAACATGGCATGGGTTCACTCTAATTGTGTAGTGGTACGTTCGACATTGACATTGTAAATAAAATAATTGAACTTGATGGGGTGGTAGTGTAAATGGCATGTACTGTACTCCAGGTCAACAGTCAAAGTGATGTCACGCTCTTTAAAAATGTAACAAAGCTTTAGCCGCAAACATGTTTCAGATGATGTCACGTACAATCAAGCTAGTCTAGATGGTACTGACTTGAGGTTATAGGAGCTTGAGGACATAAAGCACGGAAACGCATGACCTAAATCTCAACGGTGTAAAATTACTGCACATTGTGTCTGATGACACCAAACTGCAAAAAAAATGTGACGCTACCATCTGGAAACTTCGCGCCTGTCGATTGAACTGGAGGACAGCTGCCTGCTTTATCGTCTCCATTTGAAGTGCTTTGTTGTCATCTTGTGGCATCTATACGCAACTACAAAGAGGGGTGTCAATTATTTGTGGATTTTCACTGTTGGCGGCAAACCTTGGTATCTATCCCCATGCGAATAACGGATGTTCACTGTACAGGTAAAAACAAAAATGCAATTGCAATCAGCTCCAAGAGAATTAGAAGTTTACCTGTTAGTTGATCCTCCCAGCTCTTTATTAATTTGGCTACATCTTCACTGTGTCCCTGTTGACAAATGCATCGTCAAACCAATCATTTTCTGATCTTTCGAGATAACACAAAAAAAAAAGTTTAGCTCAATGAGAAGCATATTAGCCTCTACTATCTTGATAACAGTTGCTTAAAAAGAGAAATCGTTGTCCTCACCTGCTCCAGCTCACTGACGAGGTTTTCGATGTCGAACTCATGCATGTCATTCCTGATAGCCGTTGTCTTTTTATGAAGCTCCCTCTCCAGCTGGGCTTGCTCGTTCTCCATCGCCTCAGCGGTTGTTACACGGTCAGATTCCAGCTCAGAGATAGTGTTGTGGTGCTCACACAGCAAGTGCTTCATTTTCTGCTTATACACCTGATGTCACAGAAAGATGCAGTTGTTAATTTTAAAAGTTATTCTCAGTGCATTTTGCAGTGGATTAGGGTGGCAAAGGGGTGGAAAGTTTCCAGTAAATTTCCATGGGAAGTTAACAATGGCCCAAAGTCATCTATGACAAACTCCAGCTCCGCCTTGACACTTAAAAGGATAAGCGGTATTGAAAATGGACAGATGGGAGATGACTTTGACCCTTGACTGACTTCTCCATCAACCTGTGATAAAGTTTAGCAGTTACCTACTTTAATCTCTACAAGATGGCGTCCCTCATCCTCCTCAATCTTCTTCTCTTCATTTCTGAGTTGGGCCACAGCCTCCTCCAAGTGCTTCTTGGTCACATCCCAAAAAGAGTAAATCTTATCTCGCTCCAACTGGAAGTAGTTTCTCTCTTCCCGCTCTCTGTCCAGCTCCTCTCGTAGGCTGACAATGTGCTCTATTATCTAGGATTCAGAATTCAATTTTATTGGCATAGTGTCAAATCTCATGCCTTGTAACTTGCTACCCAAAGCATTACATACAAGAACTGTGCCTTCCCACATAATGCTTAGTTGCTTAACTGTCTCTCAAATCAGACCAAATATAAATAATATAGCCACTGTATTTCACATTTGATTAAACTATTCAGCCAAACGAGAGTCTGTCTTCACCCAGATTGTCAAGTTGCTGTAAAGCTAAAGCTTTCATATGCATTGCAGCATAGTTTTCATTCTGACCTGCTCCTTGGACAGCTCGTCCTTAGTGAGTCCATCTATGAGTGCAGCAGACTTGACCTTGGTTGACTTTTTACCCGAACTCTTCTTTTTAGGCGGCTGGACAAAGTTAGCATGTTAGCCGAAACACCTCATTTTGCTTTCATGCCATTAAAGCTAATACAGCACATTCATCTAGCTCATTGTAATTCTCAAGGCAAACTAGAGATAAACTTTGGCTCACCATGGTTCATATGTCGTATGCGGATATCAGGAAGCGTGCTACAAACACGTGTTGCCATGACAACATGAAAAGCGTTTGGGAAAACCGCCAATAGGGGGCAGTAGATTCTCAGTTTGAAGAAGGTTACAATCTATGGTTAATTTAGTCTTAAATTTCTCATTTAAAAATTGTTAAATATATATATATATATATATATATATATATATATATATATATATTTATATATATATATATATATATATATATTGAAAACTCACAGGATATGAAAGTCTACTTTGAAGGGTAAGCAATAAATGGATCTATAAAATGCTCCATTTACTACTGTATGCTCCTTATTTCGTGAGTCATTCCACTCTTCAGGCTGCTCAAAATGTTCTCACATTAGAATTTGAATGAGGTGGACGCACTTTTAGCTATATCAGAAATCCTTTTATTATATCAAATAACCATTTAAAAATTAATTTATGATATAACTGTTATTTGGAGGGCTTATAAGAGGAGGTGAATTTGTCAGAAGTGCTCAGACAAATAAGTCGGATGGACCTGAGGGGGGATGTTCATTAAGAATTGTATTCAACAAATATACCAAATTAATTTGAATACAGTGAATAAAGAGCACTTAGCTCTGCAATTAGATCTGCACTCAAAATTTCTACACAAATTACATAATTAGACTCACTCAAACTCAATGAAGTGGACTTTAGGGAAATTGAAAGATCTCAAAAAAGCATTAGCCTTTGTTAGGAACTTGTGGACTTTTGATATACTATATAGTACTATTAGAAAAAAAGGCACGAGGAGCATGAGTGTGTGTTCCCACTTGAAGTGGCCAACGTGGCTATATGCAAAATGTCATCGGGCGGCGGGAAAGGTAGCACGACAGGTACAGAGCTGACTGAGCTTTTGTTAAGAAATATGACTTCTATAGGCCCTTTGACACTTTTCAGATGGATCTGATACTTTGCTGGGCTAGTCTTGACCTAAAAGAACATACATTATACAGTACAATGACATTACTATATTTGCATAAAGGTAAATAAATAAAGGCACAAAAAAAACATCTAAAAAACACACACACATGTATAATACATGCATCATTTTGTTCAAGCTCTGGAACTTTTTGGACCCTAGTTTCTTCTTGAAGTTTTACGTCAGCTTGAAATCTGGCAGAAACAACACTGAACAACATTCTGTCCATTACGGACAATCAACAGCATCCACTGCACAGCGCACCATCTCCAGGCAGAGGAGCAGCTTCAGCGCTGTCACTGCTCTTACCTGTAGTATTTAATTAGCTTTGTACTGTTACTTATTTTTTTATTGTGGAGAAAAAATGGCTACATAACAACAACTATACTATAGCAGTGTGGCGTTCCATCAACTATGCTTGATGAGGACAGTGGTGGATCTGAAATTAAAAAGGATAACCTGCAGTTTTCTGTGGTGTTTATGATGGTCTCTTCCAGCAACATTCTCTGAAGGTCCAACATACCTGTTGCAGGTCAACTGACGAGTCGGATGGATAATCTGAAGGGGTTCATTCCTATGTTTCAACCTCTATTTGAAAGAGGTGAATGCATACATATTCTCTGAAAGATATTTCAAAGTTTGACAGTGAGACGGATTTACATCAACTTGACACTGTTTGTGGACATTTTCACGATCAGGTCAATGCCCTTCAGCACGTTTGGAATGTCATAGTTCATTTGCCCTTTCTGTTCCACCGCCAGCAGTCTGACAGCCTGCAGGAATGGAGGAAATAAACACAGCCTGTCAATCCTTCTCAGTGGATTAGCAAATGTAAAATAATACTGTGCTGTGGGGAATTTGTGGTTTTGAGAGTAGGTAACGTCAATTATGCATGCCCCCCTAAATAAAAAATAACATGGTGTAATGCTATTGCCATGGTTACTAAAATATGTTTACTATTTGTGCAAAGTATAATGTTAATAATTGCACATCCAAAGTCAGATATAGGGTATCACTGTGTAACAGAAAAGCATTGTGTGTCAAAGTTGTCAAAGGTTTTGCCATTTACAAAAGTAGCTAAATGCGTAGGAAGGTGGTTCCGGGTGTGATGTTGCTACGGTAGTGTGAAAAGTGCCAGGGGGATACAGCACTCAAAAAACAAAACAAAAATACATTAATGAAAATACAATGTCAGTTTTTAGCCAAATCTCGCAACATGCATTCAAAGTCCTCTCAGCCTTTTTATTCTGGCAGGCATTGACTTATTGCAACTATAACTCCTGATAAAATACTGAAAAAAGTGGTTTGTGAGTTCCAAATTTAAATGTATGTATATAAAACTTTGCTAATATAATTAGCAGATTTACCGAAACAAAAAAAAACGCATTTTCTTTCTCATCTTTACCACTCTTTGCAAAACAATCAAAAATAACATGCTCATAGAACAATACAAAATTTGCAATAAGGTTACCACAAATAAATCTTACTACATCCTTCCATAGTTTATTAGTGAGCTCACAATGCCAGAAAAGACGTGACACAAGATGTTTCAGGAGAAGCTAAACAAAATCAACAACGAGCGTCAATATAATTTTTTTTCTTTTTTTTCGTGTGGAAAAGTTGCTAAATCTAGCAACCGAAGTGCTTGTCGCGTCGGTGCACGTGACGAACCAGCGCCGTCACGTGACTTGTTTTATAAGGAAGTCACGCGCTAGGGTTTAAAAACGAGGTCCTCTTCCTCTTTTTTATTCCCTTCGGTTACTCCATCGTTGAGGTCAGACGATGGCCGCTGATGGCCGCCCCTTGGCCGTATTGTTATTCGTGTTAGCCGCGTTCCGGCTCGGATCCTGGGCTCATTACGCCCCGGACGAGGTGAACAGTCTCCCCGGCTTGACGTTCAAACCCGACTTCCGTCAGTGGTCGGGATACGTCCAGGCCAGACCCGGCAAATTTCTTCATTATTGGTGAGACGCAACAGCAACACGAAACACACACTTGGGAATCATTCAGGTGTCACCTGATTACTTTCGCGTTACTACTGTACCCTATCAGGAGTGGGTAGACTAGCCAAAAATAGTACCCAAGAGCGCTGTATGTGACTCAAGTAAAGTACAGTACAGTACAGTACAGTATGTATCAAGTAGTGCTCCAAATAATTACTAGAATAAGAGTAAGTAGACCCAAATATTCAGTGGCAAAAAAGTACTAAGTAACTATGTGTTTAAAAAAAAAATAGTGCATAAATATCAACTACACAAAAATGTAAAATTCGAATATACAAATTTAAATATTGCCCGACTACATCACTTTCGAACATTAACAGGTGTGTTCATCCTATTGTTTCATCTATCAAAAACAATTTTGATTTGTGCCAACCTAAGTGCTGCACATTCGTTTCGGATTGCCATTCTCCTTGCTTTTGTTAAGTGTACAACACTTACTTAGTTTCAACATGTCTGCTATTGTCATTTTTGTGCTGTGGTTGACTTGCTGGTTTTATTGAACACAGGCATTTCATTTTGCAAATGCAGACTGACAGCCTCTTCTTGTATGTTTTCTATGTTTTAAGTGGAATTCTTGTAGGCTGAAATTTCCCTATTTTAAGGCAAAGACAAATGATATGGCTGTTGTATATTTCTGTAATGTTTTATGTAAATGAGTCAACGTTGCTGCCGTGCGGGCAAGTTTATCTGGCTCAGTTTTAGTAGCATATCACAATAGTGACTTTAGGCTTTTACTGACTGCAAATGATTTGAAACCAAGTGTTAAAAAGTAAACGTTTGATTTATGATTGATTTGTCCCATTACTTTTGGTCCGCTTAAAACATGGGAGGCACATATACAGACTGTTGTAATTCTTACATCATTCATCTGATTTGGATGTAAATACCCTCAGCCCTAAATTAAATTTGAAAGTCTAAAGATTAAGCACATCTTGTGTTTAGTGGTGTTTAAAGATGACGATTATGTCAATGTGCCAATATATCATTGCCCTGACTGTACCTTTTGATTGGTGAAATAGTCATGTGACCAGTCCCTCTGCTAAAACAAAATAGATCACCCGAGCAATAATGAATAAAGAAAAAATATGTAGCTGAGTAAAAGAAGCTTTTCCTAACAAAAATACTCAGGTAAAAAAATAATAAAGTACAATTACTTAAATGTAACTGAGTCAATTAAGCTCATTATTACCCGCCTCTGGTACCAAATGTTCAAAATAAATATTGTGTATAATGGACAGTGAAGGTTCATTCTTACTTAAAAAAAAAAAAAAATAAATATTTATTTATTTTAGTTTGAAGGTTTAATGGAGTGAAATTGCTCCTTCTACTTTGGCCAGCCTATTATTATTATTATTATTATTATTATTATTATTATTATTATTATTATTATTTATTTATTCATTTTAAGTACACACACACTGTGCACTTCATTGGTCATTCTAATAGAAAACGTAAAACAAGCTTGTATGTGCATTATGAAATGATCTAATTGTGTGTACCAAAAATATTTGATGTTATGTGTATTATGATTACATTTTTCATGGCCAATAAAACAAAATCTACTGTGCAGGATTTTCAGGCCAAATGCTACTAAAATTGAACTTTTTCCTAGAGGGCAGCATTTTTATTTTTTTTTCATAGTCAAGTCTATGCAGATGAGCTACTTTTACATTTCTCTCGATAGACCTCACCATGTTTACTTTTTTGATGAATGTGAGGTGAATCTTGGTGGTTTGGGTCCGGTGCAGGTTTGTGACCTCTCGGAGGGACCCGGTCAAAGACCCGCTGGTATTGTGGCTCAACGGCGGCCCAGGCTGCAGCTCGCTGGATGGATTCCTATCCGAGAACGGACCCTTCCACGTGAGTTTGCAGAAGTGGCGCAAACACTCAGCTGAAGCGGCTTTCAGCTGTGAATTTCCTCTCAGGTAAGAGACGACGGAGCCACTTTGTACGAGAACACTTTCAGCTGGAACCGGATCGCAAACGTGCTCTATTTAGAATCTCCGGCAGGGGTCGGCTACTCGTACTCCAATGACGGCGACTACGCCACGGATGATGATCAGGTGACTTTCGTCAATGATTGACTGACTTGCCTTGTGAAGCTAAGAAACAACCTTTTATGTTGCTTGTTTAGGTCGCCGAGGACAATTACAAAGCGCTGCAGAGTTTTTTCGCGAAGTTTCCGAGCTTCACTCGGAATGACTTCTTCATCTTTGGAGAAAGTTACGGTGGAATTTATGTGCCAACCCTCAGCTTACGCATCGCTGCAGGAAATAACGACATCAAATTTAAGGTGAGATTCTTGAGCTATAATTCAATTTGTTGGATGCCCCATTTGTGTGTGCCAAGAGTTATTTTGCAACCTTTTTGTTGCACACCATCAAACAAAAATGTCAGAAAAAGTACTGCTGATGACCTCGTCTTAATTTACTCACAAATACTAATTGAGTGTGAAATATGGGCCTGTTGTGTGAATGGATACACAAGTTAATTATACCTTCTGCCATCTAGTGGATGAGAATGTAATTGTCAGGCATAGATGGATGAACAAACATACTTTTTTTTTTTTTTTTGTAATTAATCATTTTTGGATCATTTCTTGTGGCACGCCTGATGATCTCTTGTGGTAATTACTGTACAACAATTTCATTGTATGTTTTTTTTTTTTTTAGGGGTTTGCTGTGGGAAATGGCCTCAGCAGCTATGCACTCAATGACCAGACTTTAATATATTTTGGCTACTATCACGGCCTCTTTGGAGAAGAGTAAGTTTGCTTTTTGATAAAGGGATGACATTTCATGAGCTTGATTAGTACTTGCAATACGTGACGACAAAGAGCATCTTGAAATTCTGTTGACCATATGTTTTTGTTGTAAGCGAATATTGTTAAAAAAAAACTAACAAATTATTCTTGAACATGGCATACATTTCCTTTGAATATGTAACACTTTTTTGAGTGAGCACCATCTTCTCTACTGACTATTTAACATCCAACTGCCACACATTTCACTTAAATGTAGACAGTAACAGGGCATTTCAGACGTGGTTACTCATTCTGAACACTAGGGGGCAGTATGCAAGGAGTAAATACAGTAGATAAGAGATGAAGATGCCAAGTCTGATTACATGTACATGCCATCTTACTTCTGTGTCATAACAATTAAATGGCGAGTAAAAAAAATAATAATACAAAACCGAGCACAGTTTGTCCATTTTGTAGTTTGCTAACAAAGTTTTCTGCTGAGATTGTATTTGTAACATTGTGTGCAGCTTGTGGCGTGATCTTAACAACTATTGCTGCGAGAATCAAAGATGCGACTTCTCCAACTCCACTTCCCAGAAATGCCAGACGCTGGTATGTATGTATGTGTGCGCTGCATGTAAAATGTTCATCTTGCCACACGGGCGACCCATGCCAAGTCGTCCTCTGCTTCTGTTTGGATCTCCCTGCAGGTCGGCGTGGCCTTTAATATAGTGTACAACAGTGGCCTCAACGAGTATGCCCTTTACTTGAACTGCGAGGGTCGCGGTGGGTTTCACCCAGCCTACAAGAAGGCAATGAGTCACCTGTTCAGGAAGTACCGCAAACGCGGTAACGATGTAAGTGCGAGCGCACCTGTCCTCGGATTCACCACGCAGGATAAGCGAAAGGGATCCTGACCCAAAGTGTTTGCGGGAAGCTTTCAGATGGGCCGCCGTTTTCCGTCTCTCTGGCCGAGGTCCCGCCCTGCATTAATAGCACGGCGCAAGCCAACTGGCTCAACAGGGGCGACGTGAGGAAAGCTTTGCACATTCCGGACACGCTGCCACCGTGGGACTTGTGCAGGTATGTTAAAGATTTGCATGGTTTGTTGGTATCCATTTTTGACAGATTACCCCCCAAAAAAATGGCATTTGACTTCAGGACTACAACAATTTATTTGACCAATTACATTAACTGCATTCTTGAAGCTGAGTTCTCCAGGCTGACATTTAAACAATTTTCATTTGAATGGATGTGAGGCAGAAGTGCGAGCGAATAACGTGGGACTCTCGCTCCATTCATTCTCTACTTGTCTTGTGTAGTGTATATACAGATGCGCCTCAATGAATTAGAATATTATAGAATTCTAAATTCACAGTCTACTTCAATTTAAAATGGGATACTTGTATCACAGTACATATTGGAAACTTTTAGAGGGGCACATTTTCTACTTTGAAAATCTTTTAGTTTTTTTTTTCCTTATGTAAAAGTGTTGTTCTAATTTCTTGTTGACTTATTTGGTATTTATATGAACTGCAATCACCCAGATTTTATACACTGTACATACTGTAAATCCTCTGTCTAGTGAAGTGAGAGTGAGTTTCACTTACAAACAATATACTTAACTAAATTGAGTTTACATGATATTGTGATACTTTTTGTTGATTAAAACTTTTTTTGTTTGGTATTTAAATGTACTGTACTGGCCTTCTCAATCTTTACTTTGTAGGTAGTGGCGTCCAAAAAAAAAAGTCAGAAGCACCAATTTGTGTTTAGGGTTACGTTTTTTTGTTGTTTTTTTTTTCTGGAGAGCTCAGTATTGTTCATTCGGTAATTTTACCGATTTGATATGTCATCATCATTGATTTTTTTTTTTTTTTTTTTTTTTTTTACTTTTAATTTTATTTTGTATGTGAGTGTGTATTCATTAGTTCACCTAAAACCTATTTTAAAAAATCCCATACCGTTCACCTAAACTGAACACTTCAGAACCCAGCCAGAGCCGTGAGGCCATCAGGAGACCAGAGGAAGGACCAAAGAAAGAAAAGTGAAATCCAGCACCGACCAGACGCCACCCACTGTTGTGTTTAGGGTTAAGTTAACCCTGACCCTTCTAAAACTGTGTATGTTTTATTTGTTCTACTGTCTGGTGTTTTCTCACATGGTTCCTTAAATGTGAAACTTAATCTGAGGACAAGCTGAAACATGATTACAGAAATAGAGTATGCAATGGAAGGGTTATCTTCACCTCAAAACCCACTTTTTTTTATTATTATTATTTTTCTAGAATTGCTTTTAATCTCTGATTATTGTCCTTTGTCTTGTTTCTTCTGAGTTTATTTGACATGACGTATTGTTGAGAAGTTTCTTTTAATTGTACATTTAGAAATTTTATTTTTGTAAAGTGTCTTTTGAAAAGCGCTATACAAATGAAATGACTGAATTCATATGAATGCTTCTTTTATCTGCAGTGACACCGTTGGGGAGAGTTACACCCACGTGTACGCATCAGTGAAGGACGTGTATTTGAAGTTGCTTTCTTTTGGCCTCCGAGCACTCGTCTACAACGGAGACACAGACATGGCTTGCAACTTCCTGGGAGATCAGTGGTTTGTGGAAGACCTCGGCATAGAGGTACCCAACCCTAACCCTTGTTTGATTTTCCATAGTCTGTCGTTTTTACCATTTGCATGTTTTTTTTTAACCAACATGAGCGCTTGTCAAAAATGTATTGACTTTCATAGATCTAATCATCTTAATGTTGTTTCTAGGCTACCACTAGGTACCAACCTTGGTACCTTGACAACCAGGTTGCGGGTTTCTACCAGCAGTATGAAAATGTTACTTTCCTGACTGTTAAGGTAAATTTAAGATGGCCTCCGTCATATTTGGTGTGGTACTTAAAATACTGATTAACTGTGATTTTCAGGGTGCAGGTCACATGGTTCCACAGTGGGCTCCAGGTCCAGCTCTTCACATGTTCCAGTCCTTCATAACAAATGGCTCCTACTGAGTTGTGATGGAAATAGTGCATGCATTATTTTTATTTTCAGGGAATTTGGATTTTGAGGGAAAAAACTGTTGGGAATTCATTCCGTTCCTTTTACTTGCCTACAGAGCACACTGCAGTGTTTGAGCTCTGTTGTACAGAAAATGCCAAAGGTGACCACTTTGTTCAGTTTAGACGTAGTGCAAAGAAAAATAAGTGTCCTTCTCTCAATGACTCAACTGCATTGTGTTCCCAATGAATCTACACTGCTATCAGTTTGCACTTTTCAGTCATGCCAGTTGACTTGTCAATAATGCTAAAGTTGAGTTGATTATAACTGCATTTTTAATAAAGATTGTGGAAATTAATTTCTAAGGTTTAGACGAGTATCTTTTTGGAAGAAAACACAAGGCAAATCATCAGCAGCTATTTATTCATGTGATTCAATGAACATCAGCACCAAAAAGAAAATTCATAACTAAAACATTTGACACAAATGTTACATTTTAAACTGTAAAAAAAAAGAAAAGAATATTCCTGCTTTATCCCTTCAGATACATTGTTGAAAATGACAAAAACAAAAAACACTTTTGTTTTTAACTCAGTCACTGCCATTGACGGCTATAAACGTCAAAAATTCATTTGAACTATTTCTATTAGTTTAAATTTTTTCCTCACTTTTGTTAAGAGTGAAAATGTACATTTAGAACAGATATAAAATTTGTGATTAATTGTGAGTTAACTAGCGATGCGATTAATTACAATTAAAGATTTTAATTGCCTGACGAGATGATTTAAAAAATTAAGGGCGTCAGGCGATTTAAAATTTGTAGTTAACTCACGATTAATCACAAATTTTGTTCTAAATGTACAATAAAAAAAATCTAGATTTTCATACTCTAGTTAACAAAAGTATATATATTTTTTAAACTAATAGAAATAGTTAAAATTGTTTTTTGACGTCTATAACTGTCAATGGCAGTGAATGAGTTAATCCCTTTAAGTCCATATAACATAAAATATTGCTTTGAAAAATACAACCTGACTGTTTTGGCTGGAAGTGTTTTTCGCCACAAGAGCTCAAAAAGAGACCGATGTCAAGCTTTGGTTCGAGCCGCTGTAAAATGACATTGCCTATGTTTTGCACCCCTCAAGGTGCTATCTTGGTACACACTCAGTAATGGCTTCATAAATGCTAACCGTTAGCATACATTCAAAGAAACATTGTCAACCCCTAACTGGGTCAGCAGTTCTATACATTATTGATTAAGTTTTGTGCTAAAAGTGCCCAAATAAGATTTGAGTCACTTCAAAACAATTGACACATTGCCCCGTTAAAACATCGAAAGGTGCAAATCTGCCATCAAATTTCAGTTCTGTATTGCAAACAGTCAGTCACTAGCCTGGACTTTGGTTTGATGACTGTGAACTACTGCACTTGTTCCTCAATGATTAACATTTACTCTGACATGCAATTTAAAATGTACAAATGGGTACGAACCCATTAACCAAACATTTCATTCTGAGGTCTTCTCTGTAAAAAGTCCCTTAGCGCTTGTAAACGTGAATGAGCAGTTGTGGACTGACAGCAGTCAAAAACTGCTTCTGCTGTGGATTAAAAGCAATCAAATCAAATATAAAAAAAAACAAAAAAACATGCAAAACATTACACGTAAAGGAAAAAGTGTCTGAGGCTGACTTGATAGTCTGGGATGTCTTCACTTTACTCCTTTGTTCTGTAGTGCACATGTGCAATCAGGTGGAGGTCAGGGTTGATTAAATGAGTCCTCAAGTCTTATTGAGTCATTCCGAAAAAAAACGTCCACAGGCTGGGACACAAATGTCCTTTAGCTGATGATGTCCTGATAGATGGAATTAGTCGTGGTGACGCCGAAGACGAACGCTCCGAGCGTAACCATGACGATACCGAAGACCACCAGTCCGTGGCAGCTGGGAATGAAAACACCAATCAGGCCTAATTTTAGGTGTGTACTTAAGTGAAACTCTCACCTGGCAGATCGATTGTCTGTCTCCAACAGTTTGGCTTGGATCAAACATAAACCTTAGAAATCAAAAAACAGATCGTCCACAAACATTACCGTGCGGTATTAAGCCGCGGAACAACTTTTAACGCAAACAAGGAGAGGAGTATACCCGGGAAGATGAAGATAAAGCAGGCCGCCAATCCGCCGATGAGCGAGATGACGCGCCCGATGTCCGGGGTGAAGAGCGCCAGGACGAGGGTGATGACGAACCACAGGAGCGTCTGCACGATCCTTCGCCTCTGCTCGCGGCGCACGCACACCTCCACCTGCTCGCCTTGCCAGCGCAACCACAGACCCTCAATAACGGCCCTGCAGACACACGGCGCCACTGGGGATCAACACATCGCGAATGATAGGACCTTACTGCTGCTAGATCAGGGGTGCTCAAGTTGGGTCCTCGAGGGCCCCTATCCAGCCTGTTTTCCATGTTTCCCTCCTGCAGCACAGCTGAGTCTAATGATCAGCTAATCAGCAAGCTTCGCAGAAGCCTGATAACGATCCTGATCTTGAATCAGGTGTGCTAGTGGAGAGAAACAGGCTGGATACTCGAGGACCCAACTTGAGCACCCCTGTACGAGAGGGTCGGAAAACTAAAAGAGATCCAATTTGGCAGACAGAACGTCTTGCGTTAGCCTTGATTGCTCGGAAGTCTGTGATGAAATGCAGAGGCATTCAATCAGGCACTTTTTTTTTTTTTTTTACCTGCCACAGAAATGCAAAATAGGGTACGAGGTGACCACACAAATGACAATGAACGCCCTGGCGATGGCCACGGCGATGTCATCAGGAGGATATGACATCAGCACGTCCTGGCTGACATTGGCACCAAATGTCAGAAAACCGCAGACACCTGACCAAAATGGAAGAAAATAAAAATCCCCAAACAATAAACATATATTTGTGAAATTACAAAAACATTTCATTACAAATGTGTAGAAGTCCGCATCACTCATATATTCACACTCATTACTATTTATCATGTCAATAGTGATATGCCTCTTTGAGCTAATGGTACCGTACCTGTTCCTGTGTAAACAAAAAGGCAGATAATCATGCTGAGTGTAACAACAAGCCCCCAAGGTTTGAGCGCTTTCTTGCTCATGCTGTTGAACACCGGCACACAACTCACATGGCACTGTGAAGAAAAACACCAGTGATTCATAAACTTTGAAATTCGGGAATTCCAGGAGGACGGAACATTTGTTTTTGATGAGCTTAGATGACAACTAAATGAGTACCTGGAAGCCAAAACAAATTGTTGGCATTGCATTGAAAACTGCAGTCCAAGTGGAACTGCAACAAAGACAATGATTTGGAATGAACAAAAAAAACAGAATAAACATAGAATCTTTTTTGAATCTTTTTTTACGGTACACAGTATGTATCTTATCTTATAAGGTGATTGCCTGTAGCTGCCATAAGTCCGCTTTAAAATTAAATATGTTTTAGTTTGATTGTATCATAAATGATCAGATTTATTTTATGCATTGTAACTGTTGGAAGAAGCTATTTTACTCCTCTCTCGTACATGCGACCAATGAGGTAAAAAAAATTGTAAGTATTTGTACTCTTTTTGTTAGTATTTACCATGCTGCCTTTAGGAAGTAATGTAATATTGTTAGCTTGTTAGCACGCTAGCGCTAATCCGTTAGCACGCTATCATCGTTAGCCTGTTAGCAGGCGTATTTAGTGGACGCTGTTGTAACTATTGGAAGAAGCATTACGATAGCACACTTTCGTTATGTTGTAAGAACACTTAAGTGTTTAAATATACAATTTTAAGGGGAACTCAAGTCAAAATTTAGCCAAGCCTAATTGGTATTCTTAATATTGCACTGGTGGACTAAGAATTATGTAGAATAATCCATCTGTTCATCATCTCGGGGCAGCCATTTTGTCACTCTACCGCCCTCTGCCGTCAACTGAAATTGACATTATAGTGACATCACGTGACCAAACCCAGAAAATAGATTAGCCTTGATGAAGTACGGGGCATTTTCTATACGTTTTATGATCGCAATTTGTTTGTGTGTGTGCGTAAAATACGTATACAATGTGTTTTAATGAGCCGAAATGTGTTTAAAGCATGTGCAACAGGTAAAACTATTAACTCATTCACTGCCATTGACGGCTATAGACGTCAACAATTCATTTGAAGTATTTCTATGAGTTTAACATTTGTTCCCACTTTTGTTAACAAGAGTATGAAAACCTAGAAAAAAAATGTATTGTACATTTAGAACAGATAGAAAATTTGTGATTAATATTGAGCTATTGAAGTCATGCGATTAATTACAAAAAAATAATAATCGCCTGATGCCCCTAATTTTTAATAATCTTTTTTTTTGAACAATTTAAAAATAATAATAATAATTTAAGGTCTAGGTTTTTATACACTTGTTAACAAAAGTGGGGAAAAATGTTAAACTAATAGAAATAGTTCAAATGAAATTTTTACGTTTATAGACGTCAATGGCAGTGAATGAGTTAAGGGGGAATGTATCCCCCTTGGTAAAAGCGGGTTCACTCTCACAATATTTTAACCGCTGATTGATATAAACAAGAACTTGACCTGACATGAAGTGTGTGTGGCGCCCTCACCTGCTGGGAACAATCCCTGGCATGACCTCTTTATCAGGCCAGATGTATTTTACAATCACCACGATTGTAACATACCAGGTACCCATCACACTTAGAGCACTGCAAAAAAAGACACATCGAGACTGTTTAAGAGCAAATGGATTGATGCTCAGGAGAGAAGATACCTCTTCCAAGGCTAAACAGTAAATTTTCATGGATAATTAACTCAGGCATAGGCTTAATTTAAAAATACCCCCCCCCCCCCCCCCGCCATAAATAAATAAATCTCACAACATTTCTTACAATGTTTTATTCTTAAACATTTTCAACTAAAGGATACTTTAAAAATACTATTTAAAAAAAATATATTGTAGAATTTTGGATATCTTCCGCATACTGTATGTTTAATTTTCATGCAGTCATCATAAGGATAATATTTGATTACATTTCACAAAATTTCTTAATATTCTGAAGGAAAAACATTTAAACTAAAGGATACTTTAAAAATACTATTTAAAAAAATATTGTATTATTTTTGGATATCTTCTGCACACTGTATGTTTAATTTTCACGCAGTCATCATAAGGATAATATTTGATAAAATTTCACAAAATTCCTTAATATTCTGACGCTTTTTATTGTTAAATAGTTTAAACTAGCATTTAAGCACTAACTTTTTTTGTGAAATAAAGAAATCAGCAAGTTTTGAATCTTCCACATATGTTTAATTTCGATGCACATTTGACAAAATTGTATTGTTAAATGTTTTTAAGATAACGGATATGAAAAATGTGATACAATTTCTGGTTATTTGGATTTGGGGGGGGGGGGGGGTAATACATAATTCTAGGATTAATTCACACATGGAGATTTTTCAAAAAATCTCGCAGAAATGATTGTTCTGAAATTATATATTTTTAAATCTTTAAAACGACAGTATTTAAAAAAGAAGAACTTATACAATCTCAGCCAATTTTAGCTGTCTGCATCAAAGTAAATCATATTTTAGATCACCATTGATAATCGAGTCATTAAATTGCATGCTACAGTAATAAATTAAAAAAACTTTTAAGAAGATTTAGCATAGTTTGTGTTACTACAAGTAAATTCAGTTGACCTCCTTTGGCTGAGGTAACCAATTCATGAAGTGAGATGTTTATATATATATATGGCATATTTACCTGGCATATTTTTGGAAGCCAATCTCTTTTGGAATGGACAAAGGCAGAATGACCAAAACTGCAGTGACTACGATGGTAAACTTGCGGTTGGTGTACCACATGCCGCTGACGAAGCCGTCAGGAAACACCACCGCAATCACTGTGAAAAGTTTAAAAAATATAAAAATGTTTGATTTCAGATGGATGAGCAGGTAAAAAGTCACATGCAGCAAAAGAGGCCTAGAGTCTAATTTCAGACGTGAGCGGGAGACAACTTTTTTTCCCACTTTCGTTAACAAGAGTATAAAAACCTAGATTTTTTTTTATTTATTGTACATTTAAAACAGAAAAAAAAATTGTGATTAATCGTGAGTTAACTATTGAAGTCATGCAGTTAATTACCAACAAAAATGTAAATCGCCTGACACGATTTAAAAAAAGAAAAAGAAAAACGAAAAGATTATTAAAAATTAGGGACATCAGGTGATTAAATGTTTTAATCGTTATTAATCACATGACTTCACTAGTTAAATCACTATTAATCACAAATGTTATACCTGTTCTAAATGTACAATAAAAATAATTCTAGGTTTTCATGCTCTTGTTAACAAAAGTGGAAAAAATGTTAAACTAGTAGAAATAGTTCAAATGAATTTTTGACGTCTGTAGCCGTCAATGGCAGTGAATGAGTTAAGCTCCATGTACTAGTCCACTCGTTGTCAATTTTAGGAGGTCACTAGTAGGACGAATGGTACACAGTGACCAAGTGCACAGCTTTGCCTTTCTCCAGACTGACCCTGAATTGTGGCATTTTGAAATTTGAAATTCTAAAATTTTAGATTTTTCATCCACTCCCGCATGTGCAACCAGTAAATGTCCTGATCGTTTTGTTTTTTTAATTCATGAATAATAATGAATAGGGATGTTCGATACCACTTTTTTTGAGACCGATACGATACTCAAATCTTCAGTACTCACTGATACCAAGTGTCGATACCATTAGCATTTATAATACATCAAATTTCCCAAAAAACTATGACAGATATTTTTTTAAATGACATATATATCCCAACTAAATTAATTAAATTAAATTAAATATTTTTTCAATTTTCTCATAAAAGTAATTTTGCATAGAGCACACAATAAAATGAATTTTAAAAAATCCATACAATTTTTTTTTTAATCCATAAATATTTGTGGTTGTACAACTTTTTAAGGAAAAGAGTGAAGTGCAAAGAATTCAATTCAATACAATAGGGCTAAAATAACTACCATGTTAAGAATTCCTCAAGCTGTTTAGTGTGTGATGCTTAATTATATCTTGTTTAGAAATCCATGCTTTTAATTTGGAAACCCAAAGGCAAACAAAAAAGCCACATTACAAACACAATGTAGTGTCTGTAAGAGCTATAATTAGCGTCTGCGACGGCCGCCCCCCGTTCTATTTTTAGCACCACAGCTCAGACGATGTTAACAGGCAATTAAGAGCGGCAAACGTAATAAACACGGCGAAGTTACGTGAGCTACGTTCACTCACACAATATGTTTAGTCATGTGATCAGATCACCGGTTTGGCAGCTGTGTTCATACCACTAGATACTTAAAAGTTTTATCGGAGCAGTCGCCGCGGCCATGGCGGGCGCGACAGTCGTATGTTAAATTAGCAAGTCTACTCACAGCAGTCCAGCTGGTCTCCGATGACGATGAAGAAAGCGATGGAAGTGCCGAAAGTGTAGACGGCAATGGCGACCTCGCACAGGACTCCCGTGACTTTGCCACACGTGGCCCGGACCACCTCCTGATAGGTGCTCTCGTTACTCACCTGAGGAAACCAAAGCAGAGATGCTTCATGCAGTCATCATAAGGATAATATTTGATTACATTTCACAAAATTCCTTAATATTCCGAAGGAAAAAAAATTAAACTAAAGGATACTTTAAAAAATACTATTTAAAAAAATATTGTATTATTTTTGGATATCTTCTGCACACTGTATGTTTAATTTTCATGCAGTCATCATAAGGATAATACTTGATTAAATTTCACAAAATTCCTTAATATTATGACGCTTTTTATTGTTAAATAGTTTAAACTAGTGGAATTTTTTTGTAAAATAAAGAAATCAGCAAGTTTTGAATCTTCCACATATGTTTAATTTCGATGCACATTTGACTTGTAAATTTAGAACAATTGTATTGTTAAATGTTTTTAAGATAACGGATATGAAAAATGTAATACAATTTCTGGTTATTTGGATTTGGGGGGCGGGGGGGTATTACATAATTCTAGGATAATTAGAATTTTCTGCATAAAAATGAATTCACACATGGAGATTTTTCAAAAATCTCACAGGAATTATTATTGTTCTGAAATTACATATTTTTAAATCTTTAAAACGGCAGCATTTAAAAAAGAAAAACTTATACAATCTCAGCCAATTTTAGTTGTCTGCATCAAAGCAAATCATATTTTAGATCACCATTGATAATCGAGTCATTAAATTGCATGATACAGTAATAAATTTTAAAAAACTTTTAAGAAGATTTAGCATATTTTCTTGTTGAAACCAAAGCAGAGATGGAGTTCAAAATTGTTCGGCCCTTATTTGCGTCACAGCTCTTGTTTTGGACCACATATGATTTTGAGGAACAGCGCAACCAAATAGTGGTTAGCAAGTCTCCCTCACAGCTCTGAGATCCAGGGTTTCGAATCTCAGCTACAGCTTCCCTTCGGTGGAGTTTGCATGTTCTGACCGGCTTCCTCCCACATTCCAAAACATGCCAATGTGCTGATGTGGCTCAAATGTAAGCAAGCACAAAGGAAACACTAAAACATGATCATCTGTGCCAATATGCCATTCAGGAAGTGAAAGTCTGAGCGCACAATGCAGATCTAAGCATTCCGCTTCTACCACTACAACTTTTGAAAAAACAAAGATGTAATAGAAGTATAAGAGTGAATGAGGTGTACAATAAGAATGTAAAGTTTTTTTTTAATAAATAAAAAAAAGAGAGAGAGCAATGATGATGAGATGTCAAATCGGTAAAATTACAGAATGAACAATACTGAGCTCTCCAGAGCAAAAAAAAAAAAGAAGAAAAAAAAGAATGTAAAGTGTGTGGAGGGCGTTGATGACACGAACCTGACAGCAGTAACCCAAAATCACCAGACCGCTGATAATAAAGATCAGCATGAACTGAAAAGTAAAGAAAGGGAACAAAACATCACATCCTAATTCATTGTAAGCTAACATTTGTGTGTTTGAATCCACATCAAGTTGACAAATATCAGCAAAACTTGTAAACAAAACATTTCTGCAAGTAGACATTGTACATGCAAACAGCAAAATAAGTGAGCTTGCTGACAGAGAGGATCTTTTATGAGATAGCTAATGTTAGCATTTTATGAGCACATGGTGGACTTTCACTGAGCAACATGATTCAGTTAGCAAGTGTGTTCTGTTTAAAAAAAATGTTGCATTTCTGAAAGTTTGTTTTGATATTTTACAATAACAAAGTTTGATATCATTATGAAATTTGATGATTCACAACTCAAAATGTGTATTAATCTCAGACATATTTTAGGTCATTGTTTTTTGGACGGAAAAGCATAAAATTAGCATATACCGTACATGAACTATAGCCATGACATAAAGTATACTAATATAATGTTGACATTCAGTGCAATACATTTAAATTTTTACACTGGTGAAGATTACTTGTAAATATATTTTGCCATCAAAAGCATATTTCCATTGTTGTTGTTGGTATTTTATAGGACTGTTCAAATGTTAAAGGCGTCACTAAAGCAAAAAAAAAAAAGCATCAAAGTCACTGTTGTGCATAAAAAAGCTTATTTTCTGTGTTTTTTTTGGGGCCTAAATATTTGATATTGGTGAAACCAACCAACCATGTTCTACTTCTTATTACAAAAAATATGAATCAGATTAGGGCTGTGCAGTTAATCCAAATTAAATCTCAATTATTACGCTCCACAATTACAAAATTGCCATAATCGTTAAAAAATAAATAAAAGATTATTAATACAAATTTTGAGTTGTTTAAATGTACATATTTGCACTTTGTTTTTTAAATAGCTAATGTAATATCTTGCTTGGTTCAAAAGAAACTTGCATAATTACTGTATAGTGTTTCAACAAAATTTATTTGCCTTAATATTTTTAACGTTTACTAATTTTCTTGTTCTGCACCAAAAAACAAAAGATCCTCCAAATCGTGATTTCAATTATTGCCAAAGTAATCGTGATTAATATTTTCTTCATAATCAAGCAGCCCTAAATCAGATAGAAGCTTTTCTTTTCTTTTTTAATACTGGCATTGAAAGTCATTGGCATTGAGTTAGGAAACTTATCAGTATCGTACTGTTGTGTTTGTAAATGTTTGAGCATTTGTAATAAGAGCTCAGAGTTTCATTTTTCTGCTACATTTGATTGTGTGATTGTGATGAGGACACTAACGGATATTGACCCAATCATTAAATAATTTTCTATATTTTTAATAATTTTGATTGTTTCTTATTTAATATTAAAAAAAAATTAGATGATTAATTTGTAGTTTCCATTAGCTGGGAGCTATAATCATCAAAATTCTTACCTCTTAATGTTAAGCTTTTTTAATTGAATTACTGACAATTATTGATATTTATCTGTATATGGACTGATATGGATCTCTTCTCTAAAATGACCAAAATATTCCTAGTTTTTCCACAAACATTTACCTCTACTCAAATGTAAGCCCTATAGACAATCAACGTTGTCTGGGCTGGGAAGTAGCACTAAATTCACCCATTTAAGAGTCTCACCATTTGAAGCATCACCCCTGCTATGACTCCTCCTGCCATATCGAAGGCTGCCGGGAAGTTGAGCAGGCCGGCTCCCAAAGCCGCGTTCACCACGATGAAGACAGCTCCCAAGGACGACACGCTGCCGCTCGTCCTCCTCTCAGACTCGAGATGCTGCGCCGAGTCCGTGCTGGGACTCTGCAAGAGCCATGCTCGTTCTCCCGAGTCATTGCTGCCAACTCCTCCCCAGTCATCCATATCATTGTTAATGGCCATGAGCTTATTGGCAGGAGGAATGTTGATTGATCTAGGAAGAGGAAGGATTAGTCTTGAATGTTTTCCACAGTGGCCAGGATGTACTGTAATTGGTATTAGTGAGCTGGTGGGCCCATTTTGTAATCTGGAATTATATAAAGTTTACATTAAGACAAAAAAAAAAACATACCGGTAAATGAATATGAAAGGAGTGTATAAATAAAGTTATAAATAAAGTTCAAATGTGTACAGCAGTGTAATTTGATTGGAGCAAAATGTCACTTTACAATACATTCAATTCAAGAAAAAAAAAACTTAGTATGGTGGTCTAACAACGGAACACACTCCTTTTTCTGGTTAAGGTAGTGGGTGTGCTGGAGTAATAATACAAACACACAAAACTTTACTACCAACAACACTTTTTGGTATTTTGGCCATATTGGGATTTAGGAATTTGAGACTTATGTGTTGTGCACTATGTAGAATAAAATAAAAATGTTTATTTTACTCAAATATTAACATAATATAATCTGAGAAGCTCATCATTTTTGCAGACGTCTCTTCACCCACCCCCTACAGTTTTAGTGTGAAACAGCATAAGCACAACTAAATAAAACTAACTGACAAAAATGATGAGCACATCATAAAGTTACCTCTACAAACTAGTGGATATCCAGTCAGTGATGTCTGCAGAGCCGGTGGAAGAGAAGCCAGCTGGACAAGAAGATCCTAAGCTATCTATACTGTTTTATTCTAATCAGAAACTCCTGAGTTGGAAGCATTAAGTAGATGTTATGAGTGATTCGATCAGTGGATCGTTTACTTAACAATGTATAATCATGTTTGCCAATGCATGCCTGTAAGTGCACTCAGTCTTTTTGTTGTTCAATCACCATCGTGTTAGCTAAATTAGCGACCTTGGTGAATTTACGTTCATTCACCTAAAAATAAATTAAGACCAAAAACAATATTTTCCTGCGTTCATTTTAACCCACTCCATCGGCGTGTCGAGGGTAGATTTGGGGGTAAAAAAAAAAGAAAAGAAACGATACCTTTTGTCATCCAGGAGCCTCTACCGCACCTAACCAGACAAACATACAAAACTGAGGGACACGTGATGCCTAATCACGTGAGTGGGGAATTGTGGGAAATGTAGTCATTTGTTCGTTAGTGATGCCTAATCACATGACTAGGGAATTGTGGGAAATGTAGTAATTTGTTCGTTAGTCTCGGGATTCATCCCCCCCCCCCTCCTTTTACGACATACGCTTTCTAGTACGTAATTTAATCTTAGTTGAAAACTATGGCAAGCTGTTAGATGTTATTAAGGTCCATATAGAACGCTGTTCTCACTAGTAAGACAATAAAGCTCACTACTGTAGTCAAGTGCTGTCTTATTAGTGACTATCATTGCTAATGCCACTTTTGGGCCGACTAGTACGCATTACGCAGATAAACCTTTAGTAAACTATGGGAACTTTGCACTCAATTAAAAAATAAAAATAATCAAATGTAAATACTTTAATTCGATTTTTTTTTTCCAAATACAAGAATTAAATTGGAAATTAAGGGGCATTCTCAAATCTTTTCTGAAAGCCCTGCTACGGAGCAACACAAACTATGATTATAATGCCTGTTGTACTGCTGATCAAATTCACAAGAGCGTGTCTACTCTATAAGGCAACTGTTGTTTGGGCTTTTAAAAATATAATAGTTACTTTGTCACATTTTATAGTAGTAGAAAAAACTATCACAAGAACAGAATTATTCTATCACGATTTATTGTATATGACCAATGTTTTATGCAGAATACAGAGGCAAATGGTAATGTTTGACATTCAAATGCCCTCAATGCTCATCTCTTAATGATGGACTGACATTTCCCCTCTCCCTATTATTGAAAAACTGAATAAATCATCTCTGTAGTTTTAAAAAAAACAAAACATCGCCCACTTCCCTACAGAACTCAATTAGCATTTTGACGCTCATGACTGTTTGTAAATTGTTTTGAGGATAACATGACAAGTCTGACTGAGAAACTGCTGCTCTGCAACCGACAACACTCAGTTAATATTTGATTAAAGAGGTAAAATAACTAAATAAGAGAAAGATGAGATAGATCATCTAAATACAGAAGAGTGATAATACAAAAAAAGTAATGACTTCATCAGGCGATGAACTAATCAGACAATAGAGAAATTTCTTACAAAGAGTGCCAGCATAATCCTGAAAGTCCTAGTGCTTTAGTTTGAATAAAGTAACAAAGTGCTTAAAAAAAAGAAAAAGACAACATTTACACATAAAATGAGTGAGCCAAAAGCAGAAGAGCAGCAGCTGGGTTTGTTTCACACAATAAATAAAACAAGATTACAATAGATATCTCAGTCAGCTAAAAGTGAATACATTGAACAATTTAGCAGGGGAATCTGTAGTTTAATGACATGGTTTTGAAACAAAAACAAGAAAGTAAACCATTTGAGCAAGTTGACTGACTGTAGGCTGATGAAGTTCAACAAAAAATGCCTAACTGTGAACTAGAAATGAAGAGAGACGACAAGTGATGTATCAAATCTCCTCAACCTCGCCGCTTGGCTTGTTGTTACTCTGCCAGCGGAATCCGCTTTACTTTGAAACGGCGTGGATGGCCTCCGCCAGGTATTCTACATTCCCAGAGGTCACGCCTGCCATAGAGATTCTGCCATCCTTAGTCATGTACACCGAAAACTCCTTCGTTATGCGTTCAACCTGGAAAAGAAAATTTGGGTTGGGGCATTAAGGTACCGGTAAGTACAACAAATGGTCATTGGCTTGCCTACTGAATTGCTGCCTAAAAACACAAAGAAAAAACTGTGTAATGCTACTATCTAGTGGCCGTAAAAATAATTACAGTTAGTGAGGTACATTTAAA
The DNA here is from genome assembly GCF_051991255.1 of Vanacampus margaritifer. Taxonomy (NCBI): domain Eukaryota; kingdom Metazoa; phylum Chordata; class Actinopteri; order Syngnathiformes; family Syngnathidae; genus Vanacampus; species Vanacampus margaritifer. Next base: position 16,879,841 of record NC_135435.1, on the reverse strand, counting down.
ACCGCCACATTAAATAACAAGCAGCAATTGTTACAATGATAGGTGACTCTGCACTATGCCAACAACGCATGCGCATAATAAGTGCCACGAATGGCTGTGGCCAATGTTAGCAGCTAATGTGGCTAACTGGTATGACCGCATTCTGCTCGTCGGCGCATGTGTACCTGTTCAGGTTTCAGGCCCGTGAAGCAGAACATGCCGATCTGGTCGATGACATGCTGCCAGTTGTGGGTGGAGCCATTCTTTTTCAGGCCGGCCGCCAGCTGTTCTCTCATCTTGATGATGCGATCGGCCATTCCGTGGACCTCCCCCAGCCTGCCGCACACACAATGACGACAACAGTTAGCATAGTCTCAAGTTGTGCATGTTAGCATAACAACTTTTACCAAAGTGAACGCAGATCTGGCGTGTTTAGAATAGTGGCAGCAATTCTCGCTCCGTTCATTGGCGGGTTGGAGTAAATGGGCCTGATGAGGATCTTGAGCTGAGACTCCACCCGCTTCGCCTCCTCACTGTCCTTACACACCACAGTGAAGCCTCCCACACGCTCACCTGGCAACACAAAAACAAGAACATTAGATCAACTTGTTTCTGCATGTCAGCTTCGTTTTGAAGGGACACCTGCTGGTACTTTAGCATTCTTACATAACAATGTGCATGCAAAATACAGCAAACAGCTTTGTTTTAAAAATCTAACAAAAAACTAAGTTTTTCTTTTAATTTTAACATTACTAAAATAAACTTTCATTTATTTTTGTTTAAATTTTAACAAAAGCAAAAAGCATCTCTTCTAAAGTTAAGTGAAATTTTAAATAAATACATACATAAAATTTTTTAATTAATCTCTTAAGATCGTATCTCTCTGTGCTTGCGAACAGCAAATTTTGGGTTCTCATCAGAGTTGGTCAAAGGTTTCAAAAGAAAACAGTGAAAAACTGTCAGAACATGTTCAGAATTTCTTTGTGACAAGTAAAAAAAAAAATGCATGTGAACATCTTTGCAACCTTTTGCAACCTTTTACGAACCCTGAAGAAAACACAAATTTACTAAGTTCGCAAACATTCGCCGCTGAGAGAGATACCATCTTTAATCGGCCTTCAGATTTGTAAAAAATGGCCGATGTCGATATTCGTCAAAATGTTAAATACCGTCACGGATAATCAGCCCGACCGATTATCGGTCTATCCCTAATAATAACATCAGCTTCTAGACTCGTGTTAAAAGTACGTGTGGAACCCTGCTGTGGTGTATTACACTGACCGTAGAGACCCATGTTCTTAGCAAAGGACTGGGACAGCACAATGTTGTGGCCCTGTTCGATGAAGTAGCGCACCGCCCAGGCATCGCGATCAATGTCTCCACTTGCAAAACCCTGGTAGGCCATGTCGAAGAACACCAACAAGTTGCGCTTCTGTAAGGCGAGGAAGACAGATAGAAGAGGAGTCAATAAAAGTGAAGCGTGTGGTTATCTTCCCTGCCTTTGGAACCATCACAAATGCTGATTGCGAGATGTGCTTGTGGCCGTGTTTACTGAGAAAAGGGCGAAATACCTTCACAATGGCAGCGATCTCCTTCCACTGTTCAGGCCTGGGGTCCACACCGGTGGGGTTATGGGCACAGGCATGCAACAAGATCACACTCTGCTCGGGGATTTTCTGTGAAAAACAGTTAAGAACTTTAGATGAGTAAATAATAAATAAATTAAAAGGTCATGTAGCCCATATAGCTCACTGGTCACGTTTTAATGTAAAGATTTAACACCTTGTAATCTGATTTGAAAAAAAAAAATTAAAAAATAGTCGACCACCCATGCGACTCATCATGTCTTACAGAGATGTCCTCCAGAGCGCCGTTGAAATCAAAGCCACACGTGGAGGGGTCGTAGTAGCGGTATGCTTTGAGCTGCATTCCAGCGTCTCTGAAGATGGGTGTGTGGTTACCCCAGGAAGGTTTGGGCAAGTACACATCCTGAGGACCTCCATGGAACCGAGACTGGGCCCCCAAAAAAAAAGACACGTGAGAAAATTAAGCCTGGCCTTACAGTTCATTTGGGCCAGCGGACTTACAATACTATACAAGAGCGGATTACCAAAAAGTTAGCTCCAATACGCAGCGATCCAGTTCCTGAGATGGTCTGGACAGTGATGCTCTGTTGGGAGACGACTAGTTTACAAATGGAACCATCTCTGTGCTGAATTAGCGCACATAAGCCAACTTACCCTGCCACTCTTCAAGACCTCATTATCAGCTCCGAGAGCAAGTTGGGCACAAGCTTTGCTAAACTCTCCAAAACCGCCAATGGGGAGATACTCCTTATCCAGCTGCTTTGCTGCAATCAAGGCCTCTGCCTGAAAAACACGCCAGAGTGTGGTTACATACACAAATTCAAAACAAAAACATGCAGCCTGTCACACGATAAGAGGGCATTAACATGTGTTTGTGTGCAGTCTTACCTTGCGAACACAGCTGAGGACGAAGGGCTTGCCTTGGTCATCCCTGTAGGCTCCCACCCCCAGGTTCATCTTCTTGGGGTTTGTGTCCCTCTTGAAGGCTTCGGTCACCCCCAGGATGGGATCAGGGGGACCCATCTGCACTCCACCCCACCAGGAACTGATTGGACAAAAGACAATGCATCCATTATGAACAGCAGCACTAATGCAAGCGTTCAAGGTTCAAACGGAAGTATTTGAGGGCCTAGGTCACACTGGTCACGCTAATGTAATAACTGTGGTCTGTGATGCTTGAGATTTACAAATCATGTGACCTGAGGAGACCACGTTGACGTAGAGCACATGAATAACACGTGAGTAAGAGGTGCAACGTTACAGGAATGTCATAAATGTTACATTTGCTATTGAACTGAAATATTAATTGTTTTTTTTTAAATCCACAGCATTAAATATATATTGAAGATTTCTTTAAAAAATAAACATGCAAAGTTCCATGTTAAGACAGCTGAACATTGGTATCAAGTTTCTTCTGCTTTGTAAACCCTCTTAACTGCAGCTAAAATTAGGATTGAAATCTCTGCAAAGGGCAACGGTCTCCAAGAACCTGCTCATAATAATAAATCACCAAAATAATAATGTGGAAGAATTTATTTGTAAGCAAAATTCTTTCCAAAGACTGTGTGAATATTCAAACTCTATTTACTACATATGCAAAAGATTTGTCAAGACAGCTGTTACATATTTTGTCAGTGCTTTCTCAAAGGCATTCATGAGAATCCAGGATAGAAAATAGATAACACATTTCAAGTGATGCATTACAGTTGACAATTGCACATAGAACCTTTGAACACCTGAACTTCAGTTTATAAACATTAGCTATCAGGGATCAATAGATCAAAGGCCGCCATAGGGTCAATTATTTTGCTACAAACACCTACAAAGAAATCCCAAGTCTGGAACTAATTTAAAAGAATACATCCAGGATATTTTTTAAGCATTTAAAGTTTAAAATTAAGAAGGATAATGGATAGATGGGTGGAGAAAACGCCCGAAGAAACTAGTAGGGGCTCGCTAATGTAAAAATGTAGAGACAAAATTAAAATAAAGACCATTTAATCTATCAAATAAATACACATTTTAAATCTATCGGACTATGATTACATCTACACGCATTTTCAAGCAAAAAAAAAAAGACAGACTTATCCCAAGGAGAGACTCATAATTGCGTGAACAACGCCTCTATATTTGAACCAATCAACGACGGAATACAGCCCACAAAAGCCAATCAGGACGCGTGTATTTACCAACAACGGCAAGCCGGTTGGCTCTAAATTATCAAATTTGCATTCGCTAAACTCACTGCACCACAAAATGAGGAACTAAATACATATCAGAAGGCGAAAACAAGTTATTGTTGCATTGTTTTTCCTGCATTTTACACAAAAATATATCATTATGTAGACATTTTTGCCCAACCCATAATCCCTGTGTATCGGCTTTACTGGAAGTGGTAGTGATTCCTGAAATTGATTAACAACATTGGTGATTTAAAATCCCAAAATGGCACAACAGGTGCAAATTTGCAATTGAGGCTAGTCTAGGAATGATCCAAAAAGCGCCAGGCGCAAACAAGCTCACAGTTTCGATGCCAGGGCCTGCTGTCACCCAATGACCCCTGACTACGTTAGCTAGCCAGTTAGTGCGGCTAACATTAGCGCCTCAAAGTAAGTAAGCTTCCGTCAGTGCGAATATTATATATTCTACTGCAGCCAAATAAACTAGCATGAGCGACAATTACCATCGTGGCTAAAACATAGAACATACGACACTAAAGAGCATTTTAACACAATGTCGCGGTTTACCTGTTACGGGCGGACATAACCCCGAGTGCCGGGGTAATGTTCCCCAAACAGACGAACACTTTATTGGACTTGAGCAGGGCCATTTCTGCGTGCTTGGGGAAGCTGAGCCTGGCAGGATGTGGACGGATGAAGGGCAGTCACGGCCACGGTGAGAACCACAGAGGACGTGATGACGTCACGGTACACGCAAACACGCCGGACGTTGTTGGTCATGTGGTATGCACGCGCTTGAAATAGTGTAGTGTGATTTGTCGATTTCTTACTGCTTATTTGACAGCGAATAATGGCACAGAATTATTTAAAAAAAATACAGTTTAAACTGACAATAATATGTATGAATATCCCTCATTGCGATTCATTTCAATATATGGTGGCATTATGTTTTCTGTACGTCGCTGACGTTCCTTGCCTGCTTCTGTAGTGACACAATTTGTCCACTAGATGTCACAATCTTACATCATTACAGCAGTGGTCACTGGTTATCGCTCTGTGCCACTTTAAAGAATACTTCTGCTCTCCAAATACCACCTTCATCAACATTAAAATACATTGGCGTGGTACGCTTGACTGTTTACAAAATCAATAAATGCTTTATATTTACTGTAGTATATTACATTCTGTAATGATTCAATAAAATGTATTGTAAAAAAAACTGAATAAAAGTGCACCTTAAAAAAAAAAAACTTTCAGACTGAACATTGTAAATGCATTGAACATAAAAGTTAAATACAACTGAATTGTGTACAGGCAGTGATTATTTTGCATACTACTGGAGGGAGCCTATGTACCACACTTTGAGAAATTAAACATGGACAGTGTTCACTACGTTTTTTTTTGTGTTTTATTTATTTACTTTTTTGACTCAAGCCAGGCGGTTGAAATTTTAAAGTACTCAAACTTTGTAGGCCTACATAAGTGGAATTACACATTTGGGGGGAAAAGGTCAAAGTAGAAGAACTGATAGGTTGAATATATGTTTTCCAATGTAGGAAGAAAAAGTGAAAAGTCATCAAAAATACTTGAGGTACTCCACTCGAGTAACATAGTACTACTTTGCACTACTGTCATTGAGTAATTTTTGAATAATAATAAAATAAAATAATAATAATACTTTATACTTATAATACTGAATTACAGTATCTAACTATCTTCCTGGATTGGCTGGACGTTGGATGGATTTAAAAAAAATCCTTAAGATTATGTGAATGTTAGACTCAGGATATTTTTGGGGTTTTGTTTTTTGTTGTTCATTTTTTTTTTACATTGAATATTATGTTGATTTTTATTGAATTTGAATATTTTGAAAAAATGAATTTGAATATTTTGAAAAGTCAACGTTAGAAATTTCCATTTAAATTTAGATGGCACAAATATACTTCCATATTTTTTCCACCAGAAAATAGTACTGTTTAGAATGATGGCAAGTAAAATGTACCCATTTAATTGTTTTTAATTCAATATAGCTTTTTTGCTTCCTCTTTTGGCACATTTTCACCTTGATGAAGCTCTTTACCATTTGTTGCAAAAACTGCGCCCTGACTCTGAGTAATTAAAGTCATGAAGATTACACAAAATTGTTACATCTGGGACAATAACGGTCTGAACTCAGGGTTTTGTTTGCTTTTGTCAGAAATTTTGGATTGAGTTCCAAATTGTATATGGAAATTTATCAGAATCTTGCAGTTTTCACTGTAACCCAGACAGCACTGTGTTTTGAATTGCTATTTCAGAAGTGGCACCAGACTGAGTTCATGTCTGCAGCTGAGGTCTGCGATGTGGGATCAGGCAAAGGTTTCTAGGGTGATCCCCCCCCACCAAACTGACAGGAGAGCACAGATGCTGCCCTCCTGCTTCCCCTCCCACATTCAGACAACTGCAAATACCTTTAATACATCCAGCAGTTTTATTCTTTCAGTATTTCTGTCACTTTAAGTATTTCCTGGCAATCCTATTAAGCCTACGGACTTTGAATGTACAGCATATTATTACATGGCTGGATGTAAGCTTAGTCAACATTAATATGAACAGAAACTTTGATCAAAAGTACTTATGTTCGAGTGTGTGTTCCTATAAAACCACAAATACGTTTTGAAGAAATTTGTTCTGGTGAAGCATGCAGGGCTGACTAGCAGAAAAATGAAAGTGCTGCAAAAAAAAAAATTAATAAATGAGGACAAACTGATAAGAAGAGAGAAGTGCTAGGGGATGTTTCTCAACGTAGGCTTCTTTAAAACCTGTTTTAATGCTTGTGCGCGTGCGTGCGTGCGTGCGTGTGTTGCGTTGCTAAAAGCCATTATTTAGCATTTTCTTCATAAAGATGATTGATTTCGACACCAACACTCGGATTAGGATGTAATAAATGCAGCTTCTCTCCTCACATCTATGCCTGTGATATTTTCCCAAATGCAAAGTATAATGGCTGCCGTGACAGCATGCAGCTTCGTCAATGAAATGATGCGAGTATTACATCTCTGTTGCGCTAATGATACTCGGCTTGGGTCTCTGATTTATTTGCTTTCAAACCTGTTAGTGTTTGCAAAGTGCAACATCTTCACACATTTTATTTTTTATTGTTCAGGGATTGGTTGTCATTTGGGCATTGTTATTCTTACGTTTGTTTGCAGTTAAAGGTACAAACAAAAGGTATGAAGTATAACCTACCAATCAATCATTTGGAAGTAATTGTTGATTCATTGTGCATGAACAAGTTCACGTTTCTGTGATAACCTGAGCAAATGTGGTAGACACACAGTCAGCTCTTAGGACGGTTTCAAACTCCTTCTTGCACACAGATTATAAACGAATAGAGAGCTTATCTATCCGCCTGTGTAATGAATATTAACATATTGTATGTATTTGAATTGGAGCACCTCAGGAAGCAGCAGGGTCCTCCCGTCTTGTACATTCACAATTATAAAATATCCGCCCTTTGCATGACTATATGCGGGTGTCGGAGGTGGTGGGGAGGTTGTTGGAAAGGAGGAGGATGAGGGGGGGGGGGGGGGCTTGTAACAGAGGGAATCTCATCTGTTTGTTTCACTCGTCTCATCTCCCTAACTGCAAGCGTCTGATGTGTGTGAAGGAATCAGAGCGGATATAACTCTTTCCTCGTTGTCAGCAGTTAACAGCTTCGACTATACGCTTGTGTTACCCAGCACCCCCCCCCCCCCCCCCCCACGCCCTTGTGTATTTGTCCTTGTGTGCATTTGTACAACACAAAACACTGTTCGAGCTCTCGTTTTTTTTGTGAGATTGTGTGCGCGTGTTTGTGTGCGTGTGTATGTGTGAAGAGGTTGGCTTCAAAGATAGTGAGTTTAATTAAAGATGAAAGTGCTGATGATTAATTGATGGAAGTAGAATGTTCCATAATGGGCAAATACTGTATATAAGGAGAGGGAGGCTTCGCTCTACACAGAAATTAAGAAAATTGTGGGTGAAAAGAGTGATTATTCAGAGTTGAATTCCAAATTATCATCTTTAAACTACTGGGTTAAAAGTAACCCAAATTGGATGAAAAAGCTAGCCCAGCGTTGGGTCCAAAAGGAACTGAGCAAATACTGTGTTATTTATTTTGGGTTGAGGATTTGACTGAGCATGGGTCAAGATTTTGATCCAAAAAGGGCGGGAAAAAAACGACCAATACTCATGAGTTAAGTAAAAGCATCATTGTGATTAACACTATATTTTTTTAGGGATGTTCGATACCACTTTTTTTTTTTCCAGATCGATACCAATACGAAGTGAAAAGTGAGGGAACATTATAGTATAGCATTTTTCCTTAACCCGTGGGCAGTATTTTATTTTGAAATGGCTTGGTCAGAACCAACAAAAAGCCAAAAACGGGTCAGAATTACGCCTAGGGGTTAAAATTGCATGAAATTAATTGCAATTTTCTATTCTTTCTCATTCTATTAATTTCTAGTTCCTGATCATAAAACGGCCACAAGAAAGCAGCACATACTGGTATCAGCCAATGACGCGAGTACTGATACCTTAAAGAGGAAGTCAACCCTAAACATTTTTTGACAATAATATGTTACTTATATGTGACCTCATTAAACAAAACATGGCATTCTGATTAACTCATTCACACCCACCTATTTCCACTGAAGCAACCCCTTTCGCTCCCGGCTGTTTTACTGGATTTTGACTGATTTTGCAAGGTCAACAGAATATTTTGTTCGATTGCTAAAAAAACATGCCAATTACCAAAAGAAAAATTTGAGTCTCTTCTTTCATCAGAAAAAAAGTATGAATGTATCTGTTTCAGTTTTGCAGCAATTAGCATTAGAATATAGCTATGTTTCATCATTATTCACAAATCTGTTTAAAACAGTGGGGAAAAGAGCCTTTTTGCAACATGGCCCTGGTTGATCTCTTATACTCTGCTGCCACCTGCTGGCCATTTTTGTAATAACTAACATTGCTTTAAACTGCCTTTTCATGTCAGAAGCTGTATCAAAGCCTTCTGCTCCAGCATAAAACAAACAAACAAACAAACATACAAGCAAACAAAAAAAACGTATAAATATGTTTTTGGGAGTGCAGGACAAAGTATTAAAAAAACATATTTATACGTTTTTGGGTTTGAATGAGTAAGATTACATTTGTGAAACATGACTTATGAAGCAAAATCCAGCCATTTTTATCCATATCCGAAGGCGGCCATTTTGACACTTGCTGTCGACTGAAGATGACATCACAGTTGCTCAGGGCTCTGGAAACGACCAATCATAGCTCACCTGTTTTCTGAAGCTGGGCTGTAATTGGTTGTTACCTGAGACCAGAGCAACTGGGATGTCATTTTCAGTCGACAGCAAGTGGCAAAATGGCCGCCTTCTGATATGGAAAAAAAATGTTGGATTGCGCTGCTTAACTCATTTTCCACTAACAGAATATTAACCAGAATACCGTATTTAGACTAGTGGGGATGCATACAACATATTGTCAAGATTATTTTTGGGGGGGGGGGGGGCATCCCTTTTAAAATAAGGCCAGGTATCGGCCACTCATCCATCACTCCAAATTTTATTACCAGCATTTCTAAAAATAAGAAAGCAACTTTCCTCTTTCAGGCGTCACCACAAGACACTTACATGATATTTTGAACACAGTTTTTTTCAAACACAGTTACAATAAATTTACACACAAAAAACACGTTATATTAAAGTTGCATTGCAAATTTGTCACTTGTTTACTCGTGACTGCCATCTTTGGCCTAAAGTGTAACTGCAACCTATGTGTCAAGCTCGTGCATGGTGTGTGTGAGTATGTGCGCTCGAATGAACTCTTCAGCATTTTTCTTTATGTGTATGTTAATCGAGAAATCTTTAATAAATACAGTACACCAAGTTTAAGATGGTTACTTTGCATAAAGAAATGACAGTTGTTTCCTTAGGTTTTGTTGCCACTTTGTCTGTATTCATGCAGTAGGAGTGAGACAATCCTCCTTCTATGTGTTTTGCCAACTCGGCTCACTTTTATCTAAAAGCGCCACAAAAGCCTTGGCATGAAAAATGGAGGAGCTCCCAGTCCTACATCACGCTTTCTGTTTGTAGAAGATTGGACAGAGAAGTTGTATCACTCCGGCTGCTGCGCTTACCTTTCCGCGCCCGGACTGTAATCTTCACTCCACTTCCAGTGGGATGAAATTATTTTCTCTCACATTGCATTGTTGCAAGGTGAAATAATCCTCCTGCTGTTTGGGGGGAGATTTCTTTAGTGTGGAGGAAATAACTAGAGCAAGAGTCTTATGTTATATTTATTCATTCTCTCTGTAATATATTTAATAGAACAGTACAAGCTTCATGAAATAAACAAGAGTGAATTGGTTTAGACTAAAATAAATAGAATACACGAACAGAAGTATTAAGTGAGCAGGGGCATAGATGGATGAATGTAAAACTGCAAATGCTTATTAAAATGTGAAATAAAAAAAACAACAACGTTGATTACACGATTGATTTGATTGCTAGAGCTATTTCACCATGTTAAAAAGATTCAACATAAGGGCCAGGCAGTTGATTGAGTGCTTTTAGGAGCACGTTTAGTTTTCTCTCTAGCAGTGTAAGCAGGTCATACATGCACCAGGTTACAACAGGAGGTAGGAAGGAGGCAGTGGGGGGTACGGGGCGGTGGGCTCACAGCTCAGAATCCCGGCAGAGGACGATCTCCAGCTCGGTACGGAACAGTTTCCCTCCGTCTGACAGAGCCATGATGCTCTTCTTGTACCCCGACAGTCCTGTGACGTCCACATCCTGCCAACATGCAGTTTCTTGGTCAGAAAAGTTGATAAAAAAAGTGAAATGAGTTATTATTACCATTTTGTTCTTATCAGAGAGGTCCTTCAGCAAAGCATCCAGCTCTTGCTCGTCGATGTAGCCATTACCATCCTGAGAAATAGAGAATACACAATTTCATGTTTATTTGGGTCAATATCACTATTAAGTGCTTTTGGTGTCTTCATCAGAATCAGAATCAATCACCGTGAAAGTGTAACAGAATAATCACATGTTTTTTTTTGTATTTTAATTGATTATACAAACCCCAAAAATAAAACTTCAAAATGATAACGTGTATTGTGACAGTAACACTCCATTACAAATCAGTCATGCTACATCATGGCTAACGTCTGCTTGCTACAGTGCTAATGCTAGCTTTGCTAGCGCTGCCATTTTTTCAGAAACTGGATATGCGTTCTCTGTGACTATTTATCACGACGTCACACTTTCATAATCACGTCTTTATGACGGCCCTTGGTTGAGAATGTTGCACGATAGTGAGGGCCGCAAGGGGGATTAGATTAGTGAAAGGAGGCTACATTCAGATCTTGATAGCAGTTTTAAAACTGCTAACAACCCCCTTTAAAGTAACACTGAGGAACTTTTCAACCTTAATAAAATATTTTCATAACTCTTGTGATGAGACATTGACTTAATACTAGTTGAATGGTACCTTTGCCATGGCCTGAGGGCGTCTGTATCATTTTTACTGGCACCAAACAACTTTGAGGAGGATGGTAGCAACACTGTGACAAAAAACTACAAAAGTGCTGACTGCTTTGTGGCATACGTCACTTCCCCCTTTACCCACTCGTTACAAAGACGGAAGTCAATTTGAATGTCGTGAGCTAAAAAAAAATGATGCAATGCGCTTGTCCTCATGAGAAACGTGGTCTTCCTTCAGGCATAACGTTACCGACTTTGTCCGTATGGCGGCGCCATAATCAACGTAAACGGAAAGTTCCTTAGTGTTGCTTTAAATACAGTAGTTTGTCTACGTTTACCAGTCTTTTTCTCGTTCTTTTGCTTCTTCTGGCAGCAACCAAATCTACTTAATTTTGACCATTCCAATGGTGTCCCAATACTTTTGTTCATCAAGTACATTTAAAAATGGACAGAAAAATCGGTCACAACGTCGCTAGAGGGGATTAGTCAAGTAAATAATACCTAAAAGTACACATTAATAAATCATTAGAGGTGGGTGCTAAAGTGCTACATTTAGTCTGTTAATCAATTTACTAACTATCAACTCAAGTAACTTTTGGGGTAAATTGTACTGAGTAGTTTGATGGAACATAATTTTGACTTTGGTTGGGGAGAGTGTAGCTAGACAGCATGGGATGATGGTGTGTAAAATTAAGTTGGAAGTGAGAAAAAAAGAAAACAGCAAAGCAGAGAACCCTGTGGTGGAACTTGAGAAAGGAAGAGTCTCGTGCGGCCTTTCAAGAAGACGGTTAAGGTTACAAACAAAAACACAGCATGTAACACATACACACACACACAAAAGGAAGCACAAGCAAGTGTATTTCACCTTATCATAAAATGTGAAGAGGGAGTCAAATTCCTTGACTGTGAGCCTGATGCCCTGTGAGCATAAGAGCAAGAAAATTGTTAGAAGTAATTTCTAGAAAGCAGTAAAAAGCTCCATCAGAGTCACGTCTGATATTAATCCATGCAGATTATGATCACTGGAACTAGCATTGAATTAATCCCGGCCAGACTAGCTAATCCTTTGACAGAAAGGAATTGTTGATCTGGTTTCAAACACTGGACTGCGTATATGAGAACATACAGTTTGCGCGGTAGACCTTTAGCAAAGATTAACATTATATCGGTAATACAAATTTTGAACATTCATCGTTGACATCACCAAATGGGATCTACAGTATGTCACCAATTATATCTCGAGGCAGTGGATTACAGTGCATACTTAATCTGTATGTAATGTGGGTCGATATTTTTAGTGAGATTTTGCGCATTTACGGACAGTTTTACATTTAGAACAACTGATGTTTTCTGCACATTATTCAGAGGTATTGATTCATTTTACTTTCATTTGATTCCCCAGTTATAATGCATAATCTGAAATCGACTTTTTTAAGGCTCCTGATTGACTGTACTGCAATGACTTAATTTTTAATTTTTTAATTTTTAATTGTATTTTTTCAGAATACTTTTTAAATATTTTATAAGTTTTTCTGAAATGGTATGAAACAATCAATTTAGCTTATTCTGAGGAAAATTGATTAAATCAAATATTAATTTTATCATGTGTTATGATAGATATTGTAACATTTTTAATACTTCATTTCATATATTAACCATTGTTACACATTATTAACATTTTAATTCTTTATATTAACCTTGTCGAAATGTTTTGTGTCCTGTGCAGAGCGTGTTTGGTGTTGATTTCGGTATAATCTGACTTTAAACTGGGACATACTATATTTAGCCTAAAAAAGTTCCTTCTCAGCGTTTTGTGCGAAAACACATTTGGTCCTTGCGAACAGAATCTGTTTTGAACACCCACACCTGACTCTGTTTTCGCCATCGCTCACGGAAAAGTACCAGAGAGTATGTTTTGTCTACAAATGAAAGAGAGGAGGTCTTTTAACTATAAGAAACCATTGTACATGCGGAAGAACTACATTTGACGCTCTGAATCCCACCTGTTTAAGTGATGAATTAGAGGCTGTTATCTGTCCAGAGATCTCTGACTGATCAAAAATCATTTTTGCAAAGGTGTATTTTTCTTACATTAAATCTATCTTCATTTTTGGAACACGCAAAGAGGACAAAATAATTTTATTCCTCTTTCAGTTATAAACAACACAGAGTTTGAATACCTTCACGTGGCTTGGCAAAATGACATTTTTGAAATTTAGTATTTATCAAGTTTTTTTTGGGGGGGGGGGGAGTTCATGTATTAATGAAAATATGTGTACGTAAGATAACAATCATGTGAGAAACAATGCAATCTGCATAACTGCAGTTAAATGTTACCATGGTGATGCTGACTTTGATTTATCTCCACCTCCGGCTTATCACTGAGTGTTTAAGGAAATTATGTGTGGTGTAAAAAATATTCTACCAAAGCCATATGTAGAACCTAATATAGTACACAGCAAATCGGTCAGTGTTAAATTTCCAGTGTTCCATCAAATATGAAGTAAGCAGTGTTATTTTAACACTGTTAGGACAAAAAATTACACTTGCAAAGTAAATGTCTTTGAGTGTTAAATTGGCCACACCCTCATTTCTTTCCATTTCCAGCGCGCTGTCAACATTTCAATAGCAAAAGATTTATTTTTGTTGTTGAGGTGGCATGACTCAGTGGTAGAGTGGTTGTCTCCTGACCCGGACAGCGTGGGTTTGATCCCAGGCCAGTGTCAAAGTATCTTTGAGCAAGATACTGAACTCCCAGTTGCTCTTGTCATCAGTAGGCAAAATGTGAAGCGCTTTGAGGGCCTTGTAAGGAGGAAAAACGCTTTCTAAATGAAGTACCATTTACCAGAGTAAAGTGTAGTTTGAGTTCAATTTTTAACGCTGACGCGAGTTCAATACACTCACAAGTGTTTCAACACCACAGTTAAGTGTAGTTTGGGAGAATTAAATGTTTCAACTCGACTCAGTGTTTGCCAGTGTCGATTTTTAACACTATATGTAAGTTAAGTGTGGAAAAAAGTAACACTTTAAAAAGTGTCAGATTTACACTCATTAGTATGGACACACATGAGCACTTTTCTAGTGTTAGATTTAACACTCTCAGAGTTAATCTAACACTGGTGATTTTGCTGTGTACCTAGTAGTATTTTAAAATCTCTCACAATGTAAATAAAAAGGGGAAAACATCACTGTTTATTATATATATATATATATATTTTTTTTTGATGACCTGTACTGTACACAGACTGTATGAGGGTAAACATCATTATTGCATCACCCCACTAACCAAGAGATAAACACAACCTCCCTGGCAGATGTAATATTATGAAACATGATTACTACAGTGCAAGTGTGTCAATGTGCCATATGTCCATTCAGCACATTAAGGACATATAATCCTCTTGTAAGTGACTTCAGTATTGCTGAATTGCACTTTGTCTGCTGTGGTTCTCGATTTAAGTCACTCAAAAACATTCACATTCATGATTTTATACAAAAAAACATTTACGAGGCTGACAATGTGGACGTTATCCTACCTGAAACTTCATCAAGAAATTCTCCTGTACGGGCAAGAGCCTGGGATGACACAAATTTGTAAAGTAGCAGTGGTTGTTTTGAGAGGTGGAATGCAGAATATTTATGAATAAGAGACGAACCTTGCCATCTCGGAGAGACCGAGTTTCCCATCGCCGTTTAGATCAAACATCCTTAGCTGCACAGAAAGAGGATTAACAGTCAATTTCATCAGGGACGCCGCAGACAGCAGCGGGTCTTCAACTCTACATGCACGTCATATATGTTGCACTTTGTTGGCACTGGGCCGAAACCTTGTACCTTCATTTTTGTCACTTTTTGGAGACCGCAAAAAAAAAAATTTTTTCAACCACTAACATTGCATCCTCAAAGAGAGAAAGCCATTTGCAAGAATTTAGATTGATCAATAATTTTGTAAAATAACACCCACATGAACAATAGTATACTTTTTTTTTTAAATATGAAATTGACCAGACCACACACACACACAAACAAATAATAATAATAAAATAAAAATCACATTCACATAAACAACTCTAAACATCTTTGACACACACACCAAACCTCCCTCTCATGCTTACTCAAAAACTCTCACACCAGGATTATATAATAGTTTTCATTATAGCTGGTTTTTATTTGGTATTGACTGTTGTTGTTGTTTTTAATCCCGTTTTATTTAGTTTTTAGTTTGTTAGTAAATAAATAAATAAGTCAAATTAATTCAGCAGTAAATACAAATGGAAACATCCTCATGTTTTGATGTAAAGATGTAATGCAATTTCATTTAAAGGGACAGTGTGTATAATTTAGTGCCATCTAGTGGTGAACTAATACAATGCAATGACCTAGGTTCGAAGCGTGTGAATTTTGACGCATGCGCACGACGGTACTTCAGCGAGACCACACTTTGCAAGTATGTTCGCAAATTTCTTCTCCTTCGGGTATCTGTAGCAGAAAAATGGTGGCAAAACATGTCAGCTTCCTGTAAGTCGCGGTGTGACCTGTGTAATATAATTAGCGATTACTAGAAATACCATATATACGTTTGCATACCATTAAAATTAATAGTGGGTTTTGAAAATGAACATTGAAAAATCGAAAAATTCTACACTGGCCCTTTAAAGAGGATGCTTGCTCTAAAAAAGGTTATTTTATGCTTTCAAGCTGCTTGTTAGCGTTTTTTTTTGGGGTAGAAATCAGAAAACAATAAATACATTCAACAGTGCATGTCAATGTTTAGTTATGAAGAATTTGCTATCTTATTTTGCCAAAGCCGAAAGCGTGAAAACAGCATGTGTTTGCCAAATAATACTCACAATAGTCTGTGTGTACTCATTGAGCTTCTTATCATCATAGCTTGTGTTGGCTTTCTTCAGCAGGTCTGTCAGGAAACCCTGATCAGAATTGGCAAGGTCAGTGAAGGTCGCGTTGTTGTATATGTTTAGTGCCAACACCGAAATTATATTAAATACAGACAAATGAAAGAAATAATTGAAGAATGTTGGGTTCGTGACAATCATTTCATTCATTCACTCATAGTATGTTATATTATAAGAAACTCAGATATTAAAGTGCTTATACGCAAGCGGACTGTTTAACATCACACAATCTGTCATGTCTTGGTTATAAATAAAAACATAGAGAGGTTTGCGCAGTCACAGGTTATTTACCTTCAGTTCATTTGACTCAATGTATCCACTACGGTCAGTGTCATACCTCCGCCAAGCCTGGAGAAAAAAAAAAAAGGAGGTTACACAAGCTGCAAACATGTCAACATCATAAAGCATTCTTCAGAAAAGCTTGGTGGCCATCAGGTATTGTGTAAGTATAGAGTTCCTCCAAGATGGAGACTAAAAACGCCCACACTAAATGCCTTCCCTCTGCTGAAGGCTGTTCTCCATCCATAATGCATGTTTGTCTCAGAATAGGCTTTAACGCTGCGACTGCAGGCAGCCTGAACATCCAACTGCACACTTGAGAAGCAAAGCCTTACCAGCTGCACTCTATAATAAGATATATTGATGAATTTAGATTTGATGAACTCAAACTTACAGCCATGAATTCAGTGCTGGATCCCACAAACTCTCTGAAACACAACAGGAAGTTTTCCTCTGTGGGCAGAAGTTGAGCCAACTGAAGAGTGAGAGAGAAAATGACAGATGGATGAGGGGATACATTTTTTTTTTTTGTATTCCTCAATGGTATTTTCTTCATCTGTACTGTATTCCACCAGAGATCCATTTAGAACCCGAGTGTGTCTCAGCGAAATCAGTCATGTTTCATCACGGCCTTCACCTCTGTCATCTCAATCCTCCCGTCGGAATTCTTGTCGAAACTGGCCATGAACTCTCTCATCTTCTCCTTGAATGCAGCGTGTGAAGGATCCTGCCAAATGAGCCAAACGCCGCATCGTTCAAGTTGGTGTTATAGTATAGATCGTATTGCTATCAAATATCATTGCGCAACAACGTCAACACTACACTATCACAAAATCATGTTCAGTCACAAATTGAATACAATAACAAATACAAATAAATAAAAAATCACTAATTCATCATGCTGTTAATGATTAAAATGCTAAGGCCACAAAATGGCCACAAAATGCCACAAAGCTCCTGCAGATTCCAGGAAGAGGCGGAGTTTTATGACACTTTGGAGGTATTTCTTCTCAAGCTATGTAAAAAACTTAAAATGGGTTAAAAATTTATAAAAAAATATCAGATGACATGACCAACAGTATTGATTACGGGAAAAAAATATTAAATTGACCATATTTGGGTATACTAAGTTTTCACCCGACAGCAATAATATACAAAATCAATAATTGAAAATTATTGACGTCTGTACCGTTTCTTATTATGTGTTCACATTAAAAGGGAAGTCACACCTTAAACATTTCTTGACAATAATATATTATATGTGATCTCACTAGTCTAAATATGACATTCTGATTACTATTACATTTGTGGAATATGAGTTATGAAGCAAAATCCAGCCATTTTTATCCATCTCAGGGGGCGGCCATTTTGCCACTTGCCGTCGACTGAAGATGACATCACAGTTGCTCAGGGCTCAGGCATCGACCAATCACAGCACACATTAGTTATTCCCTGAAATGATGTCATTTTCACTCGACAGCAAGTGGCAATATGGCCGCCTTCTGATATTGGAAAGAGCTGTTTAATTTATATTCCACTAATGCAATATTAACCAGAATACCGTATTTAGACTAATGAGGCTGCATAGACCATATTATCATCAAGAAATTTGGGGGTGGTTGACCCTGAGGGAATTCCATTTGTTGTTTCAAATACACAAGATGTAAATATCTTTGTTTTAGATTTAGTTTGACAAATGTGAAAAAATGTTCACTGTCTGCCAAACTGCTGCTTGTTGTAAAGTGACTCAAACTCAAAGCAGCGCCATATTTCAGAGTGTTTTCGATATTGTTTTTCAGTTGAAGAATGTTCATGTCTAGTTTTCTACTAAGAAAGTGTATTAGTTTTTATGCACACCCCTGCTAAATTATTGACAGAACAGGCAATGTTACTTTAGATTCCACTAACCAAGCGAAACTAAAAATGGGGTCTCACATGGGATCCCAAGCGGGAACGTCTCGAGTATGATGTTCATAAACAGTCATGGCTTTGTGTAAAAAAAATAAAAAAATTTGAAGGCCGGGATTATTTATTGTGAAAATCTTAATGATGACTCAGTTTTTGTGAAATGCATCCCAAGCGCTCACCACGCCTGCTCCTCGTCTCGCTAACTCCAACTCTCGAATGAAGTTTTCCAGTTCCTTCCCTTCGATGTAGCCGTTTCCTGCACAACACAAGAGGCCGGACAAATTTAGTTTTATGAAACTTTTTCAGATCTTCAAAGTTTTGCTCATTTGTTTGAAACATTTCATTGAAGTTTTTCATTTAATTTTCCATAAATCATATTTTGGAAGGTGCACTTGCTTGTAAATCTCAGCCAAAGCAAACACACTCATGAGGTATGTTTGAAGTCCTTTTATGATCAATTGCATTGATTATGATCAATTGAAGCATAATGTGACATGTATATTGTATTCCACTTTGCACTGACTGAAGTGTACTTAATTGTGATTTTAACCTGGTTCTCATGGCTTTTTTGTTTTTTTTCCTTTTTCCTAGACCTCCGGCTTTCTGTGCTAGTACCCACCACCTGCTACCAACTGGTTTTTTTTCCTTCCCCCGGATGGGCAATAAACGAGGCGTCAATTTCAAGTGAAATCCTCACCCGGTGACTAATTGAGGCTTGGGTGTCTTTCAGAGCAGACAACATGCAGTCTATCACAGAAAATGCATGTTTTATGTTAATTTGCCTCATGAGACATCAATATTCATGTCTGATGTTAAATCACTAGTACAAAATCACCAGGGAAGATGAATGACACATTCCTTCAGCTATTTGACAAAAAAGTAGTCAAAGGTCAGAGTCAGAAAGGCCTAAACACCCTGACCTAAAAAAATACATTCTAATCTTCGTCCTATCAAATAGTAATATTTTACTTTTAAGCCCCAACCCTCTCTATTTTGTGTATGTAAGATTTATTTATTTTGCCATGTTTATTTTCAGTCTTGTTTACTCCCTGTCATGTTTTCCTTGTGTTTTCCCCTTGTCTTGTCATTTCCTGTTTTATTGTGAAAAGTCTGACTCCTCTCGTTTCTGGTCACTTGCCCTTCTTCGTGTGGTGTCTGTGTCAACCCTGATTGTGTCCACCTTTCCCCATTACTCTCATGTGTCATCCAATCAGTGCCCTCAGCCAGGTGTGTCTTGTCATGTCATTAGTGTTGGTGTATTTAGTCGGTTGTCTCCCCCCTGTCTGTGTCGGTTCATTTTTGCTGTTGCAACTGTCGTAAGTCTTTCGCCACGTCACGCTGACCTCTTCGCCTGATCAGGATCCATGTCATGTTGTTAGTCTCGCCTTAGTTGTTTTGTCATGTTTATTTTCATGTTTTGTTAGTTCAGTTTATTTTGTATTTTGAAGTTAGGTTTTTTTTGATTAGATATTAAAACGTCTTTTTGGACTGCACCTCTGCCTCCTTGCCCTGCCTTCCCGCATCTGGGTCCTAAAGCCCCCAACTTACTGACATATTTATTGTCCAATCAGATTTCAGCCTTTATGTGTTGCCATCATGTCAATATAATCTGCCCAAGGCCTGCAGAATCAGTAGCACTTGCCCTTGTAACTTAAACCATACAGTGGTGCCATATGATACAAGTGTCTTGCCTTCCGAATTTGAGTGCAATTTTTCGCATTGAAAAATCACATACAAAAAAAAAAGTTTTTACATTGTGAGTTCCAGGTTCACGGTCCCACTATTTCACTGATTTTATTTATTTTTTTAACAGTTATTAACTCGATTTTAGTCGAACTCTCTAAACATTTCAACATACATAGTTTATGTTGAAAATTATTAAATTTCATCCTTTGCAATCCTGCTTTTTAAGCCTACAGGAAGCAAATAAATATTTTAAATATATTTGTGATGTTATAAGATAAATAAAGATTGTATGTGGCACATTTGCATGCCGTTATATTGGATTACGACTGACCAGGTACCAAATGCAAACCCGGCCGGCACAGCCACTTGTAAAAAGAGATGACTTGAATAGAGTCTTGAGCGTGTTGTCATGTGTTCACAATCTGACATTTAGTGCCAAAATGGCATTTTCAGCGGCAGGATTTGCTGTAGCGGAAGAAATGAATCCCAGCACTTGGGAGCAGTTGGAGTGTGTAATGAGTGTTTTCTTGACCAAGGGAGTGAAAGTGGCCAGTTAGGCTGATGCTTATTGGAGCATTCTGTCCCTTTTTCGACATTATTATGAGAATGAGTCACATGACCGTATATCATAAATCATTTGTTGTTCTGGTTTGCCCGCGAGAAACAAACGAGAAGAACGAGAAGGACGGGAAGATGTGGCCACGCCCCCTCTTTCTTCATCTCTTAATCTGATCTCAATTTCTTTGCGATCATTCACCTCCCCCCCTTTACTCTAACCTCCCTGCTTCAGCTGCACACCATGTCATAGGTGGCTCGTGTCACCATCTGTGCTCTCAGACATCAACAAATCACTGCTGGAACACTGCAGACACAAAAATAATAATAAAAAATGAAGAAAAAGTTGCTCCATTATTGGTGAAATCCATCATTTCTCTTGACCTCGTACATCACTCTTTTTTCTCCTGTATTTTTTTTCTGACTTAAACAAATCTTAAGTAATACATGAGAAAATCCTTTAAATTGTATTTAGCTTGAGATGTAGTATTTGTAGTTAGTAGTGCCATTTTCAAACTTTTCTTGGTAGTCATGCTTGAATCCATTCTTCATCATCATTTTCTCTAGTGTTAAAAAAATTGTTTTTTCTTATATGAGACGTATCTCAAATAATCATTCCCTATTGAAAGTAATGGAAATGCCATTAATCTGTTCCAACCTACCGAAAGAAATGGTCTGTTCAGTTGAGACAATCCTCCAATAAATACAACCACATTTTGAAAAGGTGCCAAATTACGACCAAGTGTTACGTGTTTTAGTTTAGCGACCTCTATCGGTCATGTTAAATAGTGCAAAAATCGAACCCGGTCCGCCTGGTTGGAAGTGTTAACCACATGTTTTGTGACGGTCTACACTAAGATCATTACTGCCCTGGACTGTTAACTCATCAAGTTAGACGTTAGTCTCCTGACCAGACGATACGGGTTCGAGACTGAGTTTTGTATTTTTTTCGCTATTTAACAATACGTGACACCTGGTCATATTTTGGTGCATGGTAAAACGACCATATCGAGCAATATGGTCGTTATTGTTTGAGGACTTGTTGGTTCAGTTACAAATGTTTAGTATTTTGGTTTAAGTAGTGCGGAAATACAGTGAATATGTTGACACAATAAATAAAATAAATAAAAAACACCAACAGCACCAATCAAATTGAGCATTATTGGATTTTTTTTCTCTTGTATTTGATAAAACTGCATTGATATTGATTAGATCACTGATTCAGGTGATATATGGTGAAAACAAACTCTTTCCAGAAATTATTTAAGTGCAGCACTTTTGAATCTTTAAAGTGGAAGACAACCTTAATTTTTTTTTTGGACAATAATATGTTCTATGCAGCCCCTCTAGTCTAAATACGGTGTTTTGGTTAATATTGTGTCAGTGGAATATATGTTAAGCAGCGAAATCCAGCAGTTTTTTATCAATATCAGAAGGCGGCCATTTTGCCACTTGCTGTCAAGTGAAAATGCTATCACAGTTGTTCAGTTCTCAGGTAACAACCAATCGCAGCTCAGCTTCAGAAAACAGGTGAGCTGTGATTGGTCATTGCCTCAGCCCTGAGCAACTGTGATGTCATCTTCAGTTGACAGCAAGTGGCAAATTGGCCGCCCCATGAGATGGATAAAAAACAAAAAAAACGTTTGGATTTCATAACTCATATTCCACAAATGTAATATTAATCTGAATGTTATGTTTAGACTAGTGAGGTCACATATAACATATTCTTGTCAAGAAATGTTTAAGGTTGACTTGCCCTTTAAGAACTGATTGTTGTTAAACATTTAGTCAAGTACAATTTTTATTTATGTGCAATACATTTTAACTGAATCATTATTTGAGTATATTTTACATTTTTAATGATCAAACAGTGTATAATATTACAGTGGGTTACAATAATAAAAACTTCAAAAAATTTGATTTTTTTTTTTTCCCGGTAAACACTTAGACATACTACATACCTGTATTGCAATGTGGGTCATTATGGTGATATTTAGTGTAAACATCTTAAGAACTGGCATAGAATGTGCAGGTGTACTTAATAAAGTGTCTGCCAAGTGTGCTACATCACAGTATTCTCAGAGACATTAAATAAATTAATGAAGCATCTGTTAATTGTGCTGCATTGGGTTTACATGGGAATTGACTGGCTAATCAAAACAGTTGAGGGGAGAGAAAGAAAAAAAAAACACAGTACCATGGAAGTTTTTATACCTTGTGACCCCTGAGGGCCTCATTAGCGCACTTTGCAGCTGGATCCAGTGGAGTGAGACAAGAAGATCAGTTGTGATAACTCACAGTGTGCATATACATATGGGAGGTGGGCTGAAGTGAAGGACAATGCCTTTTATTTCCACCGATTATAATGTTTTCATGTTCTTCTGTACGATTTAGAAGGCACTCCGCGGGCCCTTAATCCCTGGCCAGGATTCAGCTTGGATTTGTGCTCTATTTTTCCCACAAACAAACACAGGGAATAGGAAATATAATTCACTCCGTGCACTCATGGTGCAGAGAGGAAACCAGTACGATAGGTGTTATCCAAAAGTATACTGTATTTATTTGATTTTGTAGTTGTTTTCAGTGTATAACACTGAGCATCTTTGTAAAATGATCATTTTTGATACAGCTTTTGTACTGACTAGAATGTGAAAAAGTTGTGATCAGACAAATTACAGACATTAAAATGCCAGTTTTCACTTCCTCATCATAGGATTCAATGGTGAAACTAAAATACATCCTCCATCGTGGGTTCTGTGTTTGCAGTCCAGGCAGTTATAATTGAATTTTGTTGTCTATTTTGCGTTTCATCCCACTGTTGGCCACAAGATGGCGGCACACATTGCGCTAAACACTAATGTAAACTTGAAAGAAGAAGAGTGAAAAGAGGAAGTATTTCAAGCTCAGACTCATTTTTGAGAGTGCCAAACCCTCTCTCATCCTGTATCTTAACTAGGTTCATATTATAATGTACATCTTTGATTATAGATATATATTGTGAGATAATAAGTTAAGTCTCTTAGTTTAGAAAAAAATGGGATTTGTTTAGTGTAAACACATAAAGGGATATTTATATGAAGTTTTACACTGTACATAATTATTTTTGCCTTATCCATTGCTCTTGCTCTCTCTCAATATGGTAAATGTTTTGGAATGCCTTTGTATTACTTTACTTTGTGATTAAAGACCTTGAAAAAATAAGTGCCGTAAATGCAATAAAATAAAAAATATATTTCTTGACTTAAATAAGTTGTATGTGACTTCACTAGTCTAAACATGACATTCTGATTAATATTACATTTGTGGAATATGAGTTATGAAGCAAAATCTAGTCATTTTTATCCATCTCAAGGGGCGGCCATTTTGCCACAGTTGCTCAGTCAGGGCTGTGGCAACAACCAATCACAGCTCACCTGTTTTCTCAAGCTGAGCTGTGATTGGCCGTTAACTTAGACCTTAGCAACTGTGATGTAATTTTCACTTGACAGCAAGTGACAAAATGGCCGCCTTCTGATATTGATAAAAACTTTGCTGCATATTCCACTAACGCAATATTAACCAGAATACCGTATTTAGACTAGCGGGGGTTCATAGAACATATTATTGTCAATAATTTTTGGGGGGGTTGACTGATGCTTTTAGGAGGATGTTTTTTTCCTATATAGTAGATTTCACTTTTGTTTGGAAAGTAACCCTCTTAATAACTGTAAATCAACACCAGCATTTTCAAATTTTCATCTCTCAAATCCTCCACTCATGCTAGTGATTTTACATTTTACCGTCACCGTTACAACTGCGAGTGGGGGAATGAGCAATTAGCACGCACACACAGTGTCAAGGCAAAGTGAATTTCAAAACTCAAAAACCACTGACCATAAGGGCTTACTGTCCCGTGCAGAGCGCACCGCGTCCAGCCCCATTCCAAGTATGAAGTGAGTTGCAATTCAAATGAGTGCACAGCACACTTGAGTGCAGATGCAACCCCCTTGGTTACATAACTCGTCTCAAAACGGCTGACGAGAGCCAGTTGTCCCGTCCAGCATGCAAACTCTTGTTCTTTTCGTCCCACTTTTCTTCCACAGTCCAGTTCTGCGGCATCTGTGTCATGGCTGTGATGGTAAATGAATTCACGCCGACTCTGGTCCAGCAAGCTCAACCGAAGAAATAGCTTTTGATGCAATTATACTCTACTATACTGCACACGTGCCTTGATTATTTATAAAGAACAAAGAGCCCTTGTAATGAATCTGTCACGCAGGTGAGCGAGTATAAAGCACGGTTGTTGATTTATGATGAATCTGGTTTGCATTGATCTTCAGCAAGCCGCACTCTGCCAGTCAAAGATGTGTGATTTGTGGTTCTTCCCACCAAGTGAAGAGGCTTTTAACATTTTTTTTTTAATCTGTCTCCCAATGAGGAAGTGTCCTCATGTAAAGTGGTGCAACCACTCAATATAGTCCACATGTGCTTAGCAGAATATTTTAATTCATTTGTATTCATTGTCATTTCAAGGGGCTTTCCAAGTCGAGCAAATTCAGGACTGCTTGGATTTTTTTTTCTCTTAGGGGTGTACTCACTTTTGTTGCAAGGGTCTTGACAATTGATGGCTGGATTGTGAGTTATTTTGAGGTTATATGCAGAGGCACCACTGTATTTGGTCCTGTTTTATCGTTATTTATGGTCACATGTTTGAAAATTTAACATCATAGAGAGGTGTCAGTAGCATTTTTTTTTATTGAATTAAATAACTTTTTTATGAACCCCATTCATGTCTCAATGACTCTCCCATTGCATTGTATTGACTACAGTCCACTCTGTAATATTGTTTAGCCTTGTCTGAAAAAAAATGAATTCAAATTGGCTTTATAAATCCACTACATGTCCAATGTGTCTTGATTCAACTCTTTCGTGACCTAATGGCAAGTTAACCTCACCGAATTTGCAAAAGAATCATCAGATTGATGGTGTGTAAGAAGATTAGGGAAGCTTTAGGGGGTCCTGCCATCCCTCCAGTATTAACCATCCATATATAATATCCGTATAGGCAAGCGATCCGATGTTTAGAGGCAAAGCTGGATCGTGTTCTTTACTATTACTGCAGAATTAGGCTGCGGTTTGGTTTAACAATAAAGGTCAGAGGATTTTTGGGGGGATGACAGGAGAAGGTAATCCTTCAATTAAAGCTGGAACATGAAAACGGGACGAGTGGCAATGACAGTTAGCTGACGTTCACCCTTATTCTGACCTGGTATTTTTCAAGGATTCTTATTCTGATTTTTACAGATTGCGCAGTTTCATTTTTTTATTTTTATGAAAATGGTAGTGGTCATGATATATTGCACTGTTTTAATGTCATCCCAGATTAACACTGACATTAATTGGTGGTTCTTGTCAGAATGAGTTATGATCAGTAAACAGTCAAAGACGTTGTTGTTTTCGTGATGTATTTGGGAATTTCACTGTTAGCGTTGCACGGTTCCACCTTAACACCGTCATCCATTTCCCTTTAATTTAAATCCTTTGCATCTTTCATCAGTTTACATGATACATGCACCCCCCTCTCTCTCTCTCCCCTCCCTCCTTTCCTTTTCAGTCCTTCACATACTCTGCTGCTTTATAAATATTCTACAAGCTTTTCCCCCTCACTGCTCCTTTAGACTTAAACGCATATTTTAACCACATTATAGAATAAGATAATCCTTTAATGATCCCCAAAGGGGAAAATCAGGTTTTAAAGCAGCACATAGCAGATTTTTAGACTAAAATAGGAGTAAACTTATATACACTGTTTAGATGGATATGTGTGCATGTTTACTGTATAGGATAATCTGCATATGATTATGTCAGAATTTGCATTAATGAAAATGCAAGATTTTTTTTTAATTGAAAGTGCACACAAAACAACAAAAATTTAAGAACACATTAGAAATGAACATCTGATTCCATTCATTTACATCAACAAGAGTGCAAACTATTCCTGACTAATTTGTGCTTAAATGTATACAATTTAAATACAAAGTGACTCATTGAATGCTTTCTTTTAAGTTAATGAACTTTTGAAGAAAGAGAAAAGACGAGAAGTCACTGACCGTCTGCATCAAAATGTTTCCAGATGTCGATGAACTGAGATGCGGTGAGCTCAGCCAGGTGCAGGTGAGGTTTTTGAGTCTGGGCTGCCATTTCGTTTCCCTCCTTAGAAAGGATGCAATTGCACGCTGGATGAAAGATCAACTTTTGCCTGTGTAGATCCTCGCTTTTGCTCGCCGCTCCTCCTCACTCGCTGCTTTTAAACCCCCCCGCGGCGGCTGCACTTTTCTTTCCCGCCACCAGGGAGCGCCTCGGCCGGGAAGACAGCCCGCCACGGGAATCAGGGACCACTTCAGCTACAGGGCGGGGGGTTGGGGGGTCTCCTGCGCATTGCTTATGAGATAACCATGAAATGATGCACAAGATGCTGCTGCTGTGACAATTTTGCTGCTCATGATGAGAAAACGAGCCTCTTTGGCTCCTCTCTCTAATCAAATAAAGACATCATGCAAGACATAAGATGTGTTTATCATGCATAATAATCATGTTCATTACATACGTTGCTTTATTATTATTATTATTATTAAAACAACAATTAGAAAACACTCAAAAAGCAGAGGATGATATAGTGGTTATAAAAAGTCCACACAACTCTAGGAATGTATTGATTGGCCTTATTAGACTGACTTAAATTGTACCCTCAAAGGTACTGCTTTTGGACCCTTGACTTTTCGAGCTTGCGAACTTTTGTACATGAATACATGATTTACCTTCGCCGCCGTGGAACGTGAACAAACTGTAGCCATGGAGTGCAAAAAAAATCAACGCTATGAGTTACTGTACATTAGGAGAGACTAAGGTGAGACCAGGTGTCACCAACATGGTGCCCGCGGACACCACATGGTCCCTAAGGACAACATACTGGAAACAATTTCCCAGGAATGTGGCAGAAGTGATCATTTGAAAATGTAAACAATTGCAGAGATTCATATAAACAAAATGTTACATATGGATATTTACAGTAACTGTTTCCTACCTTGTTAAATCATTGCATTGCCACTCCCAATTGAAGTTACGTGTTAACACTATACTTTTATTGTTTACACATGTATTTAAAACAACTTTGCCATTGGCATGTTCGCTAGCTTAATGCTAACACGCAATCCAAAACGCCACTGACAGGCTATCGAATGGCATCGATAGTCACAGTGTTTGAACCCTTTAAACCAGTGCTTCTCAAAAATGGGGCCAGGGTGACCTCCGGCACATGTTTTTTTTTTTTTTTGCTGTGCCAGAATAAAGTGTAATTGCTCATCCACTACAGTAGGTGGCAGTGGCACTGTCATTGTCAGATAATGCGGAAGGAGTATGATCTTATGTGTAGAGTGTACTTACAACAATTTTACAGACAAATTATACTGACTTTATAGTCACAATGGAAAATGGGGGGGGGGGGGGGCAAAATGTTTTCGTCTTCCTTGTGGGGGTGCAACAAAACGTAATTTGATAAACTGATATTTGAACAAAAACAGACAGACAATACTACTCACAAGCATATTATTATTTTTATTTTTTGGGGGGATATCTGCATTCACTTTCATCCCATAAATGTAAAAATGTAAAAAAAATTATTAAATCACAAAAAATGTTTTTCCACTGGACATAGATGATATATTCTTCATCCTGTGCAACAAATAACTAATATTGCTGCAGCTTATTGAGTCACTTACAGTAGTTGTGAAACTTCGTTTGTGTATGCATGACTGTACTATACTGCCCCTGGTGGCTAAATTGCACACCCCAGAAGGAGCCACAATGAAGTAACCATGGCACACATTTACTCTTCACATTCTATTATGCAGATTACTATTTATTTAATCAAATGACAATATGTTTGAGTGCTAACTTTGTTAAAAAAAATAAATAAATAAAATTGTTGTTTTTTGGGGGAGGCTGGAACAGATTAATGACATTTCCATTACTTTCAATAAGGAAAGATGATATACGAATGGTGCAGACCGTGGTTTGAGCAACAAAATGATCACCTTCTGCAACCCTAGTCGTGAAAGTACATCATTCAATCACCTTCAAAACTGACCCTGAGCCACCCAAGAGGCCCAAACATCTGGGGAGGACAAATGCCATTACGCCTTTGATGCATCACCCTGTTCCATTTATAGGCACATTGTCTTCCACTTCACTTGCGTCTCTCCTCTGCTGACTGTTGATTTGAGCTGTCTCACAGCTGGGCCGACACTCCGCCTCCATATTGCTGCTACTTTCCACCCTCCTTCAACCCTCTTGTCACATTCTTCATCACTCCTGGCCTGCTGAGGTCATAGAGCCTCATTCTCCGCGCTCAATCGAACCCACTCAGGGAGTCCTAAATCACCAACACGCTGTGTGAGTCCTATCTCCTAATTTTTCCTAATCTCCTTCCTCATAAAAAAAAAACCCGCTCCGTGGTTTGGTCCTTGGAAGCTGGTGTGAAGGATGGGTGCTCGCTGCTCGGGGTGGGTGGAGGGGAGTGAAGCTGCAGAAGAAGAAGTAGAAGAAGAAGAGGAAGACACTTTATCTCCTCCCTCCAGGCTGCACGCTGATATCAGAGAAACGAAGAAAACAAAAACAGAGATAATTGGCGAGGCCAGTGCGTGCGTTTGTGACTTTGCATGCGCATATGTGTGTTTGTGTGACAAAGAATAGGCATATTTATAGGCGCTTGCGACATAAAAAGTGTATGAATAATAATCACGGAATGTTTGCCGAGCCCTGATTGCTCTCATTATGATGACGGAGGCGAAGCGTCGGGATCAATCCCGGAGCGGTGCGGGATGTGGAAACAGGACAATGATGGATGAGGGGCACAGCCATTAATAGGGCCCCTGATCATGTGATTATGAACACGCACGTTCCCTGAGTGCATGCAGGGTTAGCCTCTTGCTACTTCACTGGGAGTAGTGTTGGGAAGATTACTTTGGAAATGTAATTGATTACAGTTACAAGTTATCCTGTTGTTTTGCAACTATTACTTTCTAAAAGTAATATAACTAATTATATTTCACTACATTAAAAATGAATAATTTACATTTTTATCCCTGTAATAAAATTGATTACAGTTACATAAATGTTGTAATTTCCCTAAAACAAATTTTAAATCACTTTAGGCTATATTTGAATCCATATTGGGTTATTTTTAACCCAGCAGTTTGAAGAGTGTAGATTACATAGTCTTGGTACATGTATGTTTTTACATGTATGTTTCTTACGCTCCGCCCCTGGCTGGGAGCTTGTACTGTATCGATAAAAGCATAATAAATGATCAATTAAACGCTCAACTTTGCAAACAAAACAAACACGCACACATATGCATGAATACAGTTTGAATTTTAAACAGCCTGTTGGCATTGCATGCCCGTCGCGACACAGGCCGTAAGTCAGTGTCCACGGCGAACCGCGCAATCAAGTTAATGCTTTATTAAAATGAAGATGAGTCCGTGTCACATAATATGCATAATTAACACGGAAATTAGAAGATGAAATGTTGAAGGGTGGCCAGGTGTTGTCGAGGCTTTGCCATGCATGGTAATTTTCTCAAATGCACGCATAATGAAGTGGGTTTTGGGATTATGTAGAATTAGATAGAATATACAGTAATTGCGCAATGTGGATTGAATATATAGAAACGTACAAAAGCTTTTTAATGAGATTGATGGGTATTAGCAGGTTGCGAATATGCGATTACAGCGGTGCCTTGACATACAAATTAAATTTGTTTGTGATCATGACCATGCTGGTTGAAATGAATGGAAATGCATTTATCGGTTTAAGCCACTACTATCTCGCCACCCCTAAAAAACAAAACAAAAACACATACACATTTTTTTTTTAAATTCTATAAAATCCTTCATTTCAATTCATCGTGCTGCTCCTTCTGGTGTGCCCGCCTTGGCCACCGGGGGCAGTATAGTACAGTAATGCAAAATGTAGACAAATAAAGAAGTAAGTGACTCTTCTTCATTTATCTGTATTCACTTTGGCTGAGTCTACCCTTGCCCCCTAACCCCTACATAGCCCCGCACTATATAGTGGCTTAATATGTAGTGCTTGTCTTCTGTTTGGCGATTCGGACAACTAGCTTACTACTATCTCCTCGTCGCATATCACGTGACCACCGTAACTGTTACGACGCACCGGCGCATAAATCTCCGACTATTTATTGTGAATGAAAATGTTTTAAAACTCTACTTTTGTTCCTTTGTTGTAAATATTTTCAACTAAAACACATTCATTATTTCCATAGTATATATTAATGCATCACTTTGATTCTCGCCATGTTTTTTTTTTTATAATTGCAATGCATTGAGGTCTATATCAACCCGGTTGAATGAAGATTGATGTTCATTACTTTTCAGAGTGCATTGTGGGTATTTTTAAATTTTAAATTTACATTTTCGCTCCCTGGACATTCGGACGGCACTACAAAATGGCGTGACCCCTCAGTAGGGCACTATATAGGGAGTAGGGTGCACATTCAAATCTTTTTTTCTTTTTCTTTTTTGCATAGCATAAGGCAAATATGCCTGTGAGTATTGTGATATTGTCTGTCTATATGTGTTGCTATAGTTGTGCCATATCTGTAGAGTAGATAAGATAAAACTGTCTATAGTATGATTTAACGGTATGCCATTTATGTTGTGGATTTTTGTTAAATTCCTGGACAGTGTTTGCCATACAATCAATATCAAAAGACATTGCACCAGATTAAGCAGAAATATTTTTCAATTTCGCTCGTGGCTACTGAGGAAATGCTGTAGTAGTTCCTTTTCTTCTGCCATTTTTTTCCCATTCATTTTATTAATTACACTTCATGTAATTTTAATGGAAAATGGTATATCAGGATGAACATCGTTATCAGGATATAAAATTACTTGTATCAGGATCAAATTCCACATTGCACAACTGTATGTGTTGCTACACTATTTGTGTTCAAATATCTATTGACAAAATTGACTATTGATGCTAATCTTTAGCATGTGAATGGCTTTTTCTATTGGATGTTAGCATCAACCTATCAGGATATATATATATATATACTGTATATCGGTTAGGTTGTTTAAAACTGCATTAAACAGTTGTTGTTTTTTAAGCATTGTTCACTGTCTGCAAAAGTGCTGTTAATACTAAAGTGAGTTTGGTTCCAAGACACAGCACTCGTATCTTAAGTTTGTGCTTGCAAGTCAAAAGCAAAAAACAAACAAACAAAAATTGACCATTAAAACTTTTTTAAATTGAAGATGTCTTTATAATAGATGAACCATCCTATTGCGGCATCCTTGTTTTAATAATTCATTAAACGCTCGTGGTATCAGTGCATCTAAAAATAACATTTTTGCTATGGTGTAGCAGAGCCTCCGAGGATGGGCCTCATTTCTTACAGACGTTGACATTAAATCAAATAGAGGCAATTTTTTTTGAAACTGTCAAAAATGAAGCAAGTGTCACCAAAGGCTATTTTCCGGTTTACTTTTAGGTTGTTTCTGGGACGCTGCATGATGTTTATCTGACATGGCTCATTTTTGCGTTAAGAAACAAAAGCACATTATGTTAAAATGAATATCTGCTGAATAATGTAATAGCAGCAAAGTTCAGATGTAACAATAAGTAACATTGGGCACTCATACACAATTTTACCAGTCATTGCAGATTTTGAACTGTACACAACCGGTTTCAGAAGATTTTTTTTTTTAATGACTAAAAGACTGTCACCGCACATTTAACAACTATGCCTAATTAAAGAGATCACAGACTAACATGATTTGTCAAACCAAGTGATGCTAATTAAATTAATCAAATTCTCGCTAAGGCTCTGTAGAGTGTCAGGTTATATAATAAACAAACACGGATGACAAATGGCTTGCTTTGCTATTCTTTGCGCAGACTAAATCTTACTCAATGTACTCGTACAACAAACCAAATGTTCCCATTAAAATGAATTGAAATGTCATTAATCCACTCAAGCCTCTAAAAACAACAACATTTTTTTGTTTTTATACAGAAATAGCACTTTATTCTTTAATAAAAATATAAAAACCTACAACCAAAACAGGAGAATGCGACATTTTCCACATCTGCTCCATGAATCTTATTTTAGAGTTTTATTTTGTATTTGTGCTTGTCCTGTTCAATCATGAGCAGTCAAGCTGCTTCACTGCTGAAATCCATTAGCGATTTCGCCTCTTCCGTTTTGAGGTTGCTGGTTCGCATCCGAGCTTTGGTCATTGTTCCCCTCGTACTTCTCCACCTGTTTAGTACACAGGCTACCTTTCAAATTCCCAACACATGCATGTTAGGTTCATTGAAAATGGATGGAAGGATGAAATCAATTGCGCGTTGCCTCCCGATTGCTAACCTGATTTGCGCAGATGAGTGTCCATGTGATTCACTTGCTGCATATGGCCTTTGGGCAAAAACGTGAAGATGTAAATCCCGCTCATGCGTTGCTAGCGGAATGGACAAATGGATGAGTGGCGGAGGAGCAAATACAACGTGCTAACGGTTCAAAAAGTCTAAACTAAACAATTTAATAAATTTTGAAATAGTAAGACTAATTGTATGGTTTTGTATTGTTTATTAGCATATTTAGCTAACGTTTTTGTTAGTGATGGGTATTTGACTGTATTTTCTTGGAAGATATGGGGAAAAAAATAACGATCCATTAATTTCTCAAACCAGGATCTGTTCTTGATAAAACTGCAAAAGGCCAGCTACCACAACTACAAAAAAAAAAAAAAAAAAAGCCAGGAAAAGTCTATCCAGAGCTCAGCATCAACATAAGCTCGATTTAGCGGATGCTTTGAAGAGTGATAAAGCTTTACCCGCACTGACTTTAAGCATAAGATTATGATGCTCACCAACCTGAAATAAATTGTTCTCCGGGTTGAAGCAGTGTGACCGCTGCAGTCGGGCACAGAAAAAAAAAAAAAAAAAAAACTCATGCCGGGCGACAATTTTGCACTTGAACATGAATATTTAGCTTCAATAACAAGCATCTGCTTTCCCCAAATGAGGCTAATTTTCTTGGATCTTACACTGCAAATCAACCATGGCTTTAAGAACAGATGTGTCACAACAACAACTTAAGCTGTGAGTGTGAGAGGAATTCATTTTGGATGGATACTTACAATGCTACTGTGTCTCTGTCTCTCTTATTATTTCCGTGACATGTCAGCATTTCCCATCATCAGCCGATAAACAATAATGACTGTGACAATCTCAGACCACAAAGCTAGCATTTGCATATATTATTTAGCAGTTATTACATAACAGAACTCACAGTGAATGCTTAAACCAACGAAAGTAACATCCAAGGTTAATAAATAAATACGTTTTTTGTCAGTTTTTTTTAAATACTCCTGCAGTGAATCTGATGAGGTTGACCACATTTTGTGGCCAGTGGGAAAATGTTAAGCTTTTATCTCGAAAGGTGGAAGGTCTCCCTCGCATCTGTCCCTAAAACAATCTGTATGCAAACGTAGCGCTGTTCCAGGAGATACATTTACTGGACAACTGATATCACAGAAAACAAAGGACCTGGTGCAGAATAAACCCAAAACGTTTAGAGAGCTGATTAAAGCAGTCCACTAAACAACAGATGAACGTGTGCAAGAAGCAAAGTTCAGACGCTGAGCACTTGCAACACGCCTCTGCCTGCTATTTAAAACATTCATGTTCAGGGCCCATAAAGGCACGTTCAATCCAACAGGCAATTCGTCTTCTGGATGGCCAAGAGGACGTCCAATCAAGCCATGATGTGACCCAAGGGGTTGTTTGTCTCCCCCCGCCGGACATCTTTAACTCCAGAGTAGTTCAAGTTAATGTGCTTGCTAATTACCAGGAGGCCTTTAAACCCTCCTTTCACTTCTTCTTCTTCACGCTAGTCCCACCACGCAGATAATCAGCAACGTCAGCTGAGAAGCATCACTACAATAACAAACACACGCCATAGTTCTCTTTTCTGGTGCACAACATCTAAAAGTACATAATTATACGCTCAGATAGGCAATAAATACCCCCAATGTGCATATTGTTGGGTAGAATGAAAATCCCAGAGTGGTCTTATTTGTGTGGAAGTGTGCACGCAGATCAAATTAGGCTTTGTGGGCTTGAGTGCCAGAGACATTTGCTCCGGCATTAATGCGCTGGAGCAGCAATCAGAGTGGGAGTTTACCATTTGTGTAAATGAGAGTGACAGATTGCCTCATTGCAGTAATCAGCCATTTTATCAGCCACACAATGCAGACTGATTAGTAGTTTAACTCGGTGGTGTTGGTGGTGGTGGGGGGGAGGCGGGATGCTGGAAACTGATAAAGCAAAATACCATTATCAATCCATTCTCACAGTTACTTGTAATTTTTTTCCAATGGAACAGAGAGCAACAACACTTTACAATGGGTACAGTAATCTTTTTTTAGATTGCCGTTGTGTCAAGAAAAATAAGTGTCGGCCATCTAGTGGTCAACAGTTGAATTACACCCAATATAAACAAGAGTTGGATTAAAATTCAGTTTATGTGTCACCCAAAAAATCTGTGAAACAGCAACACTGCAAACCTAGAACCCATCATGCAGGGTAATTTACTTTATATTTAACTCTTGATTTTTTTTTACTGACAGAAATACACTGTCAAGCGTGCTAGGAATGAAATTCCCTGTGCTGCAGTCAGAATGATTGTCCTTCGCCCCCTCCCTCTGCAGGGAGCAATTAAGATACTAGACCTCCAGAGTGCGCATTTCTGACGTGCAAAAACAACCCCACCTCTTCTCGTAATGTCACCCGAGACAACAAGTGATTATTCGCTGTCATGATGCAATCTCGGTTTCTAGTCTAAAAGGTACGCAGCCCTCAGACAATTTAATAATCCGTAGCATCAGTTTTGCACAGCGATAAAAGACAAAAGGTAGCGTGGTGCCATGTTGAATGGATAGTTTAATAGCTCTTTGCTGTCAATAAAGTTAGGGTGACCATATTCGCTTTCCCAAAGAAAAGAGGGCACTTGCCCCGACCTTGAAATTGTGGTACAAGTCGCAGTTACTCAGTGTACTTCACCTCCTATTAGTCAAGCAATGCCAAACGGACATTTTCATGAATTTATAAAACCCCTGGACGCCCGAACAGGATGTAAGAAAATGGTATGTCCTCTCAAAAGAGACTATTTGGTCACCCTAATAAAGTGAATAAATAAAAAGAAACAAAAGAGTTAGAGCAGTTAGCAGGCCATTTCCTGGTTGATGGAGGATTGGAAACGTCACTGAATCAAACATGGTTTTGGGAGGGGACAGGTAAGGAAGACAAGACGTACAAATTTGTGACTTCATTTCACATAACAGTAAAAATTACAAGAATAATTCATAACGATAGGTCTGAGTGACTGATTACTGCTGACCTGTACTGAAACGATGACTAAAACTTGTTGGGTTTTGGATTGGGCTGTAATATCAGAACCCAAATATAAAATCTATTGTTAAATTAATACATATTTGACAGTCAATTAGGGGGAAATATTGATAATTCATGCCCCAATCTTGCATTCAATTAAATGGCAACAACAAGCAGCTCAGTGTGGCCTGCCTGATTTGTGCTCTATTGTCCACCACTGTCCACGCAATCGCCTGCAGCGGGTCGGTTCAATACAGCGATTGATCGGCGGTCCATTGACATGCCTGCGAGGAGAATGCGAGAAAAATACTGACGTAAATAGTTCATCTATCAGCTATTGATTTGCCTGCTTTTGTAAGGTGGACTAAAGAAAGTGCTATCAGTGGAATCAGTCACTGTGATTACAAAAGGAGCCCTAAATTAAACAAATGAAAAGGAATCCAATGTGGGGTCCATCTAATGACCTAACAAACATGAAGAAGCTTGACACACGTTTTCTCACTGCAGCACGATTAGATGAGAAGGAGAATTTAACATACATTCATCTATTTGCTTCATACTGTAGATGCACTAGACCAGGGGTGGTCAAGTCCGGTCCTCGAGAGCCCCTATCCAGCCTGTTTTCCATGTTTCTCTCCACTAACACACCTGATTCATGATCAGGATCGTTATCAGGCTTCTGCAAAGCTTGCTTGATTAGCTGATTAGATCCAGCTGTGCTGCAGGAGGGAAACATGGAAAACAGGCTGGATATGGGGCTCTCGAGGACCCAACTTGAGCACCCCTGCACTAGACACTATATTGGGTAACCTACAGACAGGAATAGCAAGTGTAAATAAATGGATGTAGGGGTTTTCTAATAGGGTCAGTCTTGGTCATCAAGTTGTTTAATCGGGTTGACGTCAGGGTTCGGATCAACTTCTTCCATAGCAACTCTGCCAAGCATGCTTTTATGAACCTTTTTTGTGTGTTAGGGTACAACCATAATTGAAAAGATAAAGACCTAACCTCAAACTGTTCCTACAAAGTTGTCCTAAATGTCTCGATAAGATTCAGGTGAAATAACAAAGTGATTAATTTGTTAATAAATTTCAGGGAAATCTGTTGTTTTTTGGGGTCAATTATATGACAAAATTACCAGAGAGACAGTGTCGGACATGAGGCACATGTATGCCTGAGTTACATGACACGCCTTGCCGTGTCAAGAGGGTTAAGCTAATTAGCGATTTATGAAGGCAAAACCAGAAAATGTTGCAGTAAATCTGGTACATGATTTACATACAGAGCACATAAACGTCACCACAATACCTTCACCTATCGACCCTCTAATTCGGGTCAGGTGTTGATTACTTGTTGTTTATCAACAGAAAATACATGATACATTTGACTGCTTGATGGTTTTAAATTCTCATTTCCCCCCTTTTCCCCTCCCCTGCATACACTAACACTAAGATGTAGCATCTTTTAAACATGAGGTTGGAATTGGCTGAATTGTATGAAGCAAACCTCTTCTATACGGTACCCGAGTCTTTGGGATTAACAAGAAGATTGTGTGACATCATCTGCAAGTTTATATGCAAGACTGTTAGCAAAGATGATTCCGCAGCACACCATTACTGTTCCTTTTGGATTATGGCTTTAAAGAGGCTTTTTAGTGCCTTCTATTTTCACATTTCCCACAACACTGCAGAAAATAGCCAAGTTTATCAGCTGTCATTAAAGCAACCACATGAAGTAATTTTACCTTCAAATCCAGAATGTGTCATTATACTATTTTACAGCAACATTATCTTTATGCTACAAGCTGTGATGTGCCTCCAAAAATCGTGATTTTATCCAAATCTTGATGGAAGTAAACTAAGGTCAATAGTAAGCTATTTTTCATCTCTATAACAGTAAAATGTTACTTTAACTCTTTCACTGCCATTGACGTTTATAGACGTCAAGTAAAAACCTACGGAGCACTGCCAATGACGTATAAAGACGTCATCCAATGTTTTTTTTGTTTTTTTTTTTTGAAACGGGTGCGGGCAAGGCTTCCGGAGCTGTGGTGAAAGTTCCCAGCCAGTCTGTTGTGTCTAATGACTATTTTTGGCCCCTAGAGGGCAGCGATGACTCTCTTTTGACAAGATCGGGTGGGCGTCAGTAGAGGCGGAGCTAGAGCGTCGAGCAGGAGATGAGAATGGAAGACAAAGGAAAAATGGCGGCCGGTCGCGAGGAGCTCACGCCCGAGCCGTTTTTTTTCAAAGACCAAAAGCATCGCTGAAAGAGCACATTGTTGACGACGATGATCATCATCGATGATGAAGATGAGGGTGGTGACTCCATGGTTGGGAAGCATTGACGCGGCAGTAGAAGACGTTAGATGGAGCTAGATGGAGGAGGGAACGGGCAATGGCGAGCGTTTGCAAGCAGCTCTACACTTACAAGACAAAAGGCATCGACCAACGCTAAAATAGTACATTGATGACGACGATGATCATCATCGATGATGATGAAGGTGAATCCGAGCTTGACGGCGAAATTGGAACCGCTGACGCGGCGGCTATGACGGTGTCGTAACCCGGAGCACAACCGAGCACGCACAGACGGACGTTCGATTGGACGACGGAGAGTGCCCCGAGTCCAATGCATATTCATCGGAGGAAGTGTGTACAGTCTGCTACTTGCTTTTTATTCCCCGGAAAAAAAGGCCGTCAAGAAAGTGTAACGTTTGCACGCAAAACGGACCAATGCGAAAGTGAAAGTAAACTGTTGTGCGAGTCCTGGCGTCTCCTTGCACGCAGGAGAGCGTTACAAAAGGAAAAACTGTATTTGAAACATCCACATAATTGTAAGTAGTACCACAGTTGCACACATTTGTAAATAGTTTGCGAAATTGTTTTGTCAAATTGTTACACTGTTGAATGGAAATAAACGTATTTTGCAATCAAAAAACACTTTTTCATTGTTAGTGAAAGCGTTTTACAGAAGTAAAGCACTATTTAGGTGTTTGTGGCATCATTCATGGACAAAAAGAAGTGTACAATTCACTGGAGTGCATGAAATAACATCGTTTCACAAAAAGCCCTTTTTCTCCGTTTTTTGTTTCAAAACAGAGAATTTCAGTGAAAGTAAACATTTCTATTGTTGATTACTGAAGAACGGAATAAGGTAGAAACAAACTATTTTTTTCTGTTGAAAGATGAGAGTCCAATCTTTCATTTGGTAGTATGTGTGTTTCCATAGTCCAAACACAACATTTTCTGTGGACCTTGAAAGATCACTCAAAATGCTTAAATCGGCTGGTAGTGGGGACAACCCGTTTCTGAAAACGTCTGGCAGTCAAACAGTTAAAATGCTCTGTATAGTTAAAACAGGTTTTAAGAAGTTGACAGTTTAAAAATGTATTATTTGCTTTAGTTACCTTTGGGATTAACTGTTTGAATATGTAAATAATCAGCATCCAAAGTTACGACGGCGTATTAGGGCCAGATATAAATTTATAAAAAAATTTAGTGGGGGGTTGATATCCAGAGGAAACTCACAAATTTACAAGAAAAAACGTACAGATTTGTGACATTATAACGCTGCAAATTTGCGTACTCGGATGTTTGTGCCAATATTTTTCGGTCGGGTTTTCAAATAAGGAGATTGCTTTAGCAGAGTTAAACCATATCATATTAAGCATTCACACTTTCTATGGATTTGACACTTTTATCACAATTGTTGTGGACTACAAAAAAAAAAAAATGTTGTATGACCTCTAGCTAGATCTCTTCAATATCTGTACTGGACTTTCCTCTAACTTTGGGTAAAAATAATCCACATCAACACACAGGCTAGCGATGTCCTCTCTAGCCTATGTTCATGAACTCTTTTTAAGTCTGCTCAGATGAGAGGCGAAAAGTCCTCTAAGACAACTAGAACAATCCAATTGCAACGGATTCAGTGCTCTGCGAATACATTGACCTGGATGGATATTCAAAAGTATCTTTAAAGTCAGTTTTGACAACTGTTAAAGGGGCCATAGAACAAACAAATGTTAGTTTAAACTGAAATTGTACCAGCAGCCGTTCTGTGGGCCTGTTCACACAAATTCAAATATAACTGTCCGTTTAATTTATAGCCTGCTTTTAATGTAAAAGTATTGTGTACGTCTCCTTTGCCAGATGGCAGCGGCCTCCTATTTTTTGTTCCGAATATGAAGATTGATCTCCCATCGCTCTGTTCGCGTGATCCATTTTTCGTGGATGAAACAAAGCGGTTTTGTCAGACAACAGCTGCACAAGGAGCGAGGGACTCGTTGGCGTGCCTCGCGTGGCTGTGACAGATAGTGGATGGTGGCTCGGGATTGCTCAGTGATGCGCTCTCTGCACTGTGTGCCATTATGTCACAATTAATACAAGCAGTAAATGTCACAAACACATCCCTCCCGCAACTTCCCAAGATTAAAAACAGTTTTACTTTGAACTTTTGTTTATCTCTCACCCAACAGCACTTTTCAGCCTTGTCAACACCCTGGTCACATCCCGACTGGATTACTCGAACCCTCTCGTCTGCTGGTGTACAAACTTTTACAGTGACGAGCTGTGCATTTGATACATCGGCCTAAAGCCACCTCTTAATCTCACTACTATCGTATCACAATGATAGAAACTATCAATAAATGCAATATAAATGCATACAACGGTGCCAGGTATATCATGTTGAGCTGTTCAGAATCAATATGCATCTAAAAACCTGCTCTTATCCCCCCTTCATGCTCCTCGCTGTACAGTTTATCCTCTTTTCAGCCGTGCAGCTCCTCTTCTATAGATTTCGCTTCCACAGTCACTCTGAGATACTTTCGCCGCAATTTTAGGTCCTGTCCAAAAACTCATTTTTTTTTTTTTCAATCTGCATACTCTATTTCAGTGCACAGTAGTGTCCAGGGATGCTAACTGGAGTTTAGGGGGGGATCCAAAAATCAATTACATTAAATTATTAGTATGGGAGACGTAGAATAAGTCATGTACTTTAACAAAGATTTTTTGTTATCAATTTATTTCTTATAGACAATTTTAAAGCCATTGAAGTGTGAACTCCATGTTTTTTCCCTCGAAAAATACATAGATTGTGGCCACATTGCTATTACTAGAATAAAGACTGATTCTTTTAGAGAGTAAAGTTATCAGATCCTGAATAAAAGAAACAATGTTGGGAGAGATAAAGTTAGATTAAACTTTGCCTTTGATATCATAATACAACTTTTGTCGTTAGTTCTTAGTATGTCTTTTTTCTTAAAAAAATATCTGACTGTATTCTCATAACCCAACTTATTTTTTTTACACAATTTATCACTTTATTTTTATAGGGTTCCTAATATTCTGTATTTTATTAATTTGTTTGAAGATTATTTTGAGAATTGGTATCTGTCATTTTCTAATAACTTAGTTATATCAATATGAGCTGCAATGCTGCCCTGAGCTAAATGCTAACATCTGCATGCTAATATTTTATTAGCACTCTTTATTATGTTGCTGAACTTAAAGCAATACTAAGGAACTTTCACCACATTTATCATGAGGACAAAGCGCATTGCATCGTTTTGTTTTTAGCTCACTCCAGCGAGTGAAATCCGGGCCAATGTTGATCTTTCATCTGGGGTAACTTTTGACGTATGCCATAAAGCAGTTAGCACATTTGTAGTTTTTTGTGTGGCAGTGTTCCTACCATCATCCTCAAAGTTGCTTAGTGCCAGTAAAAATGATACAGACCCCTCAGGCCATGGTAAAGGTACAATTCAACTAGTTTTAAGTCGATGTTTCATCAGAAGATTTATGAAAATATGTTTATTAAGGTTGAAAATAGTTCCTTAGTGCTACTTTAAACATTGACTGTATTTACTAAACTAGACTAACTAAAGATTAATCTGCAAGCTACCTTGAGCTAAATGCTAACTCACCACACTAATAAAGCTAAATTAACCGTCATTCAAAATATTCATCCTACAATCCAAAAATATACATTTTTACCTCAACATTGCGCTCATTGTGGTGAATTTCCAATAGCTCGGAGTAGCACCATCACTTTAAAGTTGAGCTGTGAGGCTAAATGCAAACATCAGCATGCTAATGTGCAACGAATATGTCACAGGAGTGGAAAGAGTATTACATAAAGGAATGATTTAATCTGCAGTCCGGAACAAACTAAAATCAAATCTCTCTTGTCAGCACATTGTAAACAATGATTTTTTTTTTTTTGAATGCTTTTCTTTTACCGTGAATGATGCTAAATCTCATAAACCATTTAAATTAATCAGAGTGGTTTGTTTGAGTGGTTGATGGGGGTGTCAGATTAGTGATGATTGATTCACTTTTTTCTTCTTCTTTTTTTTTTGCAGTGAAATCCAGTTTTCAAGTGCAATCCATAATGCCGAAAGAGTGTAAGATGCCAGAGGTATTCCACTGACAAATTAATTAAAAGATTGAGTAATCTGTGGAGAATTTAATACGAGGGTGTGTCGTGTGTGTGTGGTGGTGGAGAGGGGAACATTCGATATGTGCAACCAAGCAAACTACCCTGTTAGAAATTGATAGCTTCAAAAGACATACAGCAGATTTGAAAAGTCCACACACCCCTGTTCAAATACCAAGTTTTTGTGATGTGAATTTTTTTTGGACCAAAATAGATAATTTACAGTAACCATGCATCCATTCCTAGCATTTATTTGGTTTCATTCCTCACTGTCCAGAAAATAAAGGAATAAATTGGTCAACCCAACTATTACAATGGCCAAAAGACAAAAAGCTGCAGCACGTCCTGGGAAAAGAATAATGCGTTGAGACGACCAGCACTCTAGGGTAGGCCGCAGCGGCTCACTAACCATCTGTGACTGACAGGAGGCTCGGCATCGGGGACATTTTGTTTGTTCAAATCTCCCCTACAAACCCTTAGTGAATACAGCTATGCATGAGTTCTACTGAAAGCAACTTTTGGTGTGTGCTGTATGCAAGGGATCGAATCTGATGCATTCATGTCGTCATTTTTTTCTGACATGGAGAAGCTCTTACAAATCATAAATAAAACAAAACATAAAATATCATAACATGCATTGTTTCCGCTTTTGATGAAACCCACATGAGGTCTATTATTTAAGTCTATGAAAATATATGTTTTTTACAACAGCTGCTAAATGTGCTGTTATACACTGTCTGTAAGTTATCACTCACAAAACAAGAATGGTAATATGAGTATCAGAGTTTAAGAACAATCCATTCCACTTAATTCACTCTCAGCCATTTTCAAAGGAGCAACCCCCTTCACTCCCGGCTGTTTACCTGGATTTTAACGGAATTTGTAAGGCCCACAGAATATTGTGTTCGATTGCTATAAAAACATGGAACCTACCAAAAGAAAGATTAGAGGCTCTTCTTTCATCAGGGAAAAAAATGTATATTTCTATCTGTTTTCGTTTTGCATAATATATCTAAGTTTAATCATTATTCACAAATCAAATTTAGAAATGTGAGTAATGAGCTTTTTTTCAACACGGGCCCTGGTTGATCTCTTCTCTGCTGCCCCCTGCTGGCCGTTTGGGTAATAACTACCATTTCTACAACCGTTCTTTGCAGT
Organism: Vanacampus margaritifer; assembly: GCF_051991255.1. Lineage (NCBI taxonomy): Eukaryota > Metazoa > Chordata > Actinopteri > Syngnathiformes > Syngnathidae > Vanacampus > Vanacampus margaritifer. Next base: position 16,836,183 of record NC_135435.1, on the reverse strand, counting down.
TGAGAGGCTGCATCAAAGCCTTCTGTATGCTCTAGCATTAAAAAGCAACAACAACAAAAACGTATAAATATGTCTTTGGGACATACATTTTGGGGCGCAAATGAGTTAATGAACCCAATTTTTGACATAAGCACAAGTATCTTCATAGAGTGATAGCAGATATATCGGCTCAAGAGCTTATTCTGTTGTTGCTGTTGTTTTTACCACACCCCCCCAACCCAAATAAAGGTACACACCAAATGGGGAGACCCCTAATTTTAATTGGACTGTGAAAATCCAGCTGACTATGTCAACAAAACACCAACATTCAACCTTGTTTATACTAACATTTGCTTTATGAATCTACGCTGGTTCAAAAGTATTTTAAATGATTATAGTAAAAAAATAAAAATAAATCTCATCAAATGGATGGAAAAATTTACATAAAAATATATTGTCTCAAAGAATTTTAAACATCATTGCCTAACAGATAATTTTCACTCAAATTATACAATTTCTAAACCAGATTTAAGGTAATAAAAAGCATTCTGTGATTGGTAGAATGTTGAACCAAGAGGGTGCATTTGAGGAAAATTAATAACAGCAGCAAAAAAAAAAAAGAAGCTTTTGACATGACACAAAATATTCAAAGACGAAGACTTTCTGTACAAAGCATTGGGTTACGGATGGGCACCAGTATCAGAATATGTCACCATTCAGATTCAGGAAACGAAGAGTGTCTACGGAAAACAAGATTTCTTGTACGACACCCTGACATGTTGTGGAGGCTTGTGAACTCGGTTATAAAATTTACTTAGCTTGCCTTGGACATAAAGTCACAGATTATTAAATATCATATTTTGGTTGGGAGGGTGCAACCTGAAAATCACATAATCACGTGGAAGAACTAAAAAGTATTTTTGTCACATTTGTTAAAACGTTTATGACTTGACAGTAGTACATGAATGATAAATATGACCTGTGAAAAAAATTGCTTTCTCTGGCCCCATTTTGTGCCTCTAATTTGATATACAAAACACCAGAGCGCCCGAGGAAAAAACAACTAATCAGAGACAGAAGACATAATTTAGGAGGCGTCAATCATGGTTTCTTAATAATCTTAATAATAATCTTAATAATAAAAGTTAGGGGAAATGATGGGGCCAAAGATTTTTCTTCTTCTTCAAAATTTATTACTGTCAGGTTTATACTGACAGTTAAAACAAATATTTAAATAAATAAAAAATGTTGAAAACTACAAAATCCCCCTGTAACATGTTTTCAAGTAATTCGGTCCCGTTCTGCTTATAGTGGAAGTCAGCCTTAGACATTTCTTGACAATAATATGTTGTATGTGCCCTCACTATTCTAAACATGACATTCTGATTAATATAATTTTTGGGGAATATGAGTTATGAAGCAAAATCCAGCTGTTTTTATACATCTCAGGGGGCGGCCATTTTGCCACTTGCTGTTGACTGAAGATGGCATCACAGTTGCTCAGGGCTCAGGCAACAACCAATGAGAGCTCACCTGTTTTATGAAGATGCACTCTGATTGGTTGTTACCTAAGGCCTGAGCAACATTGATGTCATCATCGGTCGACAGCAGGTGGCAAAACGGCCGCCCACTGAGAAGGATAAAAACGGCTGGATTTTGCTGCTTAACTCAATTTCCACTAACGCAATATTAACCAGAATACCATATTTAGACCAGTGGAGCTGCATAGAAAAAATTGAGAACTGAATTCTATTTCCATGAAAATATTCTACGTACACTTTTGAGTTTAAAAGAAGGGGGGGGGGGGTTCAACATCTAGCTTCAAATTCAACGTTCAGATTCAAATTCAACATTCAGCTGCAAAACATCACTTTTCAAAACACCGGGCCAAAGCAGTCGAGGCAGCAGCATTCGATGCTAGTCAATCATGTCAACTCCCTTGCATTGGTTGGATGCCGGCTCCAACGATTGTTTTGGCCTGGCTTGTTTAGCAGCCTGAAAAGTGTAAAAAAAATATCTATATATATACATAATTGTAAAATGTTAACTTCTGTGTTAGTAATTCAGATTCAGAATCTGATGACACATATATACAGTGCTTCCACAAATGATACCACCCCAAAATAGGCAAAAAATTCTAATAATAATAATAAAAAAAATCCATATAAATATAAAATAATAAAATGCTAAGGCATTAACTGGTATAGTCTCGCCTGTTCTACGCCTGCATGAGCAAATGCAGCGTGTGTCGCATGATTTCAGAGTTCATTGTCCGCAGGAAGTCAGTCAAACTTCCATTCAGCAGTTCCTCCATGGGCACAAATTGCAGCACCTGTCTATCACAAGCGAGCTGACATTTACCTGCGTCGTCCTCTCCTTTCAGCAGTTCACCAATACGCTTTTGGACTTCTGTCAGGGCTGGGAGGATTTGGGCCGCAGCTCCAGGGCAAAAGCCAGCGCATACGAGCACGGCTCCGACGCCGCCTGAAGGGGGCGGGCACCTGAACTTGATTGAGCGAAAACAAGCGTGCAAGCAGAGCACCAAGGCAGCCGAGACACGGGTGAGCGCCGACGGCACGGGCAGCAACAGGGCGTCCCCGGAGGTCAACCTCCGCAGGGACATCACCACGCAGCCGACGAGCTGATGCTGGTACGCCGGCGCCGCGTCGTGAAGCGTGCCGCCGCCGTCTCCATGTGGATATGAACCTTCTGAAGGAAATGTGAGAAGTAGCTCCCCGATTTGCCGCCCACTGGCGTCCCACTCTGAGCGGCTACCCAACACCATACACTGCCTTTTCGTTTTCGTCCCGTTATCGTCAGTGCAAACACCTGCGACGTCCGACAAGATTGACGCGGCGCTAACCGCGTGGCATGAGTCACAGGGAAGCACTTGATTCAAATCTTTCCGAGTTGACGCCACCTGTGCTTCAGTCACGTAGTTTAACAAGACACCTGCGCAGAACGGAGAGTTTCGAACCGCCGGCAGCGCCGCACCGACAACAACGTACCAGGAATCCACGTGACAGCCGGACAGGGGTCCTCGCAGCACGCAGTCCGTCCCGTCGGCCTCACAGAGGTGTCGCTTTATCCAGTCGGCATGGCAACCTCTCTCGACTCGCTCCTTCCAGCTGAGGGTCTGCAATTCCCTGCGCTCGTTGAAGGAGCCTGCCGCCTGCTTCTTCGGTCCCAGAGAATGGCCCGCCGAGACGCGGCAGCAGGCGGGGCTGACGGCGTTACGGGAGATCCATCGACTCCGAGGGAGGAATGTCACCTGAGCACAAAGACACGTTCATCAAAATTCATTCAGAGTGAACACTACTGTATGGTGAATAGAAATAACAAATTATTTCTGTTGCCTATGGATGTGGTTGTAAAGAAAAATGATGAAATTAGTAGAGTAGGTGCGTTCCGGGTTTGCAGTCCTGCTATTCGGCAGCTTTTTTCTTTGTTTATACAGTTAATTATTTTGGGTGTAATTCCACTGTCAACCACTAGAAGGTGTCTCACTAGTTTGAAACTGTAAATTTGAATGAAGAACAAAAAAAGAAGTATTTAAACACAATCTAGTTTTTGTTGAAAATTATTGAGTGCCGTCCACTGTAATCCTGCTTTTTATGCCTACAGAAAGCTACGGCTGCAGGGTCATTTTATAATGTTCATGTTTGGGCATGCTGACTAATTTTGTGCAATGGTAAGTTTGTAAGGTTTTATTCTTAATTTAAAAAAAAATTGGGGGGGGGGGGGGGGGTTGTTTACTGTTAACACAGAGTGATCAGTACAATGTACAATATTTCTGTTCATCGCTGTTGCTTTCTCTAAATTGTATTATGTAATGTGATGTACTACAGTATTTGTATTATAATAAAAATGTGTTTAAAGACTGTTTTAAAAAAGTGTTGCAAATACTATAAACTTTATAAACATTCTTAGGCAGAATAGCTAATGCCCAGTACTCACAGGCAATAGGGAAAAATCTGCATATAATTGACACCCATTGATATGCTATTTCTTTTTTCAAAAAAAGGGGATAAACTCTGACTATACGTTTTCTATGAAAAATGGGGAGGGGAAAAAAAAATCCCAGAACCCCCCGCCACAAAAAAAAAAATTAAAAATAGAAATACTGGGGGGTAATTATTAATCTTTTATATTAAAGAAACAGCATTGTTTTAGCATGATATTGTTGGCCAATATTTGGATTTACATATTGTTAGTTGATATTTCTATCTATTTGATGTTCATATGCTATTTCAAAACTAAGTACATCAGAAGTTACTCACCAATGTTTTTTTCACTGAATATGTATTAAGTCATTAATTGGAGGACTTTTCACTTGTACTCGAATCATATTACATAATACTTCTTTTTTTTTTTCTTTTAGATTTTTTTCTTTTATTTTTTAAATTTTTTTAGAGACAACAATCATTGGCGCATAACCCCCACTCCCACTCCAAGTATTATTGTAGTTTAATTTATTATTTTTTTTACTACAGGCATCAATTATGCAAATTTTCACTATTTGCAGGGTGGCCCGGTCCCTATCCCACGCAGGGGTCGAGTGTACTGTATTTTAAAATGAAAATACAATACAATTTTGGCTTACTCTACCCGTCTCCGATATTAAAACGACGTGACTTCCTACCTTGAAACGTTGCAGGTAGTCTTGAGCCGTACAATCCCTTATGTAGTCGAGCCTCTCCCTCTGCTCGGCAATCATGCCTTCAAACAATCTCATGTTTTCTGTGATGGTCTCAACCTGCAAAGTGTGAAAGTACTCGCACATCTCTTCATGCTGTGTGAGGAACGACGGCGGGATCGCCGATTCCGGGAGGAGCGCTTCTCTCTCCGCCAGATGCGGTCCGTAATTCCGAACGAGCTTGGACAGCAGAGGCCTCAGAGCCTCCTTGCGGTCGTAGCCGAGGCACACGACGTAAACCTCGGAATTGCCGGCCTTGCTCGTGGCAGGTTTGAAGACGCTGACGGAGCAGAAGCAACAGTTGAGCAGGTAGAGCAAACAAACGGAGGAGTGTTCGTACAGAGTGAACATTTTGAGCACGAAGGAGCCGCCGGGGCTGAGGAGCAGCAGAGCGGCCGTCACCTCGCAGTAATGCAGCGGCGCCACCAGCGCCTCCTGCTCATCGGGATTCTCCTGACAGTCGAAGCTCCCGTCCGCCGTCACCAGATCCACTCGCCGCATGTTTGCCACAAACGTCTGCAGCTCCAGTAGGTGCTTTTGGAGCATGATGTCGCCGGTGTTGTCAGACCCAAAAAACCACCACGGCAGAGTGTTGGCGATTAACCGATCATCCGCGATGGTCGTGCCACCTGCGTTGGCCTCATGGTACGGGTTGAGGGTGTTGGCGGCCCAGCTCCAGTCGCAGTAGCGCGTGTGTTCGCTGGTTTTGACGTAATGGTTCAAGGCGCTTATAAAAGCCCCCGGTGCTTCACACAGGTGAACCGTGTTGAGCTCCCCAGAGTGGAGCGCCTCTTCAGGAAGAAGACTGAACGTCCCCAGGATCTCGTAGAACTTGCACCATGCCTGAGTGCAGATTTCTGCGTTGGCGGCAGAACGCACCGTGGCGATGACTTTCCCGGCCCGGTTGGTGGAGTTGGTGTGCTGATGCCACACTTCGATGTTCTTGTCACTGAGCTGGTTCTTCACAGCATTGAGGGACACCTTCAGGGCCTGAAGGCGGCAGTTTTCTACTTTCACATGTTGTTTGAGGGCCGCATTTGCATTAGGGGTGCACCATTCGTCATTGGACGGTTTGATGTAGGTCCTAATTTTACTGAATAGACATTTCATCTCAGTCAGCGCGTCAGCGTCACAAGCTGCAACACTGATCACTTGCTGCTGCTGTTGCCTGCAGAATTTCTTCCTGGCTCCATTGCCCGAGATCATCATCTTTACCTGATGCGGTAGAAAAACAAGTTTGGTCAAATCAACACCCCACTGAGATACAGTGGATATAAAAAGTCTACACACCTCAGTTCAGATACCAAAAATGAGCCCAAGATAAATAAATCAAAATAAAAATTTTCCATGAATCATACTATTTCAATTACTTTCAGTTACGTCAAAGTAAAAAAAAAATTTTTTTTTTAAAGTACACTGAAATTAAATGTACTTAAATAACTAACTAACTTTTTACTAGCAATTATATACAATGTGCTTTAATAACACGCAATGAAAACAGAAAATAATTTCCTATGACCTTCCCGGTCATCAAAAAAATACTCATAGCCGAAAAATGTACTCAAGTACAGTAACAAAGTATTTGCATTTCATTACTTCCCACACATTATTACTCGTGTCAAATATACCAGAGTGCCTGCCATTCACCTGCTTGCACGAAATGTATGGGATTCAAAGTCAATACTAGTGCATTTTACATGAAAAGGCACCCACGAGAATCAACTTTTTTTCATAGCACGCATGACTGGGTGTTGATTTACTATGGCAGCTCATTGCAATGCGGTGCCCTCAGGTAAAAAAGGCACACTGCAGCTCCAGTAGATATGTTACTTACAATTGGACAAGCCCCCATTCAACCTTACATGTACTTGGTATCGCAAAGATCAGGTCCAATGTTAGTGTGGGAATAAGTATTTGTGTAATGGCAAGGTCATTCCAGAATGACTGTATATCTAAGTGTGCCATTTTAAACAACAGCTAAGTTTTTGTTTGACCATTTAGCAGATAACACAGCTTGCAACTTTTGAACAAAAACTAGACTTAGCTGCATGCATTTGCAACCATCTTACAAAAATTAGACTAATACTAAAATGTAATCAATTTTAAAAGATTTATTCACTATTATTTTTTAAATATATGTTTTTGGGTGCCTAAGTATCCAAAACAGGGTTGCTTCAGATACAGCAAAATATAAATGACAAATAAAATATCATAAAAAGTTGACAGTGGATACGCTGAGCTGGGCATAAAAAAATGCCTGTTTTGGGGTTTTCTTTCTTTTCTTTTCTTTTCTTTCAAGCATAACAAAAATGTGAATGGTCCCATTTTCAAAAAACTTGGTGCCTATAATTCTGGAATGACACCCACACATGAAAAGCTCATCTAAAAGATGCGATCGTGTCCGAGTTGTTCAGTTAGTGACTCAAAAAACATCCAGAAATGTTGGTTTGGATTTTCAAGTGTTCATTTGTATTTTGTTTATATTTCCACTGCTTCTTCACATGGTACCACTATATCATTGGTCCTCAATGTAAACTAATACAAAAGCAGAGTCCATTTCAAGTAAGATCTCATGTTATGAGACAAACAGAGAACTCGCTTAAAAAGTGAGCTATTTGAACAACTATACAATAAATTATGGACATTCTAGCCGTCTAATATGAGTAAATAGTTTCATTGCAATGCTTCGTTTCCAAGACGTACACCAAGTAGCGATGTAAAAGTCGTAAAATGTTAAAAAGAAAAAACTCACCGGAATCATCCGCAAAACAGAACCGGAAGACCTTCGTAGTCACGTGATCACGAAGACCTTCGCAGTCACGTGATCGCAAAGCCGTACAATACGCATGCGTCAGCACAGGCACTGCGAGTGGCATTTCTTGGCATTGGAGGAAAATCCTCTTCATTTAGTGGTGTCTTCCAAACCAATTAAGCATAATTAATTCACTCCAGCCCTCTACTACCAAAAATAAAAAATAAATGGAATAAAATGTTTGTAATGGGTCAGCAAAACATCAGTTTCTAATATATAAATATATATATATTTTTAAATGAACTTAGCATTTTTATATACAGTACTGTAATAACACGATTCAATTAAACACAGTATAAAGTGTTTGTACATAATGATTAATTCATTCAGACTCACAAACTCTTTTTTGTCCCTTTAAGTGTAATAACATAAGACATGATAACAAATAGAAAATAAAAAAAAGAACAAAAACCCAGACACAATGTGTAAAAAAATTAATAAAAATTGCACCTCCTGGCGACAAAAAAATACTTGGCCACCTCATGCAGTATAATACACAACAAGCGAAGAATTTCATAACTGTTTCACAACTATAAGTGACTCAGTAAGCTACCGTAATAGTTGCTTTTCGCAAAGGATAAAGAATATATGCCTGCGGCTTTCCCAAATGGATGGATGGATGCATGACTGGATGGGTCATTTGAACAGGGTTAATTTATTAATTAACTAAGTAATTAAATATCATAATTGATTGTAGTTTAAAATGCACCACATTGACATAATATATATATATATATATATATATATATATATATATATATATATACTCCGATTAAGTTTGACATTGTCATCTAAATTTAGCATTTATATGAGATACAAGATCCATTCAAGTTTCTTGAACAAGGTCCACAAGAGCAGTTTTACACACAATTACCAAATGAATCATAAAGCATCTGCTTGCTTACAGCCTTTTAAATATGCCCCTAGACATTTGTCTTCTGAGCTTCACTGATTTGCAGATTCATTAACATAAATCGTGAATGCACTGCGATGTGAAGTCACTTTGACAAATCACACTGTTTACAATATGTCAGACAAACAAATAGTCCAATATGAGATGTCTTTTTGAACATTTCTAAAAATAGACTGTGCTCTTTTTGTACTGAGCTGGCTTGTGTGAGCATCTTTACACATTACAAACTGATCTGTATACACGTGTGAAATCGTTATTTGAGCTCTCCGGCATTTGAGTTGATTCAACCTGACTTTTGCGATATGATGTAGCAAAGAACGAGCATTATGACTGTTTATTAACTCTGCTTCGGGGCTATTTCCCATACATACTAGTACTGTACTACATATAGGCCTACATACAGAATGCTGCATGTGAGTAAATTAGTTTTTGGTAAGAGGTAGGGGACTTGCGGGCTTAAAGCAAAAGCAGGACGGCCACAGAGGGAGCCTTATTCATAAATAATGGTCCTCTGGGATATACAGGTGCAATTAGGATTTCCAAAATGGTAACAGCTGTAAACATTTTGTCTTCCTATTTGCAGCTAAGCCACTGGAACATCTTGTAATATTAATGTGTGCATTATGAAGTACATTCGGTTGTCCCTTTCAGAAGATCTTACAAATCAGGGGTGGACCTACCATTAGGCAAAGACAGAGAGAGGGAGATTTGGTAAATTACCAAAATGGTAAATATTGATTAACGTTCCTATCAATTACAGTAAAAGTATTGAGATGATTCACATAATAGATCGTCAAGAAGGATTTTAAGGACTTTAGCTAGCTCAGGAAATTTACTCAAAATCACACTTTTTTATTTGATGAACATTAATTGTCAAAATTTTAGCAGTACATTAACTCATTTACTGCCATTGACGGCTATAGACGTCAAAAATTCATTTTTACTATTTCTATTAGTTTAACATTTTTTCCCACTATTGTTAACAAGAGTATGAGAACCTAGGGGGGGGGGGGTAATATTGTACATTTAGACCAGATATAACATTTGTGATTAATTATAAGTTAACTATTGAAGTCATGCAATTAATTACAATTAAAAAATGTAATCGCCTGATGTCCTAATTTTTAATAATCTTTTTTGAAAAAAGCTTATTTAAAAAATGAAAAGATTATTAAAAAATTAAGGTTGTCAGGCAATAAATTTTTTTTATCATAATTAATCACATGAATTTAATAGTTAACTCATGATTAATCACACATTTTATATCTGTTCTAAATGTACAATAAAAAGTTTTTCTAGATTTTCAAACTCTTGTTAACAAAAGTGGAAAAAATGTTAAACTAATAGAAATAGTTCAAAATATTTTTTTTACGTCTAAAGCCGTCAATGGCAGTGAATGAGTTAATGGGACCCTTGACTGGGTTTGCCTTAGGCCCTCAAATGACTAAATATGCCCCTGGCACAAATACAGTATCATAAAATGAGGAGAAAATAGATCACCACTTGTCGGCCTGTCAATTTTCACCTCTCTCAAATCAACTTTATGAACGTTACGCTTTCCAACAGCCGCAGCTGTACTAAAGTGCTACAGAAGACATGAAATAATAACAATAAAACAATAAGAAAAAAACAAACAAAATATTCTACTTCATTCAAAAATACTCAATGGCACTTTACGTACATGACGTGTCGAATTTATTTATTTATTATTTATAAATTTATTTAATTTATTTCCAACAGTTGTTTATTTTCATTTCATAGCATGCGTTTTGACTGCCCATCTTCCACTAGAGTGTTAGATTATTTATTTATTTATTTACAATCAGATTTCAGCTTCCATGTGTTGCCATGCCAATATAATCTGCACAGGGCCTACAGAATCAAGAGTTCAATCCCATGACACACAAACAGTATTAACAACCTCTGGTTTTTTTTTTTTAACCAATCAGATTTCAGATTTACAAAATTTGGCAAATCCATGCAATTAATCAATCAGACGATGGAATCATTGACACTGACGGGATAATTGATTCTAAAACGATTCAATGCTAACAGCCATACATGCACATACAATACTATTAAATCATTCAAATCGTAAAGTTGCGTGTAAAAACCTATATGTGCATCTGTCCGGCGTGTACGTATATGCGTTTGGAGCACAACAGTTGCATTATAGGGAGATTGAGGCTTTAAAGGTCATGCGTGACGATGAAAAAAGATTAAATGTGTTCTGCCAGTAGGCCTATACTCACTCTGTGTGGATTATTACAGTGTTGAACCCGGTGCCCCCCCCCCCCCAGCCCCACCCACCCCCAAAAATGGCCCACTGGACGCCCACCATTCAACCACAAGAGGTCCCGTTGTATATCAATTTTCACACATCTGAGCAATCAATACCAATAGAAGATCCTTCATTATCCAATGATCCGATGATCGATCATGTTGGTGTTTTTACTAGTTTTACATCTTAAAAATGGATTTGCAAGAAATCAGTCACAGCTCAATCATGTGGTTTCCTGATTAACTTGTGAGTCGCCAAGTATTCCCATTTAATTAATCAAACATGATTGGACAAATACATCAATACTTGTCCCCTAATTTGTAATTCCTAACATTGAATAATTCGATGTTTCCTTCTTTGCGTACACTTCTCTGCTACAAAACAAGGTCGGGGCATTTTTTTTTTTTGTCATGATGAAAAGTACCCTAAATGTTATTCTTTCACCCCTGGAAATTGATCAGGCCTAATTTTCCTAAAGTGACCTAAAATTCATCAAAATTAAAATATGTGAAAACATTTGTTGTTGTTGTTGTTATTGTACATGTGCTACAAAGTAGTCCCTTGTCAAATTTGACTCGTGTGTACTAAAATATATTTCAGATTTACCATTGTGGTTAAGGAATATGAATAATGGTGTACTGTAAATGCCATAAATGGCCTTTTTTTGTTTTTGTTTATGGGACTGTAATAACAGTGTTCAAGAGGAATCAGTCCTGAGAACTGTCTATATAACCAACACATTTTGACAATTTGCCACAAAATCTTGCACTTGTTGGTTTTACAAGAGACATATGGGAATCTCAAAACAGTAAAAGAGACCAAGTAATGCATTTATGTCTTTTTATGGGACAACAGTGACGGTGTTCGTGGGCGAGTTTGAAACAGTCCAAGTGCCAAATGTTCGGATTCCTCCGTATTTCGTAACATATTTTCAGCTGCTAAGAATTAGTCGAAAATGTACTGGAGAGGAAACGTCACATGGGTCTAGGGCTGTACCATATTATGATATCTGTCGTAGTGTGACATGAAAATGTTGAGAATATGTTATTTATTTATTTGTATTAGTTTGAGCTGGGGAATATTGTGTTAATTCTATACTAATGTAGCATCAACAAAAATATATGTTATACTTGTGCCTCACGCACGTCCTGGGCATGTGTTAGAATAAATAAGTTATCCCATATTTACTCTTATAGTATTGCAAAGCATGACTCTTGCTCTTGCAGCTGCAGAACAGGAACTGTGCCCTTATCACAAGATAAGGATGAAAGATTTAGTTTTTGGAACGCAGTGTAATAAAAAATAAATAAAAAGAGAGGGCTCAGGAGAGTGTGCCTCAGAACGGGTTGGAGATTGTAATCTCTGTCCGGTCTCCTCGCAAGCAAAAAATAGAGATTAAAAAAAACTATTTTCCAAGGGAGTCCTGGTCAAGAGGCCGCAGAAGTTACAGTGGCAGCAAAATTAAAATGACGTACATGTCAGTAAAAATTACAATTCCAACACAATATAAGTGTGCATGTGTAGCAGATACAAGCTGCTCGTGGGAAAGTACGCAAGTCAACCTTCACACTCCTCGAGAGCCATTAGAAAAGCGCTAGCCGGTGGGCTAGAAGCCTCAGCTGCTGTTAGTGCACTCAACGCTAACCCGAGGGACGTAGATCTGAGCCTCGGGCAGGACTGCGCCGGATGACACATGTGCTCCAAGGTAAAATGAGTTCCGGAGTTTTTGTGTGGCAAGAGTGACTTTAGACACGTTGCACGAACATTGTATGAAAAATCAATGAAGTTTAATGTCACTGCAGCAATGAAACTCCAGTTCCTGCATAGCATTGCAAGAGGTATTTATCCACTGGATATTTCATCCCAAAAACTTTTATACTGTTCATTAAGACGTCTCAACGCCTCTCTAATTAGTTCTATGCAGAGGATAAAGAATATAAAGTACGACTAACTACTGTTAAATCTGTCTACATGTGTTGTTGCGCTGGTTGTGTTAAATCGCCATAACACAAATGCAAATTAGTAGGGGTGGGAATCTTTGAATGTCTCACCATTCGATTCAATTCCGATTTGTGGGTGTGCGATTTGATTCAGAACCGATTTTCGATTAAGAAAGATTTTTTTTTTATTCAAAATGATTTGATTGACAATGATTTTTGCTAGATGTTCAAGGAATCGTAATGATCTACTCCAGTCTGACTCGCTAATGCTAATTAGTGCGCTACTCTGGGCACTTTTATCACTCAAAAGAACGGCTCCACGCTGCAAAAAAACCCAACTTTTATTAGAATAACTTGATTGTGACTTTTTCCTTCTACTCGCTAATGTGGCTACAACTTAACAGTGTATCAGAACGCGTGGAGCCACACTGCCCCTAAGTGGCCAAATCGGGTACAACATGAACAGCGCTCCCAATAGAGGCACACACAAACAAAGGGAAGACAGTATAAAATAATTTAAATAAAATAGATTTTTGGGACATTTAAAATCGATTCTGAATCATACTAAATGAGAATCACGATTTTTATGAGAATAGATTTTTTGGGCACACCCCTACTAATTAGCATGAGCTTTTAAGTTAGCAGACTGAAAGGCTCTTGAAGCCTCTTTGATCACCGTTCACCAAATTGCTGCTTGATCCTCAAGATAGGGGTGATGCAAACAAGTCGACATATCAGGTTATTAGTGCATCACATTTGATCATGCTTCACACATACGTGGTGAAAGAAGTCTCTTTTTCATATGAACATGTTGCCACAGCAGCGATTACCATGCAAGACTTACCCTGCAGGTCAGAGACCTGCTGTCAACGCTCCAATAAAGGCCAGCCTCACAGTGATGGACGCACGCTATCTCCAACCATGATGTTCTCAGCCGGATGATTATAACCTTGATGCATAGTAAAAGAAGGTCACGCGGAAACCCGTACATAGCAATGTCAAACATACAACATACATGTCACGTACCCAGCAAGCCCAGAAAGGTTCATAAAAACCTTTTGTTTTTCACCTACTTACACACACACACATACATAGTAAAGGAAGTGTAGCCACATCCATTACGATCCAGCCCCTTTCTCTGACATTCTTATCAGGAACAATTAAACATTTAAGAGACAAGGCGCCACAAATTAGCACCACAAGAGGCGGACATTATAATTTCTCGATAACACAGTAGCTACAGGGGACGGCGCTGTAATGACTGTCGCGAAGGAAAATGAAAACATAATCTAATGTAGAGAATGAAGAATGTTTTTTAGCGGTTGCTGTGAGATGCTAATGGCATTTCAGTTTGTCCATCCGTCCACTTTGAAGTATCTCAACAGATGTTTGATTAGAATCTAGTTGTTGAATCTGAATGACATAGATTATTGTTAATTTATCTGGCATGTCCGCGGCTGGAGACAACATACAATAATGTAAGTAAGCTGGGTTCTGAAGTGTTCGATTTAGGTGAACGGTATGGGATTTTTTTAATAGGTTTTAGGTGAACTAATGAATACACACTCACACGCACGCACGCACATACACATACTCACCCACATACAAAAAAAAAAAAAAGAGAGAGAGAGCAATGATGTTGACATGATGAATGAACAATACTGAGCTCTCCAGAAAGAGAAAAAATAAAAATAAAAAAATAATGTAGGTAAGCTGCCATTAGATATGTTGCAACGGCAGACTTTTACCAAGGCCAAAGTGGTAGTTTGTCCATCTGTTTGTTAGTTAGCAGGCTATATAGTACTTGGTTTACGGAGGAAGATGAACAGGCGTGTGGTTCCATTATGGTTCTCGGGGGATGGATGCTGTTGTGACTTGAACAGTGAAACTACATAATTCCTTTATCCGCAACACCTCCCCTGCAAGTGGAGCGTAACATAATACAAATAATGATTTTTCTTTTCTGTGTGTTATATTGATTTTCTTTTTTAATCCAATATTTTTTTTTCATCCTTAAAATTGTTAAATTGACGTATTTCCTGGGGTATCTTTAAGGGAGATGGCAAGTGAGGCAGTGAGCAGCCAGCCTCGCCTCAGATCACTCACAAAATCAGAAATAGCTGAATAACCACACCAGCATCTATCGAAACTCAGACACAATCTTCCTCAGGTCATTGAATCGGTGGGGGCTGGTGTCTGTGGATCTCACTCCGCTTCGTCTGTCCTTCCTTCCTTTCCTCGGTCTCTCCTTTGGTCTCCCTGATTTGTTGAACTTTAGATGTCTCTGGGGTTGCTGAAGGACTCTGGTTGGTGGCCCGGTGGGTGGTGGGTGGTGTCTGGTCAGTGCTGGAATTCACTTTCCTTTCTTTTCTTTGGTCCTTTCTCGGGTTTCCTGACGGCCTCACGACTCTGGCTGGAAGTGTTCGGTTTAGGGAAACGGTATGGGATTATTCTAAATTATTTTATAGGTTTTAGGTGAACTAATGAATGCACGCACATACACATATTCACCCACATACAAAAAATATAAAAATACAAAATATATATATATATATTAAAAAAAAAGAAAAAAAAGGAGAGCAATGATGATGACATGTCAAACTGAGCTCTCCAGGAAAAAAAAAGAAAAAGAAGAAGTTTAACACCCTGCTGAAAAAAAAAGAAAAAAAGAAATAGCTGAATAACAGCTATATCTAATGCCTAATGGTAAAATGACAGAAACAGAAATGGCTATTGGCAAGTAACAGGGACTTTTGTTCTGAGGAAGAGGCTCATGCACCAAAAACGGATTTTTGCAGCTGTAATAGTCATTTGCCACATTAACAATGTATAGAGTGTATTTGTAGTTAAAGTTATCTTCATTGAAAAACTGTGTTGTTGTTTTTTTCAAATTTAAGGAAATGACTTGGTCAGCCCAAACTTTGGAATATGAGTTACAGTTTCCAGAAAAGCTGCTAAGGGACTCGGTGTAATTTTCAAGGCTTTTTTTTTTCAACCCACATTTACTGGATTAAGTCATTTGGCCAGCAGGTTGAAATGCTGTATAATCTCCCATGGGTTGAACACAAGCAGCATCTCAGTCTCTGGAGGCTGAGAACTGCAATGGATGGGCGGGACGTAAACATTACAGAAATTAACTGTTTCCTGATGGTTTATAGTTTAATTATATTAATTAACCACAGTATATGCGCTTTTGTCTTTCTTTGCCATGTGCTCAGTTAAGGCTCATACGCAGAGGCATCCAGTCACATTGAGTATTTCTAATTGTTTTTCTCATTTCTTCTTCAACAGTGCACATTACTCAATCCAGCACATGGAGTAAGCATTTGCACTACCATAACTCATTTAAGATGCAAGTCAGTGGCAATGATATTCAGCATACCTCAAGCCATTAGTCTTGGAAGGTGACAGTTACAGATTAAAATCAGGCACACGCACAGAAAAATACATCATTTGTTCAAGAAAATTATCTAATTTACCAGCAGAGAGAGGTAAATATTCTAATTGCAGAAATAGTTTAAGATGATGTCAAAATGATCATGCAATTAATTAATCTGCACCACATGTGCATGATTTACTGTGCTCCTCCGATAAAAAAAATATAATTCATACAAGATGCAATACTGCCCCCTGTCAGCTCTAAAATGAAAGCATTTTGTAATTTGAATACTTACGGTATTACTATTATTAAATCCATCCACATTTCATATTTTCCGACTGTATGTATAATTATATACAATCAAATACAACAAAAGGTTTATTTTGTATTGTTTGACTTAGAACTATTTAATCATGATTTATGAACACACACATACACACTCAAAAAAGAACACTAAAACGTCAAGGCTATGGACTACTTGGATGAGAATCACAGACACAAGGAAAAAAAAAAAAGTAACATCACTTGCGCAAAAGAGTGCCAACAATCGCCCAGGAGTCAAAAGTAAAGCACCAAGATGATGATCATAATGATGAGGAGGATATTCAGACAGTCAGAATTTGCTAAGAAGCTCCATGACTGCAATAGTTGTGCTCTGTCCGAAGATGAAGGCTCCAACAACAATGGTGAGGATTCCCCAAACTGTTAAAACGACCCTGCAAAATGTGACAATTGTGTTAGTAAAAGTTAAAAAAACAAAACATTTGGTAGTTGAGTTTAGCTGCGTAAATTTATCTGTAATAATGGGAGCAGCAAAAAAAAAAGTGTTGCATTCGTATTTTTGTTCTGTGTAGAAATGATTGGCTTAGTGGAGCGTACTCACTTGACTCTCGGACTCACAGGTTCATTTTGCATGATGAATACCAAGCAAAGACCTGCATTACAAGACAGATAACTTTGCATTTCAATAATGCAGCCTCATTTATCCACATTTACACACTGACAATCTAACCAATCTACATGATTCAGCAAAAATGACACAATCAAGCTACGTGTACTTGCTGTGCGTGAACCCAAGGTAAGTCCTCTTATTCTCTCCCGCTCTTTTTTTTTCTTCTTCAATGTTTTCAGACATAATGGATTGTGTTATTCAAACTAATTCAACCCTGTAACTCATGTCATCGGAAAAAGACAAAATGTTCCTTTTCTTGATAGTTTGCTCTTGACCAGTTAGCATAGCAGCTAGCATAGCTTGCATGTCCTCTTGAGCTAAAACTCCCAACGTAGCATTGATTTGCAACCCTGTTACTTACAACCATGTTACTGTTATTAAACAAATACGGTGTACTCTAATTAGCAGAGTAATACTAAAATTATAATACAATGTACCTTGAGGTAGACAAATCAAACAATATGCCTGTTTTCCTTGAAATCATAACAACAACAAGAAAGTAAATACCTCTTTAAAAAAAATGCTGGTGCCTAAATTGTTGTCCAATTCTGGAATGACCCAATTAAAGATTCTTAATGTAAACCTTGCAGTCTACAAATAAAACAGTGTAGAAAAATATGTACCAGGGAAGATAAAGATGAAGAAGGCACTGATTCCTCCAATGACACTGATGACCTCGCTCATGTCAGGGACAAACATGGCGATGAGAAGGGTAACGGTGATCCAGATAACAGTAAGAAGCGCCCTGCAGCGACTCTCAAAAGAGCTTGTGACGATTCCCCGACGACGCCTTTGGATTCGCACCATCAGGTTCAGGATGACGGACCTGTGAGACGCACGCACTTTGTTTGGTAAATATTCACAAACCTGAAACTTTCAACACATGTGCAGACGAACATTTTTACATACCTCCCGAGGAGAAGAATAATTGGATAAATAGTGATAATTGATATTCCAAAAAGCAGTCTGGAAATGATCATGACGACATCATTCCCCGGGTACGACATCAAGATATCGGAAGCAACTTCTCGACCAAATGTCATGAAGCCGTACACACCTGGTGGTAGAGAAAGTGGACACATTTAGCCGTTTCCAGCTTACAATGCAAGGAGCTTGATGATTTTTGGAGGTCAACTCACCAGTGAGCGTGTAGACGAGCAAACAGAAGAGCATGGAGATGACAGAGATGACCACCCAGTGCGTAAGCTTTTGGTTCTCCATGCTGCTGTAGATTGCTATACAGGCCTCGTGACACTGCACACACAAGCAGTACTCGAACATGCAGACTTTCTACAACATGTTGATATGCAGCTGTCAGATTATTATTTTTGGGTACATTTGTGAAGTCAGACGTCACTAATGTTTTAATTGAAAGACAGCCTGGTGGCTCCAACTCTTCGCTCTAGTTTGTTAAATGTGTTGAGTGTATTGTTTGGATGTTCATTTGATTCTAATTGTTATTTACTCAATGGAGTTGATGAATTCCATATGCTGCAATTCATGTGAAGAGGCTGCATTCAAGCCATTCTAAACATGTGGATCCTACCTGGAAACCAAAGCAGATGGTCGGCACAACACTGAACATGGATGCCCACGAGCCCACACTGTAAAAAAAAAAAAGACGGCCATCACTTGCAAACCAAGACAAAAGAAGACTTAACCTAAAATGATTTCAGGTTGAAGATGAATTTGTGAGAATTGGCAAGTATGAACAAAAAAACAAAAGGGTTTTACCCTTTTAAATTGTTGACAGAAATGTTGTAATCTTTAGCATCTTCAAATATGGTCCACTGCAGTAGGTATTCATTTTCACAGAAATAAAATGTAGCTTCAGTGTGACCTCCAGTGGACAAAGTGAGTAACAGTTCCTTTTTTTTTATTGCTAAATTCTGACACTGCAAAAAACAAACAAAAATCATCCCTACTAGCTGAATTGGACCCAATGATGGCCCACAGGTTGTATGGTTGACATCACTGATTTATTGCCATCTTTTTATCATCTTAATTGCAAAGCGTTTGTCATAGTTGCACTACTTCCAGCAGTGTATAAGAATTGCAACACATGTAGACAGGAAACAATAACAATACAGTGGTTCTCCACTACTCACGGAGAACAAATATAAATGACACCGAAAAAGAACTAAAACTAAAAATATATACTGGAGGAACAAATAGGTAAATGCATATTTTACTCACAGGCATATCAGTAAATAACGACTAATATTACTGCAGGTTACTGACTAGCTGAGGCATCTCCATGTAACAGTTATAGAAAAAAAAATTGTAAACCGCTTTATTTTCTTTATTTTGGGGGAAATTTGAACTCCTACTAAAGGTGCATGAAAGACAAAAGAAAACATGGTATGCCTAAAAAAAAAAAGTGTTTTTGGCAGCATTTTGTTTATTATAACGAAAAACATGAAAAATTGTTACACAACTCGTGATCTTTTTTCTTTCTTTTTGTCATTATTTTTTTTCCCAAACAAAATTACCTTTAGTGTTACCAGGCATGTAAATGAACAAGAAACTGAAGAAACAATGGTTGTTTATTATTTTTCATTTTATTTATTTGTTTAATTTTTGTTTGTTTTTTTACACCGGAGCAGTACAATGTCCATGAATTAAAGCAACAAAAAAAAAAGTGGGGGAAAAACTGTTTAACTTCTTTACTATGTGAAGCACATTGAGTTAGTCTGTGTATGAAAAGTGCTATGCAAAATGAAGCTAAATTTATTTGTGCCATTGTTTGTTTTTATAAAATAAAATAAAAAATATTTTTCTTTGTGGCATTTTGGTGTGGTTTTTATAAAACACAAAAACATTGTGACTGACCCTTGAGTGTGCTCTGGCGTCAGAATGGCCGTGTGGCTGTCCATCAGGTAGTATTTGACAATCACCGCCACACATAGATAGGTCGCAGCCAATGTCCCCAGCACACTGCGGTGACGAGAAATACATTCATTGACAACAATGAGATGTCATTCCAATGTGCACGTGCACAAACCTTGTGTATTTCTGAATGCCAATTTCTTTTGGGATGGACAGTGGCAGGATGATGACGAGACACATAACGAAGAGGGCAAAGCGCTGGTCAGTGTACCAGTGATATGGTATTTCACCTTCACTTGACCCCGTCACCGTCTCATATAAAGAAATACACACTGGTGAACACAAAAAATAGAAGAATAAGAATAACTACTATCATTATAATAACACATGGAAATGTCTGTGAGCCTTAAAAGATTTACATTGTAAATAAAGAATCGATATTCGGTCAAATCATGTGAATCCTTTGCATATGTACAGTACAAGCAATTTTGAAAAGATGTGTTCAATGAAGGCATGTTATCACGCTAAGTGCTTGAGCCCATCTGCACTGCCTGCATCAAAATGGATGCTGAAAATCCAATCAAATGCTCTGTTTAAAATTCGGACAGCAAAAACATTTAAGGGATTAGGATGATGTCAGATGGACAAGATGACAAAAAGAAAAACGAAAACCAGGTTGCAGTAATGCATCCCAAGCACATGTATATCCTAATACTAACTAAAATGAATGTTTATATGCGGATTATCGAAAAGGTATTATTATTGCAATATGAAATACAACTCATATGTTCAAACACAAAAAAAGTGCTAACGTTCAAGTTTAGCAGAATGCTTTTCCTTTTCATCAATTAAAAAAAAAACACATTTATATCATGTGAAAAGAACACTGTAATACTTTGTATAAAAATAATTCAATAAAGAATCTCATGTGGATTGTTCTGGTGTGTGTGGCCACTAGTGGGCAGTATATAAGTATAAGTATCAGTATAAGGACTCACATTTCTCCAGCTGGTCCTGTACCACCACCAGAAAGGCTACGCATATCATGAAGAGGTTGAAGCAGAAACAGACTTCGCAAAGTTGGCCAATGGCTCCTCCACACACTTCTCGCACCACATCCTGGTATGTCTTTTGTCTGCTGACGGACGAGGCGTAGCCAAGGATGACCAGTCCGCTGATGAGGAACACCAGAGATACCTGCACGAGTAGCCGGAACTTTGCTGTCAACAGACTCTGAATACTTTTGTCCATGTATTTTTTTTTTTTTAAGTGATTTAGCATCATTCTCTCTCTTTGTCTGTCAGTTACTTTCTAATCACTTTACAATACTGTACATTTTCTGTCTTTTTCAAAGGGTTGCTAGTCAAAACAGGTCAGTTTGAATTGGCTCAAAATTGAATGTTGTGATGCAGACCTTTTTAATGAATTGTTGTTTTTATAATAAAGACATATCTTCTTTGTTCTTTGCCCATAATTTATATGCTGATGTTAAGGCAATAATAACATTATATATTTTTCTCAGTTTGGGTCACATTTTAAATGTACATAACCTCTAACCATTTGGGCCCCCTGGTCTACCTGGAAACCTCATGCAGTGACAGCTGAGTGCCTTGAGTGGAGGCTTCATTAGAATTCACCCGTGAAGAGCATGTGAATATTTTCACACAAGGGAGAAAAAGGCTTACAGTGTTTCCCTACGTATTTGCGATTCTCTACTTGCCAATTCATTCTGATTTCTTAGGGAACCTGTCCTCTGCCTTTTGCCGTTTATGGGCTCAAAGCTCTTTCTATAATAATAATTATAATAATAAAAGGGTTAGAAAATAAGTGTGAAGTTAAGCGTCAAGTGGGGCTGTGTCACCATTTTGTGGCATATAGGCAATTAAAAACTGTATTTTGGTGGTGGCTGTCAATTAACGACAAATTTTCCACACTTAAGGCCTGGCTAAAAGACCTTCAATATAGTCCGACTCCTAACATAATAAGCACGTCATTGTACAGTAAAGAACAATCTAATACTTTGGTCTAAATGTGTGTCGAATGTGCTCTTATTGATATGCACGCTAAATCAGTAATCACGTCTTCCTTGCAACTGGTGCGTTCACCTACCAGTTCCACGCTAACAGCAGTAGTCACTCCACCAGCTCTCTGGAAGGCCCATGGGAAGTTTAGCAGTCCGGCTCCAAGCGCAGACTTGAGCATGATGAACACGGCGCCGAAGGATCCCAGCCGCGGGGGATCTGAATGGGATGCGGACCGAGCCAGCAGGCTAATGCTCTCCCGGGCTAGTTCCTCCATATTTGCTGTAGCTTCACTAACACAATTCCTCGAGGTTCAACTAATTCCTCCACTCCAGCCCAGGCCACCGTAATGCACATATATGGTCCTGCTGCCCTTTCAGCCACGTGGTCTAATTGGACGTTTTGACTATTAAACATTTCACTGTGAGGTGGCAAATGTGACACTTGGGCGTCTGGCTGCCCTCTTCCTCTCTCATTCAGGTTATAACGTGAAGCTTGAATTCTGATTGACCTCGTGGGAGGCACACAGGATTTGTACATGTAAGTAAATATTGCACGTGATTTAATAGCAAGTGTGTTGTCAAGACAGTAGTTGTCTCTGTCCAAGAGGAAAAAAAACGCAACGTAAAAGTCCACAACAACACAACTTTGCTTCAATAGTTAGTTTATTTTGGTGGTGTTATTTTGGCGGTGTTTGAAAACAAACAGTGTGGCAACAGGTGCACACCAACAATAAAACAATACTTACATGTGCATTTTAATCCTTCAAAAATAAACAAAAAAAAAAAACAATATTACTGCAGTTTACTGAGATGGTTAAGAAACTCTTGAATGGTGCGTCTGTTTATCGGTATTATACTGCCCCCATGTGGCCAAGGCACGCACGCCAGAAAGAGCAGCTCAATATCAATTGAATTGATGCACAAACTGTTTAATTTTTTACATTTAGTTGAATTCTATCATTGCTGTATGTTTTTATAAATGTATAATTTTGCAGAGTGCAATTTTTTCTTATTGTATGAATGTTTTCTGCTACACAAATGCAAACTAATATGTTCCGTTAGCTTTTTATGTTTGTTTGCAATATTTAAAAATTATAATGGAGAATTATGATGTTTTCAAGAAATTTAATTCTGTCACCCTTTTTCAATTTATTGTGTTTTCAAATTCCCAAATGCTGTTGTCATCTAATCTGAACAAATGGCCACAACAGACACACATTTTAACCTTGTTTATCACTTTACAATTAAGTAAATGGTAGGTAAAATACTATTTTTCTTCTACAAAACAATTTTTGGTGTCTGTACATAGAGTTTGGGCTGTAACTTTAATTGTTTTTTTGTTTTTGTTTTTCTTTTCATGCACAATTACTCTTAGGTTGGTGTTTTTTAAATTAATTAATTTATTTATTCGGAATCTAAACTGTCAGTGGCTTTGTGATGAAGTAGGCCTATGGAATCTCGCATTCCTTTATGTCTTGGTCATATAGAACAGAGAACACAATCTGGTACATGCCACTCCATAATCCTGAACATGTTTGACGTTGCACACCATCTGTTGTCCACGAGAAAGAGAGAAGGGGGGGGTGTGGGGGGGATCATAACCTTGTGTGCTATACTCACTGTTTTAAACACAATGCTTTGAGTTGTCTTATAAAGATTTGATCATTGTATTAAAGATTTTCTCAAATGATTTGCAGAAAATCTGATTCAAGACACACAAAGGATTTTAGAACACTCCCCGGTTGGATGGAGTTAATAATAATAATAATAATAATATTTTTGGTTGTACCTAAATTTTACCCAAGTACTAACAACACTCAAAAAAAAATCCTGAACATGGGAAGTAGTTCTGCCTAATGTTGTTTCTAGCTTAATCTCATTGGAATAGATGATGCAATTCCAGTTTTTTTTTCTTTTACATCATAAAAAGGGTAAATAACAGCCATACTAAAGTGGAAGGCTGATCATTCTGTTTTATTTAAAAATACATGAATATTTTCCATCCAATCACTGCATCTCATAATGTTCTATAATAATGGCCTGCATATTGATACACACATTCATATTCAGGAGACACTTTCCTCTTGTCACTGGGATACTGAAAATAGGCCAACATCAAAATGCCTTTTCGTCACTTAAACAACAGACAAACCAATGACCTTTAACATGCAGTCACTCTTATTTCATATCAACACTGCCATCATTTAACTACATTTATTAATAAAGCTTTGTGAAGTGCCATATATAAAATTACACGATTAGAATACCAAGGACACAATGGCTGGCTCAGCAGCTCCCGCTTCTTAATATTCATGCTGCAGTGATGGCGCATTCACATCTGACCTTTGACAGTTTTTAGATGTCACGTGAGCGGTCATCCTCACTCTAATTTCGCCATAAAGTTTCTCTAAGAGCGTTTCAAAGGTTTGGAGGTGCACACTCACAGCGGATGAATAAAGACAGGCGAGATTAATATACTCATGCCGCCATTGTTATGAAACCGTTTAAGGGTATTAAGATCACACACACGCACACATGTGGCCAAATACTCCCAGCACTTATAAACTGAAAAAGCTACATTTTACACACGAAATCTCAATTTAAAAAAATAAAATTAACTGTGACTATGCATTTGATATCTGTGAAACATAAAAATAACATATTGTGCTCAAAATCATATCAGTATTTAAAAAAAAAAAAGTGATTTACATATTATTAATTCAGTCTTTTATCTGAGATATATTCCACAGAATCGTTGCCATTTGTGTCCACAGAAAATACAATTCATGATTTTTTAAGCAGTGTCCTGCACATTGATGTGTTTGCATATTTAATAATTGCAAATTAAAATGTTAAAAACTTAAACCACTTTGAACACTAGAAAAAAATGCATTTATTGCATCTTTCCGCTATCTAAAAGGAGTTTTTCAAATAAAATATAATATTACTGTAAATGCTTTGGAAAAAGTCATACTTTTTACATATTTTTGTTACTTCTATCCAAACTATATTTTAAGGGTTTTGTTTTGTTTGTTTGTTAGTTTTTTGTTAAATTTACACTTAAGTCATGTGTATGGGTTTTCACTCAGTCCATTACCCCTCTGAAAATTTCAGTTCCAAGGTCAACAGGAAGTTCCATCATTCCTAATCTCTTCAGGCCATCGAAAGGCCAAAATTAAATTTTCTGTATATTCGATGATGTATCAACTATGAATCTGGGGTGGTTGGTTTAAGTTCTAGGCACACTCTTGCTACCTAAATTATTTTGTGTTTTTTTATATACAGTATTTTGTTGTTGTTGTTGTTGTTGAATCATTGTAATATGCTGAATGTCAACATGTGGCTATCGTTAATGTATTTGCTAAATGTATGCTAAAAACTCGCTACTTTGACTTTCAGTCCTGTTACTCGAATGTAGAGTGTCGTTATAAAAAAATTAACTAGCCTGAGATGCGTCAATAGAAATTTTGAGTATTTTAATATGTGTGTTATCAGTTTTAGAGTTGGGGGGAAAAAAAGAAATACTGTATGTTTATTTTCAGAGCTCTACAACAAGCAAATGGAACACTATATACTCAAAATGTGCGTGTTTAGAAAAAATTAAATAAAATAAAATTAGATGTGCTATCTGAAATTTGTGTCAAATAAAAAATACTGTGTTAAATAATAAATATATAATAGACAGTGTTTGTACTGACTACATTTTTTTTCCTTTAACATATCACCCAGAAAAGAGTCCGTTCAGTCCAAAGCTGGCAGCTGTTTGCAGTCCACTTGTCTTGACCAAAACTATTTCAATTAGGTCGGCTTCTCTCCGAGAACCAGGCATTTAATCTGATCGTGCTGAAATACATTTTAAATCTGAAACAAAAGAGACAATGAGTCTTCCTTCCTCGGCCTCAGAAATCCAGATTTTAGGATAAAGACCTAATCACAAACGCTCCTGACCTGTGATCTGTGCTCATGTGTGTGAATCAACTGACTGTTGACTGTCATTGTGATTCAAAAAGCTTAAAGCTGGTATTATTCTTCTCTGATCTGGTCACCTAAATGTTCCTGAGCAGCCTCACAATTTTTTCAGCACTCAGATCAGAATATACAGTAAATTATACTATGCTATACAGTCTGCTTGTAAAACAAATGGTCATACTAATGTCTCTTCACCGACTTCAATCCATTGTTAATTACTGAAGCTAGATCCTGAGCAGCACTAACAAAGTGCTACATGTGGGAAAGATGACTGTGGCGAGAGAGGGCCCCCATTGGTATGTTCTCCCCTTCAGTGTTTCCTGGTTGGTCTGATCCGAGGTGGGAGGGGTTAGGGGTGCAGGCACAGTGCTGGGTGCGAGGGTGGTGAGGCTGGCGCACATGTTGTAGAGGTTTCCAGAGAATTGGTCCTTCCTGGATTCTTGTCTTAGGGACTCCCACACCGCCGCTGCTTCTCTGGGACAGCCGGACATGGCCACGTTGGCACAAGCGTGGAAGTTATTCCAGGATCTTTTTAAGAACGAGGAAGAGAAGGAAGTAAGGAACATTGGGTGCGAAAGAAGCCATCAGTTGATATAGAAAGTCTACACACCCCAGTTGATTTTTCAAGATCACTCATTTAAAACACTTTTGCCACCATTAAAGTGACGTGCAATTTGATTGGAGGGGGAAACAAAATATTTTTGAGTGAAAGTAAAAAATAAACAACTGACATAATGTGCTTGCACAAGTATACACACCCTCTTATAACAGTGCATCCATCTGATTTAACTCTATAAATCTTTAAATCTTAGATGTTCTAGGAGGCTTTTTTTTCTTTATTCTTTGGGTTAGGGTTTGGGTAAGGGTTAGATCACCAACATATTTAACTAAAAACAACAGACGGGCTACTAGTAAGCAGCAAAGTCTATTTTAAGACAATATTATTGAATCAATTGGAGCCCAGAATACAAGCAAAACAACACATCCATTTTCACATATAATCTACTTTATGTTTTAGCCCAAATGGGACGATAATTTTGTGCTAGCATCAAAGTCAAATGCAAGCTAATATTACCTATGTAAGTAACCGAAGCCCACAAAAAGAAAAACAAATTAACAAAGCAAAAATTTTTGTTTTGTGTATGTTGAAATAGAAGGAATTTGCCCACTTTTTTTTTTTTTTTAAAGAAGCACAAATTATTTTGGATCTATCTAAATGTTACTGCTCTTGCTTTTCCCTATCAGCAAATGTAATATTTTATTCAACGGTGGTCCATGTCCATTATAATTATCAGTGGAAAAAATAATAAATAAATAAATAAATAAAATAAAATAAAATACCCAGAACTTCGATCTGTGACGTATAACTAACCACCAGCAGAGTGGAAATGTGCCTCCATAACTCTCATTTGTATTATTTCCATTCATCCATTTCATTTGAACTTGTCCTTATTAGGGTCCCGGGAGAGCTAGGGCCTATCCCAGCTGACTATAGACAAGAGGCGGGGTGCCAATCAATTTATGATGCATTTTACAACTTGCTTAAGGCATCTGAAGTTTCTAAAGTGCCACTGTAGATGACTATTGAGAGAAAGAGGGTGAATGTTTTCTATGGCGCAGGCTGATTCTCACCTGCAGATTGAATCAATATCCTGCGTGTCCTGGTCTTTTTGTGTTTCCACCAAACTGTCCCCAAGTGTCAGCAAACACTGTGCAAAACTCTTGTAGATCGAACCACATGAAACAGCAATTGCAGCTCCATTACATACTCGGACCAAGCCTGAGGGAAAGGGAAAAGTTACAACCTGTTCTGTACAATGCATGCACATTGTGCACTTGAGGTCAAAATAATATCACTTCACATGGATGGTTGTGGGATTTCATGTAGTTTAGTAAAATGCAATGTCCATATGTTTGTAAGGATCAAATAGATGCAAAAATATGTTGTGTTGTATTCATCTGGAAGGATTACACATTGTGAAAGCCTAAGTCATTGTGGCCTTACATAAGCACTGCCTGACTGCACTGATGAGACACAAAACACAACCCTCTGTTTCTTCTGGAAAGCTTTATGTACACACGATTTTGCAATCTGGCTAGTGAGTTTTGTCGTATTTAGTAGCACTGTCTGTCACTGGACAAATAGGCCTAGCTTGCAGAATGTGTTCTACATTGAGTGGGTTAGTGGGGTTAAGGTTGGGGTCGGTCAATTTCCTCCACACCAAACTGACATGAAAAAACATGACAATCTTTCATTTTTATTTTATTTTGGGGGTTTTAGATGCCTTGGTCGAGGGCACCCCGATAGTAGCAAGGAAGCAGACTAGCGTCACTCCAAAGGCTAGTTGCAATTGATATTTTAACTTGGTCTGTGACCATGATCAAAATTTGTACTGTTTCTCAAATTATCTTTCTTCATTGAAATGATTGGAAATTGTATTAATCCATTCCAGCTTCCCAGTTAAAAAAAATGCATTGCTTTATTTTTTTTATAATGAGAAAAACATCACTCTGTAATATTGTAATTTAAAAACACATACGATGAGAAAGAATGTAAAGAATTTTAAAAAATGTATCAAACTTTTTGCTTTAACTTAAAGTTGCAATATGGAACTTTTTCCCCCAAAATAACTTTACAATAAGCTTTTTATTTGACCATTTATGACTGAAATGCCTTCTAATTAGTAGATTGACACCTTAGCTGTTCACAATGAGTACTCCTGCAAGCCTCTGGCCAATAGTTTTCAGACTGGATTCGGGTTAGAATTTCCCGCGCCCTGTCTGCTTTTAGCGGACGTAATGTGCGTGGTGTGTATGTGAAGAACTATATACTGTATATGTCTGTGAGTCCAGTGTTATTATCAGGGCTGTACTACTCCAATAACAGATGATTCGACACAAAACATGGGGTGCGATACGATTCCAGGGTGTTAATTTAAAGTGGAATGATTTAATCGATTCACTGCATTATGATTCGATATTGAACGACTCGATCCTACAGCGTACGATGCAATGATTTTGTTACTGTCAATTTACAATATGAATTAATTTGTCAGTAATTTAAATGTCTTTTCCTTGAAAGAGAATTACCAACATCGAGAGAATGAATGTAGCCTCTGTCATGTTTAATAATTATTATTTATGATATCTTTAAAACCTAAACTATTCAAGTTAATTAAATTTCAACTGCCAGTTTAAGATATATTGATACCAATTCATTAGTTTATGTATAGATACACTCATGATGAACTACTGCCAGACCGCATACTGTTGACAGGGTCCATTCAACTAAGTACAGAATATTCATCAATTTTCTCCTAACATGTTCAGGGCTACAGCGAGGAACAAGAATTGGTTAAAAAATAAAAAATAAAAATAAAAACAATAATAATAATAATAATAATAATAATAATAATAATTAAAACCTATGAGATGAGATATTAGCATTATGAAGTAATAATAGCACCATCTCACTATTTATGGGGGCTTAGGACAGAGCCCTGCTGTTTATAGTGGCCACTCCAAAAAGTTTGTGATTGCCTAAAGTTGCCTCAAGATGGCAGCAAAGCTCTTTCTGCTCTTAGACAATGTAATTGCCTGACTAAATGAAGCTCCTCCTTTTACTTCAACATAGTTCCCCCGATCTGCCTTCAAGATAGCGCCAAAGCAATATTTTTATATTAGACTTTGCGTTTTTTCAGTAAATAACAGAGGATAAGTTAAACAAAAAAATCTACAAATAGGCATAGTTCTGCCTATGCTGGGGTTCACATTCATTCACTGATAGTGTAGTAGTTCTCATAGCTAAATTTCATGAAGCTGGCTCTATTGATGTTTAGTGACCCATGCTTCACCACTGGTCTGTCACTGATGGAAGGATGGATGGGTAGTTCACTGTAGTGGGAAAATGTACTAGCGGCTTAGATCAAGACTGAACAGTGTGCCTAATATTGTAACTCACTCACGCAATGGAGTTAAACGCCACAAGTTCTCTGATAGCGTCAATCAAAAGTGAGCATTATTATCTTTGATCAGGCTAAATTTTAATACCGCCCTTTTAATGTTTTCCATTGCAGCGTAATCTAACCTCTATTGGCGATGTCTATGTCACACACATATCCACACATATGTTGTAGTCTCCAATCCACCTGACATACCCAAAACTGTGATATTCTACTACACAATCATCATTCTTAACATACCATTCAATCTAGAATTATGGGAAACAAATTGTATTAACACTAACAATGTGAAAATGTACAAACACACAATGTGCGTATAAAGAATTATTTATGCCATCTGTTTTTCTTTCAGAATTTCACTTATGTTTTAGTGAGTTTTATGAACAAAGGGAATGTCCATGATCAAAAGACCCAAATAGGAACATGAAACAACCCTCAAAATGCAACAAAATTGCAACAAAGTTCTGGAAACTTGCCAATGCACACATCATTACATGGACCAAACAGAACGAGTCTTACTGATGGAGAAGGCGATGGGCAGCAGTAGAGCCGTGACGCCTGCCCGGGACCTCATCATTGGGCTCAGCAGAGTC
Organism: Vanacampus margaritifer; assembly: GCF_051991255.1. Taxonomy (NCBI): domain Eukaryota; kingdom Metazoa; phylum Chordata; class Actinopteri; order Syngnathiformes; family Syngnathidae; genus Vanacampus; species Vanacampus margaritifer. The sequence goes on along the minus strand of NC_135435.1, from coordinate 16,805,855 downwards.
CCGCGGAGCTGAGTCCCTCCTCTGACACAGAAGCTATGATGTGACGCTCCTGATGGATGAAAATCCACAACATGCGAAGCGTCCTGCCACCATCCGTTGGGAATTCATGAGATTGCAAAAGTACAGAACGCACAGAGGCACAAGCCTGATGGATTAGAGTGAGTGTGCGCGCGTGTGCGTGTGAGCACGCGCGCGCCTCACGAAAGGTTTGGACCAACACATCCCAGCGCGGCACATTGGATTAAAGCATTCTAATTTCCGGTCTTTAGTATTTCAAACCTTTATTGACACACACTAAATACTGAGACACCGTAATAATGTGTCTAACAAACACTGACCTGTAAAAGAATCCTTCTGTCACGACTCACAAGCGTGACATGCAGATGTAAAATGGGGACATGATTATGAGTCGTTTTGTTTTTCATGTGAACAGATGGCGTCCCAATGCAGATGAGAGAATGTAGCTCACCTGAGACTTGGCCAGCAGAGAACCCTTTGAGAGTAGAACCAATCCACGTGGGAGTCATGTAAAGCCACAATGTGTTGATCCTAAGTTATTGGACAAAAAAGACACTCTGAAGTAAAGTGAAAATAAAAAATATATATATATAAATTTGACACCCCACAGAGAAGAATTGTTAACAACCCTGCCAGTGATTTTTTAAAATTGATATAAAAATAAAAAAAATCATGAGAACCAATGACAGCTCACCTTTTTTTCTGAAGCTGAGCTGTGATTGGTCGAGACCTGAGCAACTGTGGTGTCATTTTCACTCGACAGCAAGTGGCAAAATGGCCTCCTTCTGCTATTGGTAACAACTGCTGGATTTTGCTGCTTAACTCGTATTCCACTAACGCAATATTAACCAAAATACCGTATTTCGACTAGTGGGGCTGCTTAGAACATATTATTGCCCCCCCCCCCCCCCCCCCCCCCCCCAAAAAAAAAAAATTGGGGTTGGCTGAACCGTATTCCTTTTACCTGGGCTTGACATCCTCTTCCTCTAGCCCTTGGCCTTCAAATTGTGTGCTACACCCTCCTACAAATGGCTCACTCTGTGCATTAGTGTAAATCCTGGTTCACTAACAGAGGAGGAATGGGAGCCCATTGTTAATCTGCGGTTTAATACAACCATTAACTGAAGACTAATCTGTCTGTGTCTGAAGCCGCTGGCCTGAATCAATGCATCCTCATGGAAGCTACTTTGGCAGCAGCTGTTTGTTTGTTTGGCAGACACGTTTCACATTGTCACCTTGTAGATATGCTTAAGACACATTAATGAAGTGCTGTGTTGGAAGGCTAACATTATAAAGGATTTGAGATGATATTACTTATTTTTTTCGTTCTTTTTTTTAATCTACTACCAAATAAAATCATCAAGCATTACTTATTATTATTATTATTGCATGTACTTTAACTGTGACAGTTCATACTTGAATGTAAGGGTACGGAAAGGAACCTTTAAACAATATTTGGTGCAACTATACAATCTGTTGAGGTTTGTATCTAAAAGTGTAAAGAGAGAAACTCTCTGCCTTGGGATAAGCGCTTAATTTGTTCTGAGCGCCTTCGTTTCTTAAAACACTTTAATTGCAAATCATCTTTTCCCACTGAAATGAATTGGAATGTGATTAATCCATTTCAAACAGCCCACCAGACAAAAAAAAAATGTAACACTTTTTTTTTTACTCTGTAATACTGTACTTTACAAAAACATACAACAATGGCATAATTAAAAAGAATGTAAAAAAAAACTTGTTTTTTTTGCTTCTTTTCAAATGACATTGTGCTGTTCCTTCTGGTATTCACACCTTGGCCACTGGGGGGCAGTATAATACATCCAGACATGGATATAAATGGAAGCTGTCCAAAACTATTATTGTGACAGCAATAATAGTTGTTCTTCGCAGAGGATAAATAATATATTGTAAATAAGAGTCCAATAAATAAAAAAACTACCATATTGATCATTGAGTGGCAAACAGGAAACAAACTCTTTGGACGTGTGATGTTGTAGCACCAACATAATGTCCGCTGGTGTTTGTTAATTCCAATAACTTAAATTGCAAAAGGTCAGTACTTAAGCATAAATCTATTTTCCTTTTCAGAATTTTACAAATGTTCCCCAAATCAAACATAATACAAGATAACATAATAACATGTCCAGAGAGAGAGAGAGAACTTCTTCCTATTCACACACCGGACACGCATTACTTGTAGCTTCCTATTTATAACTTTTTGGGGCTTATGCTCTACCCTGTTTTAGAACCAATGAATTATAACAAAAATAGCAAAACACAGAAATATGTTTATATAGCATCTGCAGATTTGAGCTTTTATTAAGTTTCTTTCTTCTTCCTTCTTGCAAGGTGGCAATTTTGATGCTGTGATTTTCTGCACCACTGCAATCATCAATCAGGTTTGGTTTGGTAGTAACTTGTGTTTTACTACCTTTGCTGCTTCAGCATTTTTAAAGAAAAATGTTACACATTTCAATCAAATACAGAAATATAATACAGTACTACAAATTTTTCAAGTTGTCCCTTTTTCAGAACTTCAGAAGGTCACAATTCGCTAAGGATTTTTGAAATGATTTACTAATAACTCTTCATTACAGCTTTACCTCACTATACAATCAATGTGAATCATGCATGAGCAGCGAGAAAACACACACATTTGAGTCACTGCCAAAAGTCTGGTTTTGAAATTAAATATATCATAAATGGCCCAACTAACGAGATTTCTGATACAACTCGTCGTTCAGCTGATAGTTACAGATGGTCAAATCCTTCCTGAATCGCAATAGGAAGAAAAAAAAAGTGTGTAGTGACTTTTGGGACACCCTGTATGTTTGCCTACTTTTTTTTTTTTTTTAACCAAACCAGCACCCTTCAAAAGATGGAAAAGTGTGCACAAGCAGGTAGGCATACTTGGTCTGAACGCAATTATGGCATGATTTAAAAATAAGATAGTTGTGTAAGTTTGATTGACGGGGCTGGATTAAAGCGTTATGTAACACAGAAGCAGGAGGGAAAATCCAGATGAGATTAGAGTCTGGGTCCTCGCTCTGTGGAATACTCACCATCAATTCATCCAACCTTACCCTTAACATCATAATCATTATTATTGTCATTATTATAGGTGTTCATATCAGCACTAAGGTTCACGATACTTTATTCTAAATGAGAAACATCAATCGTTGAGAAAAGGGCCGCAATGAGACAGTTCATAAGTGCCATCTAGAGGGAGGAAACAATGGTGCAACTTGTAGTCAACTTGGGAAAAAGGGAGATACCTCAAATTTGCTACACTTGCTGAATACGCTCATAGGAATACACATAAAGGAAGAAAATATTTCAAATACAGGCTCTTCTTTATAATGTCAGCCAGCAGGCCTCTTAGGAAAAGCTTCAGTTCAATTAATGGAATTTTGTGTCTTAATATCTTGTGGATGAGCAGAAATATGTCAAACAAGAGATGTACTTCAAAATGTCGTTTAATGACACAATTGTCAGTCCAAAGATTATAAATGTCTTTAACATATTGTGCACTTGTGATGCAGCCACCAGTAAAATTGTGCGAGTTGTGAAACACCTCCGCATAAGCAGCGATGTTAAATGCATCATTCGCACAAAAAACAAGCAATTATGAAAAACATAAGCAGAATGCTAACATGTTGTAAAGTCCGTTGTAGTCTTGACATCCGCAATAGAAAGAGAGTTGATGAAATCTTTTCAAGCTGTTTTTTTTTTTTAATATTAATATCGCAAACAGGAATATAAATGAAAAAAAAAAAGTCATTTGAAAGGGGACTGTGATATGTGGTCATTGCTTTGAGGCAGGGTTTCCCAAACAGGTCGCAGGTTGTCTTTTTTGGGGTCCAAAATTGTTCTAGTAAATGCTGTCAAATATTTTATTGCTCAGGCACATCAAGTTTGTTGTACAGTAGTATAGTAGTCCCGAAGAGGAACCAAGTTTTGAATTTTGATATTGAAGTGAATATTTTTGGAAAAAAACTGCCTAAATGCCTCCTCAAGTGTTTAGCCACCACTATTTATCCGATAAATAGTACTAATAATACTTTGGCGGGCCACCCAAGTAAATCGGCCACCATCCAAGAAGTTTTCAAGAAAACGACAGGATATACTGCATGTAACGTTAGTTCGCTGTCACTCACTTGTAGATGTTGAGGCTAGAGGAGACGTAGAAACCAGACTGAGACCCACCTCCCATCCAACCCTCCTCCCATCCCCACCGCCGGAGTCCACCCACCCAAGTAGATTTCCAATCTGTGGGAAACACTGTATCGGCATAGTAATCTATCGCCAAACACTTCTAATTTTGAGTCACTCACAAGAAAGTGAACATCCAAACAAAAAAACATTCCTTCCCGTGGAAACAATGACGACAGAGTGGATTAAATAGCGGTTAAAGATCATGACTGACACTATGGAATAATGTTCAAGCATTTCTTCTACTGTATTCGACCATGTACAAGTAAGACAATTCAGCGCACTAGCCCCACTACTCATGCCATTTTGGCCTACGAGTATGTAACTAAACCTATCAGTACCCTACTGTGCTGAACTAGTAATGCTACTAGGCCCAACTATACGTGTCATGTACTAGTTGCTTCCTGGGTCCTACTAGTAGCACCAAAATGCTCACTAGTAGTAACATCTAGTCGTTCAACCGGTGCACTGAATTGTCTTATCAATGAAGACAAAGAGCAGACTAGTACATGAACCTTCAACTGTATATTGAATAAAATGCTCAAACTGCTTTCCATATGACACTACCAGTTACAGAACTACAGCTAGACATCTTTATACACAATCAGGTCTACCAAAATCAGCTTTGCAGTTATTGAAAATACATTTTTGTACAAAGGCTGAATCTCCATCAGTTCGTTTGCATTGCATTTGTCTCTAGATTTTCTTGTTGACGTTCAGAGGCACCGGATGGCCGCTCAGCAGCCGGTCCCGCTCACGCACCTCCTCCTGCAGCTTGGCCTCCATCACCCGCAGCTGGCGGATGGTGGCCTTCATCTCCTTCATCTTCACCTCCATGAGGGCGATGATGTCCCGCTGCTCGTTGAGTTTACGCAGCAGCTCGGCCGACGTGGTGCCGGTGGTCAGCGAGTACGAGTGGTCCAAAGGGCTGCTGGTCACGCTGACGTACTGCACGACAGTCTGCTGCGCCTCCGCCGAGGAGGGGTTGTCCGCGGCGACCGCGGTGAATTCGGTTGAAGCGTCGACGGGCGCCTCCGTCGCCACTGGCAGTCGTGCGGTGCCCAGATACTCTCCGTTTTGGCCGATTTGCACCACCGTGATGCTGTCATCGATGGCCTCGCCGCCGGCGTTGGCCTCGGCGCCCTCGGCCGTGTTGCCCAGCACGGTGTTGATGACGACCCCGGTGGTGGCTCCGGCGGGTGCTGCAGCCGCCGTCGTGGACAACTTCTTACCTCTGCCCCGCCGACTTCTGCGCTCGTTTACACCCCTCAGGGGGAAAAGCGACGGCACACGGATGCTGTAGGTTTTCCTTCCACCCACGAAGTGCACGCTGCAAACCCGATGCCCCGTGGTGGGTTGGAAGGTGCTGAAACAGCCGCTGACCCCGGCCCGGGAGATGTTCCTCAGCCACAACTCTCTTTGCGTGGTGTCCTTCGGAAATGTGTAGAAGCGCAGGTCCCGGTCGCGATGCGAATTGCTGTAGCAGCCGGGGACACAGCAGGTGAATCCAGGCATGTTAACACGGATGCCTGTAGTCTTCTAATTCAATCCGCACGTCCAATTAAAACGCTTTTATTGGACTTTCTTTATTGTGTGCGCTATCTTCTTCAGCGGCCTGTAGCCGGAACTACACGTCCCACAACGCTAACAACTTCCTGTTTATTTTTCAGCGAACGTGGCGAATTTTTTTGCTATATCGGAGTTTACATCAATTCAATTTTATCTGGATGAAGCCTAAGTAAAACCTATCGGTGTACTATATGCGAAGCTGGTGTTTTGTTAAAAGAAGAAAACGCTTAGTTATTTATCTTTGGTAGGATGTCAACACAGCAGCCCGCCATTTAGGACTTAAAATCCCAGGATGCTTTGCGCTTCATAACCACGACTAAAAGAAAGCTACTGCTATCTCTGGTCATTTTGGGGTATTACATGTCATTTGGCATTGGAAGTCAAATAAAGTGAGGAATGTTTGGCTTTCGTTTGAAATGTAAAGGTAAACTTAAACTTAAATGCATTAGTCATAACAGGAGTACAGATTAACTTTTTTTCCAGGAGCAAAGTGGCCCTTAACCTGAAATTTTAGTAACATTTCGGGGCGTACACAATAAATCTGCTTGCCAAATAAATATCCACATTTCCACTCATTTTCACTATATTACTGATCAATGGGCGGGAGTGCGAAACAAAAGTTTGTCAGCAGGAAAAAAAAATAAGAATAATCGAAAATCAGCAAATTTACTGGTCACACATGCGCGTGTATAGATGAAAAATGTACGTGCTGTTTAGGGGCAAAATGTCACCATTTAGGCTCTCTAAACTTCTGAATGCACGCCAAACTGCTCAACATTTCAGTACTTTTTGGATAACTTGTTCTTCTCTAACAAGGAGCTGAATAACAGGTTTTTCATTTTCAATACATTTATATGCTTTTCTGTGACTCTTCCGGTCTCTCTCTTGCAACCAGTTGATGACGCACTGTGACACTCTTAACCTGTGTGGCCGCTTGCTGTTTAAACTCTGGCAATAGATATCAAATATCGGGCATCATCTTGGTCTCATGATGTCAAAATGTGAGAAGCATGTTAAAGAGGACTGTTTGAATGTCAATTCTAGGTAATTTCTATGCCAAAGTCCCCCACAATACGACCCTAGGATAAGCTAGTAATGTTTGAGTATACATCAACGGTCACCAACACGATGGTAGCCCCAAAGACCAAATGACTCACCCAATGTTGTACTAAAAATAACTCACTCGTGAGCTGCCCTTTTTGCACTATAATTCTAAAAATAAGTATCATCACTTTACTAATAAGATGCATATAACTTTTTTGGGGTCAATATTCTTTATTTCAATCACTTTTGCAGTGGTGTAAATTTGGACATTATATTATTTCTTTAAAACATTGTCAAGTTCAATATTGTACTGCACATGACCCAACCGTAGTGTTCGTGGAAACAAGCTTGATGATTTACCCCTAAATTGAGCCATGTGTTATTTCAGAAGTGTGTATGAAACTAGTAGCCCCAAGCACTCAAGAAGTAGCTCAGTTGATGAAAGTTAAGTTGAGTGTACAGTATAGTTTCACGGTCAACACTGTGAAGGAAATTATAACTACAATGTGGCCCATGACAAAAATTTGTTTCATGCAATTCATGAATTTTATGTTTATTTTACATTAGTCTTACGTAGAAGAATTTCAAATCAAGATAGAGTTGTGTCTGTCTAAAAACCTTTATTACAACCTAGCAGCAAAATGATTTAACATGGGTTGTGTTTTATTTTTTTAAAGCGCTTCTTGTCATACGTACTTTCGGTGAAACGGGGACTGACCCAGTGGTAAACAAACCTCAAATTTATTACCTATCGAACAAATATTAATTTTCTTCCATTAATTCAATAAACGGATTAAAAATGTGCAAATTGAATGTAAACGTTTATGAGGAAGCTCAACATTTGTAGCCTTGCTCGCAGTTCCCTCCTTTTCGAGCATCTTCTTTTTTGAACATCTCTGGTTCAACACTCACTTCCATAGTCTATGCTGAAGTTACCATTAGCAACTGGGCAGCGCCCGGCTGAGCACTTGCTGCTGTCGTTGAGGACTCGATCGCCTGCATAAATACAGTAGGTAGCAAACGTTCTGTGTGTACATTATTATTGAATAAAATTAGCATACGTCAAGGGACTATGTATCTTAACCGTTCAGTCATAACTTTTCTCTCTCGCTGTTTGACACATCTCTTTGTCGCGGCTAGCTAGTTAGCCGGAAAACGTGCTAGCAAACCTTATCACAATGCACACTGACTCTTCTGTGTATGATTTCTGTCTTATCAGTGGTTAATCATTAAATTGTTTTGCCACGTTCACTTTTAGTTATTCGTGTAAAAATAGAGTGTGGCGTGTTTACTATGTGGCGCATGGTATTAGCAACACAAACAGAGCTAGCCTAACATTACTTAGTGTAAGTTTAAAATGAAACCTGTTTTTCCTCTTCAGAACAACCAAAATTTAGCAGTTTATGCGAAAGCTTTAGGGAGGCTTTAGTTAAACCTCTCACACAGAATAACATTGCTGTCAGGTGCTCCTACCACATTCCAAGTGGCTTTGCATTGACAGTTGACAGGTCTGAACTGAGCTATAAAACACACACACACAAAAAAAACTGTAGATGAAACACCTAAATGTTGGGTCGTTATTCAATCATCTACATGGAGTACAGGGCAACTACTTGTAAGCTCTAGTATAGGTCAGACGTGCGATGACCACTTGTCCATCAAGCTGTTGAGAGGAAATACTGTAAAAAGAAATTGAAAAAAAATTGAATTTTTGTTGTCGTTTTTGTGATTTTTCAGTGGGAAGGTCTCTCTTCCAGACACCAGAAAGGATATCGGCAGTTTGGTGAATTTTCAGTCGGGATGTATGTGAGCGTCACCATGATTTCGACGTAAGGCTGCTGCAAGCGGCGCCGTCATGCTGCCGGGAGTGGGTGTATTTGGGACAGGAAGCACAGCCCGGGTGCTGGTCCCTATGCTAAAAGCTGAGGGCTTCGAGGTCCATGCGCTCTGGGGGAGGAGCGAAGAGGAAGCACGCAGCCTGGCGAAGGAGCTCGGTATCCCGTTTCACACGAGTCGGTCTGATGACGTCCTGCTACACCAAGATGTTGACCTTGTTTGCATCTATATTCCACCCTCAATGACACGGCAGATTGCTGTCAAAGCACTGGGTAAGAGGTCAGAAACACACATGGGACGGATTTTGAACAGTAGTAGTGTGGTAGCCACAGTTGAGGTGTTGAAATTGGAGTTGCCGTGATTCAGTCACGTAATGGGAAATCAGGGTTGGCTAAGCTGACCAGCATGCGCAATATGGAGTAGCGCTATCTCGTTTTCTAATGGAATTCCTGAGTGTTGACCTCGGCTTCCTCTTATAGTGGCAACTTCCTGGCTGAGTGTATCCCACCCACCATGGAGGTCCAAAGCTACCAATCCTTCTTGTCTGTGTATTTATCATGGCACCACAAATCATGTAGCAGGAAGTTGAACATTTGACTAATTGAGTCATATTTGATGGTGAATTGTAATGTATTCGCTTTTGTTGTTTATTATCCGAATAATAATATACTTTTGTCTCTCTGCAGGCATAGGTAAGAACGTCGTCAGCGAGAAAGCTGCGACTGCTGTGGATTCTTTTCAGATGGTGAACGCAGCCAGGTATTACCCCCAGCTGCTCAGCATCATGGGTAACACACTGCGATTCCTTCCCACTTTTGCGGCCATGCGGCAGCTACTGGTCGAGGGATATGTGGGCGAAGTGCAGGTATGTGACGTGCGCGTGTACGGCCCCAGCCTCCTGGACCAGTCGTACGGCTGGACGTGTGAGGACCTGATGGGAGGCGGGGGCCTGCACACGGTGGGCTCGGCCATCATCGACCTTTTAAGCTACCTGACCGGGACGCGGGCCCAGCGCGTTCACGGCCTGCTGCGCACTTTCGTACAGCAAAATGACCGAATCAGAGGCATCCGACGGGTCACCAGCGACGACTTTTGTTTCTTTCAAATGTTGATGGGGCCGTGCTCGGGCGGCGTGTGCTGCACCGTGACGCTCAACTTCAACATGCCGGGTTCCTTTTTGCATGAGGTGATGGTGGTCGGATCCACGGGGAGATTGGTGGCCAGGGGGACGGAACTGTACGGTCAGCGCAACGGGAGCCAACGCGAGGAGCTGTTACTCGGCGACGGCGGCTGGGCGGGACCCGACGTGAAAGACGTTCCTTTGCCCCACCTGCTGGGGTTGGGCGCCATGGTCAAAGCCTTGAGACAGTCCTTCCAGGCACACCAGGAGCGCAGGTTGTGGGCGCGCGGGCCGGTTGCCATGGCACCCACCTTCGAGGACGGCCTGTACGTACAGACGGTAGTAGAGGCCGTGAAACGGTCCAGCTGTAGCGGCGAGTGGGAGTGTGTTGAGATCATGAGCAAAGAGCCCGATCCCAACCACAATTTGTGTGAGGCTCTGCAGAGAAATAAGAACTAATCATCAAAGGCTACACGCAAAAACGTTTGGGCGAAGTTTCATGATGGCCCTAAATTGCCGTATAACCTTTACAAGTGAATTTAATTTGACCTCTAAACCTTTGAACGCACTTGTCCAACTGTCCAATATTTCAATCCAGCACCGCTCGCTCTCTTTAGGCCCGCCCGCCTCTCACTGAGCAATATTGCTGAAATGTCTAAACCTCACATGAGTTATACAAACATTAAAGTTTAGAGAAGGTGAAGGTTATAGGGCACTTTGGGTTCATCCTAAAATTTTCGGTGAAAGCCCGATATTGCTAACTTGTCGAGAGTAATGTATTTTAAGAGTGCTACTACTAAACACGTCTGATAGAACTGGGCCTGAATGTTTTCACTTCCGCCACAGTTTACACTACATGACTACTTGGAGTTTTTTTTTTAATAGAATGTTTTGTTTGAGAAATATGAGGTTTTTCTTCACTATTTGGTTTCTCTATTGAAAAAAAAATATATATGTTATTTTTTTAAGACATAAAGCCTGTAAACTCTTGGGCTATATTTTTCTTTGTTGTTGACATCGGTGTGTTTATTTGAAAAATATCATTGTGCATCCAAGTCCAAGGGCACCTTATTTGAAAGTGTTGATGTGATTTGACTAACAAATTTGAGTTTGTATTGTGACACTGGCAGAATTCTACTGATGTTCCAGTGGCAGAACATTTTGAATGTGTATTCAATTTTTGTCAATTGTAGGTTTTGGGTGGCACGTGGCTAGTGCGCGTCTGCTTCACAGTTAAGAAGTTCTCGACTCAGGCCTTCCTGTGTGTAGTTTACTCCGGCTTTATCCTACTTTACAAAACATGCATCTTAGGTTAAAATCAAGACTCAACGTCTTTTGTCTATATGTGCCCTGCAATTGACTGGCTCCAGCTCACCGGTGATCCCGAACAGGATAGAAAATGTAGATGATATCTGAAATACAAGGGGGCGCTGTGGAATAAGCTATGTATGTATAAGATTTATGTTTTCAGTTGATATGGCTTAAATCCACCAGACAAAAGAGGTTGTAAACAATTTGCGGTCTCCTTCACAAAACAGCGGATGTTTCAGCAATGGTCGGGGAAATCACACTTTCCCAGCAGCAACCACATGCTTGAAAGCATCCTAATTCCATCCGATTGTGGTTAAAATAGCAAGAAGATATTTGGTCGTATAAAACATAAACAACACATTTGGCAAGCAGGGATTTGTTACGCATCGTTTACTGTGAAGGAGGAGCCAAGCAACTCCTATATTTTCTTGCTTCTAAACTTAATCTTGCACCGGTAGAAACCAAGCCCATCAAATCAACCAAGGAGCGACATTTTAATATTGTTGGTTTTTAGATGACCTTTATGGGGTGAAACTCTGTTCTGTTGTTTACGTTTGTTGTCCTTTTAAGCGATTTTTTTGTTGGCTGCAAAAAGATGTTAACTGATGCCTCAAATACACCCTGGAATTGAACCTTTAGATGATGTCATAATTGTCGTACAAGAATCACTCACTGGTATCATTAACGTTTAGTATTCTAATGTTATCAATCAATAACCCCCTTTTCCAACCAACTCAGGCTCTGTAAAGGCTTTTTACTTTTTTTTCCTAACTATCCCAACAGTGCATTAACTGTACTTTACAATTCAGTTTACATGATGTATGCCATATTTCCCAGCTGCATGACATTCCAAACATCTGATTTAGCTTATCTTTTTTGCACTGATACTTTACAATTATTTAACACACAGTGCGCTTTCTCTACTAGCCGGCGCACTGCAACATAATTTAACGTTTGTATAAGGAAGATTGTTTATTTATATTTTGGTGTGGAAAATAATTTCTTGTTCAATCTGTTCTTTTGTCAGTCTGTGAATTTCTGTTGAAGCTGTAATATTTATTACTTGGTTATTTTAGTTTAGTTTTGTTTTTGTAATTCATTCCAGACCATGCCTCTCTGAGCACAGTGTGTTGTGTTTAAGTCGGAACTGCTCATCTGACAGACCTTTAATAAATACAGTTGTATTCATTTAAATATTTTCACTTCTTTCTGCAACTGTCACTAGTTTGAAGCCTTGAAAAGAAATGACTGTTGAACACTAGTACAGCGGTGTTGACCACTGAGTCAATCCATCTGCCACCAATGTTTCTGAAGAATGTCATGTTAAATTTGCTGAAACAAAACTGTCCGAAATGGCGACCAGCTTCAGCTCCTCAACCCGCCAAAATCATTTTTAGACCCAATCTGCTCAAAATCCACAAAAATTCCTGATGGTAGTTTTGGCATACTAGTAGCATCAGCAATGGTATAGTGGCCAAAAAAAAAGCATTACTAGTAAGACACAGACATTCTACTAGTGTGCTGTAGTTCTTGTGTGACGAATTAGTCCATGTATGTTATTTGTCTTCACTAATAGGACAACTTTGATTTACTCATACAACAATTACGTACATGTTACTAGTGAGGCAAAACTTCTCTAATTGACAACTTCATGCAAATAGTACTACTCATGATGTTGTAAAATTCTATTAGTTAACATCTAGTGCTTCGCTATTAGTGCTAGTAGCATGCAGATGTCAATAAATGCAGTTTTTCCTCACTTGTCTTGTACTAACCCAAAAAACAAAATATTCTCGGGTTCAAATAGTCTAATCATTTTACCTGTACATAAAAACATGTACAGGTAAAATGATTTATTTCCCCCAACCGTATTGGCTTTTTTTTTTTTTTTGCAATGTTTTAATAGCATAGGTAATAAAAAGAGGGAAATTATTTTGTATGAGGAAAAGCTGTTTCATTGTGTCATGTAATCTAAACGGCTACAGTTATAAAAAAAAAAATAAATGTTTTTAACATTTTGCTGTTGTTACTGTGGCACCGTCTAGTAGGAACAATAGAGTCACATCAACAGCTTTCAAACATCTAATTTCAGCAGTTTTTGTTTGTTTTGTTTTGTACTTTTAAGTGAAGGAGTTGAATCCCTAGGTTTTATCTGTCAAGACCAGTTTGTTATTTGCATGACCACTAGGGAGCAGTGGAGACATTTTCACGTTAGTTAATAGAAGAAGTCCACGGAGTCTGTCGCTGCGTTGCATATTCGACAAGAAGAGTCTCCATTAAACGACCAGTTCGAACAGTCACAGGCTCACATCAGAACAAATGTTAGGTTTTACGAGAAACAGGACTCGTAAAAGAAGTTTCGTTTGGGATTATTTCAATCACGTCAATCCCGAATCGGTTGTATGTCGCCTATGCAGAAACACACTCTTTAAACGCGAACAAGGTAGCACCACGGGAATGTGGAGACATCTGCGGACACGTCATCCAACCGAGGCGGCCATGGCAGCCAAAAGAGAAAGACGGGGAACCTCCATTTTATCTGACCATGAACAGCAGCCAATGGAAATTGGCAAAGCGCAAGGTACCGGTTCTCAAGTGAAGGGAACGCCATTTATTTTGATCGTACTGATTCCTTAGAATCGGTTCAATAAAATGACTCTTTCAAAAGATTCGTTCGCCGAATCGTTCAGGAGTTCAAGATTCACTCCTGAGGTTCGCATTCACTTGTCGTTACCGACGGACGGTATTACAAAAATATTTTAAAATTAGGAACAGCATTAAACAAATGGGTTTAAAAGAAAAAATACAAATTAAAAGTAAAACATTGTTACCAGTGTTGGATAGTCAAGCTACTTGAAAACGGTCGTTTATTAAACAAATTACAAATTATTCTACAGTAATTAAATATAGCACTACACTGAATTTTCCCCACCAGTGAAATGTTCACAAAAGTCCCAAAACGCTGATAAACATTAAATAAAAATAACCTGTAATGCTTTATTTTGCTGAGCCGATCAATGGAGTTATTGATCAATCGGGCAATTTAAGAAATTACAGCCGATCTTCTGAGTTTGCATAGATGCAAAAATCTTCTAATCCTGGTCCAGCTGATTAGATCGGTGTAAAGTCTACATTGGGAAAATATTCTTGGAGTGATACATATAATTGTGTTTGTGGAATAATAAGAATATTAATCCATCTACTTCTTTTCCTTTCTGCTTTTCCCTTCAGCGGTCGCCACAGCGAATCAGTTTCCTCCATCTAACCCTGTCCTCTACATCCTCTGCTTTCACACCAACTACTTATAGTGGAAATATATAATATATGTCCTGTGTGGCCCACTAGTCCAAACACTGTATTCTCATGACTATTGTGCTTATTAAAAAAATAATTTAGCATCTGCATTTGAATCCAACCGTTTTTTGTTGTTGTTGTTTTTTATGTTAGGCGGCTGACAATTTATCTTGCCATGCCACTTACTGTCAACTGAAAGTAATGTCAAAGTGCCCTCGGGCTTGCATTACGAATGTCACATGACCAAACCCAGATAATAGGTAAGCGTGGTATTAACTGCATCTGTATCTTCTTAATTCTTTCTCTCAAGTGGTGGTGGAACTAGAGGATGAAAATGGTGACCGCACCTCTGTGAAGGAAGATGACATTGATTCTGTGATGAATGGCATCCTTGAAGCTGTACAAGGAGAAAAGCCAGGAGAGGCAGTACTAGAAGCGGTCGGGGATCCATGTCCGTCGAGCGGTAAATATCACCAGCGCAACAGAATCTGGAAACATTTTGAGCCTTTGGGAAGTTTGAATGCTGCTCAGTGTTTGATTTGCAAGAAGAAGATAATGTGCACTGAGGGCAAGCCTAACAACCTGTACCGACACATGGCAAAGACCCACCCGCAAGTGAATCCCCGATCGGGTGAAGCTGTGAATGAAGCGCATGTTAATTCTGAGTTAAACGGTATCCAAGGAGCAGACCAAGGAGAACCTGCGGCAGCAGTACAGGAAGAAGTCATGGTCAAAAATCTGAGTAAATCCCACCGACGCAGTTCAATCTGGAAACTTTTTGAGACTTTGGGCAGTTTGGATGTTGCTCAATGTTTGACTTGCAAAAAGAAGATTAGGTGTCCAGACGGAAAGACCAGCAACCTGCATCGACATGTGTCAAAGAGCCACCCGCATGCGTATCGGCGACTGGGCAAGGCACTGACGCCAGCAAAAATCAAAACGCCATCACATAGTTCCGGCGTTCATCAGGAGTTCACATGTCCAGTAGAGGGAACGGATGAGGAAGAAATTGCAGGTAAGCGTTTATGGTCACCATGGTTAATAAATGTATAGGCTGTCCCAAAAATCACTTGACACTTCCTTTTTTCTTTACCAAGATATTTATCTTCTTTCAGATATGGTCCAGTTTTCAAAGGAAACCACAGCAGATAGGCGCATTTTCAGAAGGGAACGGGAGTTGATCGAAGCATTGAGAAGGACGCAGAAGGAGGAGGCCAAGGCTCTGGAACATCAGAGGAAGCTTGTTGAGCGTCTGCGGGCTGTCAACGCCAGAGAGGCCGGCATGGAGAAGGAGCAAATTGAGTCTCTCAGGAGAGCGCAGCAGGAGGAAGCCAAAGACTTGATGAGACAAAGAGAAGAGCTGGAGGCAGAAAGGGCCAAGCAGAAGATGAGGTGGGAGGAGCTTGAGCAGGAAAAGAAACAGTTGCTGTTGCTCTGCAAAGAACCTGCAACTCTAGCTTTGGATTCCCACCAACAATAATTTATTTTTTGAAACCCATACCATTGTGTACCAATGCAACTTGAGGGCATTAATGTATGTTTTTTTTCTGGCTTATTTCCAGGACAAAACTAAAAATAGGTGAATTTATTTTGACCTTCTCTGAACTTTTGAATGCTGAAACTGTTCAGTGCTACTGTACTTACTGATCTCCAACGAGGTGCTGAGCAGCAAAATTCACATCATAAATCAACTAAATAAAATTGCTGGTTAAAATAGTTTGTATGTAAACAGTCCCCTTTGCTTTTAATCCAACACACTTTGAAAATCATTTGTGATACTTTGATCCCCCCCCCCCCCTTCAAACTGTGTTATACACGCACTACTACACACAAATGTGGGAGTTTTAAAAAAATATATTTTCTGTACTGCTTATTCTGTCGATCACAGGAAATACAGAGACAACATTCTCACTCACATTCACATTATTATTGAGTTGGAAATTGATCTATACTGCCTGGTCACAAGTGAGGCGAATGAGAAAAAGCCTAAAGATTGTCGTTATGAATATCGGGTAATGCATAGGCACTTTGAAGTTTTGTAGCACGACCACTGCACTGTATTGCTTTTAAGTGTAACTATGTTTTTCTTTTTTTATTATGGAATTAAAATGAAGTTCCAGTATGGTTCACTGTGGGGCGTAGGCGTACTATCAAGCGTAATACTGTACAGCCACACTGCGCATGCGTATTATTTTTTTTTAACCCATTTTTTTTCTTACAGGTAAAACTTGGTCCAAACTGTCCCATTTAAGATGTTAAAATGTTATGCTTGTAATTTACACCACGCACAGCCAATGTCTGTGTTTCACCTTATTTCAAGCACGTAAAAGGTGGCCAAATTTAGAAGGCGCGCCTAACAGCCAGCCAGCAGGGAATAATATTGAAGACGTAGTTGAAGATGGCTGACAGTGTTTCCGTCCCAACGAAAAGATGCGATTCTGGAAATCTATCCGCTGTAAGCATGGACGCAATTTCTGCCCTCACAGAACTGGACGATCTGGAGAGAGTTTATCAGCAACTCTGCGTGGAAGAGGTTCGTAGAAAATGACATTTAGTGACATTAAAACAGTGAGAAGTACGCTTGACGTGTACACTCATTGTCGGCTATGTTAGGTAAACTTCCGGATGTGGGCTCGCGTGGTTTCATCCTCACTTTACCACGGAAAATAAGACCAAATGCTATTATGTTGCATGGTGATATTTTGGAGACAATGCAGAGAAGAAAGGCAGCGTCGTGTGGCGTCTCAGGTCTATACTAGCTACTTGCTAATCAGAGGTCTGAACTCTCAAGTATTGTTCAATTCAAGAGCTGTACAGTATAAATATCTACCTTATAACGATGCAACAATGTAGCGTTTGTCCATTTCATTTAAACTCTACGACCCACCTTTGTGCAGTCGCGGATTAGCATGGACTTGACATCAAGCAGCAGTTTGGCAAATGTGAACAATCCTTCAAGAATGAGGACAAACATAGATCAAATAGTATTTGTACGCTGTGTATTCTGAACAACCATATGACATAACTGACTTAAGTCTGCTTGCTTAATGCCAACACACAATGAAAAACAATATAGACGGACTCTCAAGAAACTAGCATCAATGTCCTGGTGTTACAGTCCTAAAGCAACTCATATTTCAACCTAAATGGTGCTGCAATATGTATAAATACAATATAACATATATTATTTCTTCTCTGTGGAAAAACAACTGGTTTTAACAACAAACAAACAATTGAGCAGTTGTGACCGTCTTCTTCAATAAATCAGGATGCATCTTTTACTGACCCTTAGTGGGCAAGGCGTGCACACCAGGAGTAGCACAATAAGTTAATTATGATGCACACGCACTGTTAAAATTCTATTTAATTAATTCACGGTTTTATACATAAAAATACTGTGCTGTTTTCTTTTTTTTTATGGTACTAACATTTTGGGGGTGTTTTATTGGGGCCTGAAACTGATTAATTTCAATGACAAAGTGTTTTGAGTTGCAAGTATTGTTACAGAACAAATTAAACTTGATTGTAACATTTGCCTTTTAACGCTGCTCGCCTGTTTGGTCATTTCTCTTGGGTTTGGTTTAGAAAGCAGTGGAGTTTGAACTGGAACGGCTGATGGGGCAGGAGGGAACCATTCACACAAAGATGCTGGCACTTCAGAGGATGGGGTAAAAATTTCAGCCCCCTAAAGACTACACTGACACTTGGACTTATTTTACATAAGAAAATCTAAGATGACATGGCATATTGGCATGTGTTGCTTCTGCGCTTCTCAGGCCCAACCTACAGTTGATTGGAGGAGATGCCAACCAGCTGTCCGGCATGATCACATTTACCTGCAGCCTAGCAGAAAATGTCAGCCGCAAAGTCAGACAGCTAGACCTGGCTAAGGTACGATACACACATCTGCTACCATAGCCAAAATGATCAATAGCATTCAGTTAACATTTATATTTATTTAGGTAACGAAAAATTTGTGTGCATGGTAGACATCACTAAGAAGCTAATTTAAATATATGGGCATCTCAAAGATAGAACCTCCAGTATTATAATTTTTGTAAATGTTAATGAAATTGATTTATGATTTTATAGACACGGCTGTATAACGTCATCCAGCGTGCTGACGACATCCTGGATCTGAAGTTCTGCACGGACGGCGTTCAGACAGCTCTGCAAAATGAAGATTATGAACAGGCGGCTGCCCACATCCACAGATACCTTTCTCTGGATCAGTCGGTCATTGAGCTGAGCAGGCAGGGAGAAGAAAGTATGCAGAAAAACTCTTAACTCTAACAAAATAGTAGCGTCAAGTCAACTCACGGGGTGGCCATTTTGCCACCTGGTGGTGACTGAAAATGACATTACAATGCCTAAGGGCTCAGGTAACAACGGCTCACCTGTTTCCTGGTTTGGGTTAGGTGATGTTGGCAAGCTGAACCCTTAGGCACTGGGATGTCATTTTCAGTTGACAGCAAGTGGCCATATGAGGCAAAATGGTAGACCCTGAGATGGATAAAAATCTGGGGGGGGGGTTCTGCTTAAATCATATTCCAAAAACGAATACGGTATTGTGTCAGAGCAAATCTTTTGTATCTTGTTTTTCTCTAATATTCCTCCTATTCTTACACAGGCTGCACTGTGGATGCCAGTCTCCTCCTTCTGCAGGAGGCTGAGAAAAAACTAAAGGTCATCGTAGCTGACAAGTTGGATGAAGCTGTGGCAGCGGTGGACCTGGCGCAGGTGGAGAGGTTTTTCAAGATCTTCCCCCTGCTGGGCCTTCACGAGCAGGGCCTCGCCCGCTTTGGACAGTACCTCTGCAGTCAGGTCAGTAGGGAATCGGGGAAATGGAAATGTGTGGTCAGAGGGTGTGAATTGGATGTCTCACACACACTGTCACACACAGCTTGCATCCAAAGCTGAAGAGAACCTGCTCTTAGCCACAGGAGCAGACTTGGGCGAGAAAAGAGCTCCACTCATATTTGCAGATACTCTGACACTTTTGCTTGAAGGTCAGTATACACATTTGATATCATGGTAAGGTACCTTTGTGACTTACATAAATAATTTTTAACTAGACAATGTCCATGTAAACAGCAAAATGTGAGCTTGCTGACAGGGTGGACAATTTTTGGGCATAACACTGTACAATTGTTAAAGTATGACAAAAGTATGTTTTAGGGCAACATATGAATACATATATTTTTTTCAATGAGGGGGTAATATTCCAAGAAAAAAATTCCGAGAAAAAAACTTGAATATTTGCAACATTGTAAAGTGGCAAATTTGCGAGGAAAAAATCGTATTCCGAGGGAGAAAAAACTCACAAATTTACAAGAAAAAAATATTTGCGGCATTACAAAGTGGCAAATTTGTGAGAGAAAAAATCATATACATACTTTTTTAGAGAAGGTGGTAATATTCTGAGAAAAAACTCACTTTACAAGAAAAAAACGCTAATATTTGCGACATGGAGGCAGCAAATTTGCAAGAAAAAACTCAAAAATGTACACAAAAAAAACCTAGAATATTTACGGCATTATAAATTGGCAAATTTGGGGGAGAGAAAAATTGTGTAAATATATAGTTTTTATTGAGAGGGTGGTAATATTTAGAGGGAAAAAACACTAAGATTTGCAACATTATAGAGGTGGCAAATTTTTGAGAGAGAAAAATCACAAATTATTTCGAGAGTGTGGTAATATTCTGAGAAAAAATCACAAAATTAGGAGAACATTTTATAATATTTGCGACATTATAAATTGGCAAGTTTGGAAGAAAAAAATGTTTAAATCTCTTATTTTTTTTGAGAGAGTGGTAACATTTTGAGAAAAAATGTACAAATTTACGAGAAAAAATGCAAATATTTGTGACATTATGGTAAGTAGTAAATTCGTGAGGGGGAAAAAATTCACGAGAATAAACTTAAATATTTGTGACATTCTTAAGTGACTAATTTGCGAGAAAAGACTCACAAACAAATTTCCCACTTTATAATGTCACAAATATTAGCAATTTTTTTTTTTGTAAGTTTTTTTCTCAGAATATTAGCGCCCCCTGCCAATTTGTCCATCTTGAGCCATGACGGACCCACAAGGAATCACAGAAAACCCATGGCTGCACAATGCCATTTTCTAAGTATACCTGGCTGTTTATAAGTGTGACTTGGTAAAAAAATATTCGAGTAGGCTACGTGTATTTCTCAGAGTTTCTGAGTTTTGTTCTTGCAAATCTACAAGTTTACTTCTCTTAAACCTGCGAGTTTTCCCTTCTAAAAATGTCGAATTAAAGCAACACATTAAAAGATTTCCGTCCAGTGCCATATACCATATATTAAACAAACCATGCTCATTTGCAGGCATTGCTCGTGTTGTTGAGACCCATCAGCCTATCGTAGAGACGTATTACGGTCCAGGTCACCTCTACACACTCATCATTCACTTGCAGCAGGAATGTGACCAACAGACGCAGAAGATAGTGGACAGGTTCATGCAGCAAAGAGGATACCTCGGAAAAGTACGCATCTCAATGACATTGAGGCTTATGTCTTTTATTATAACGCCTTCGGAATGCTGGCTGTAGTTTCAGATTGTCCAGAGCAGCATGATGAAGAGCGTGCCTGGGGAGAGAATCGAGCCCAGGTACTGTTTGGGTCTACACTCACCAGCCATAATAATAAGTACACCTAACTAGATCCCATTGTCAAAAACTTGATGCAAGCACTCAAAATTGTTCTAATATTTTGGTTACCATGTTTAGCTCTGTGACAGAAGCAAAAATATTGGAATCGGTGGGATGCCTAGTAATTGTATCTGCCGTCCAACAGGGAGCTGGACCCTGTATTGGCAGAAGTCACTTTAATGAACGCCAGGGCGGAACTTTACTTACGCTTTCTGCGGCGACGTATTATGGCCGACTTTGAAGTTGGCGACCAGAGCGTCACACCAGGTAAGTTATACAAGTACATGAGCATGTGTTTGTATGTTTGTCATGTCAAATTTCGTCATGGATGGATGTGTGTGTGTGTGCGTGTGTCAGAACATCACCAGAATGTGGAGAAGTTGCTTAAACATTGCGTGCTGAGCAGGAACATGCAGGAGCTGATCGGCTACTATGTTCCTATGGAGGAGTACTACATGAGGGAGTCTGTCAACAAGGTTCGCTACTCTGTTTTATTTAAAAGAAAAAAATATTATAGTTCGATAGATAGATAGATTGGGAGCGCTGTTCATGTTGTACATGATTTGGCCACTTAGGGGCAGTGTGGTTCAAATACACTCTTGTTGCCACTTTATAGAGTAGATGAAAAAAGTTGTGTCAATACACGTTTTTGTTTTTTTTGCAGTGTAGGAAGAGAATATGCCTGTGGGTAATGTTAAGATACTTCTCTGTATACATTCCTGCAGCATTTTCTTTTAATTTTTATGAATAGCCGTTCTTTTGAGTGATAAAAGTGTCGTGAGTAGCGCGCTAAATAGCGTTAGCGAGTCAATGGGGCTTTCCATTGTGCATTAGCCTTTAGCTAACTACGTTCTGAAAACAAGCTAAACAAAGTGTGTTTTAAAAGACGCGACTGATTCCTTTATATTATGGTACGGGTAATTATTTTCTAGTCATAGAGATGTACAATTTTATGAAAACAAATTGTATTGCATTTAATTACTTAAACTGTGTACCATTTAGTCTTCTTTTTTTTTTCTTACCAGGCTGTTACAATGGACACGTATGAGAAAAGTCAACTGACATCCAGCATGGTGGATGATTGTTTCTACATCGTAAAGAAGTGCATCAGTCGAGCTCTGTCCAGCTCCAGCATCGACTGTCTTTGCGCAATGATCAACCACGCCAACTCGGTGCTCGAGTCCGACTTCAGGTAAGTAGTTTTGAAACACTTTAAATCAACAGTGGCTTATCATTTTCCTTGCTGGGAGGGTCTCATGGTTTCCCCCCTTTCCCCTTACCTGCCAGGGAGGTGTTGTACAACAAGCTGAGGCAGGGCTTCCCAGCCACCACACTGCAGGACATCCAGCGCGGCGTCAGCAGTGCGGTCAGCCTGATGCAGAGCAGCTTACAGCAGGGCAAGTTCAACACCGAGTTCAACATTGACAGCGCTGAAAATGCCAAGGCTGCTTTTTTGGTGAGATCAATATCGTGGTTCTTAGAAGTTGTTATGAAAATTATATATTAGCCTGTCTTGGAAAAAGTTTGGAATTTTTAAAGCGACTGAACGTAGAATATTCCTTTTCAAATCGCTACTGCCACATGCTGATGAAAAATGAAACCGCACATACCGTTCTTCACATACACACCACGCACGTTACGTCACATCCGCGAGACAGAGCGCCGGAAATTCTAACCCGAATCCAGTCTGAAACCTATTGGCCAGAAGCTTGCAGGATTACCCATTGTGAACAGCTAAGGTGTTAAGTTACTAATTAGAAGTCATAAATGGTCTAATAAAAAGTTTTTTTTGGGGGTCCGTATTGCAGCTTTAAGGTGACCATTTAACATTTTAATTGAATTCAATAGTTGGGGCAAAAAATAAAAACTCAATTTGTAGAATTTTCCCGCCATTTTTTTTTTTTTTACCATGTGCCGCCATTTTGAAATTTTTAAAAATAGTGAAATTTCAATTAAATGTATACTGCTACTATTTGAACATTATTTGTTTCCGGGTATTTCTTTGCATCAAATGAATGTTCGGGGGCTGTCATTCATATTAGAAAAGGTCATTGAATTCTCCCCCCAAGTTTGACTGTGCCACCATTTTGAATTTATAGAAAATAGTGACATTTGAACAGAAGATATCGCCTATTATGTTTTTTGGCTTTTTTCGACACAAATGATGCATAGCCAGTTGTATTTCGCGTTCATATACACTCTCAATTTTTTTTTAAATATTTACCACAAATTTTTCTTGTTCCAACTTTTCTGAGGTTCAGGATACATTCCACTTGTCATAGTGATCCTTATTCATGATTAGAACCCTCAGATGGCTCAAACATAGGGTAACGTCCCCTTTCAAGGTCATAGGAGTACATAATATTGTAATCACAGATGCACACAAATCAACACTGGGCAGTAATGACATGGAAGTAATAATACATGAATAAAATCAATATTAAACAATTTCAGTAAGATTAGAGCTTAATTACTGTGACGTTTGTCAATGTCAGGTGACGCTCAATAACGCGGAGGTGTGCAGTGAGAACATCTCAACTCTGAAAAGGAACCTGGAGGTAACGCTTGTATAATGTGCCTCAATTGTCTCGGTATTCCTCCACTTAATCTGGATTTTGGATCCCGTGTGCAGAACGACTGCTCCAAGATGTTCAGCCAAGGGGCCAGTCCCGGTGACCGAGCCAAGATTGAGAGCTGCTTGTCCGACCTCGACAACACATCCACAAAGTTCAAGGACCTTTTGCAGGTTAGTGGCACAAAAACGCGCATTGGAGCTTCTTCTTTAGCATGGCTGGAATATTATAAAAGCTCTGTACGTGTTCCCATGCTTGATTTCGCATTCTTAGGAAGGCCTGACCGAGCTGAACACGACAGCCATAAAGCCGCAAATCAAACCCTGGATCAGCGGCTTCCTGTCCATCTCGCACAACATAGAGGAGGTCATACAATCTTACCACAGACAGCAAATGCCCTTGAAGCAACCCCCGTAACCGCCGCTGTCGCTTACAGGAGGAGTTCAATGACTACGAGGCAAACGACCCCTGGGTGCAGCAACTCATCGTCAACTTGGAGCAGCTGATGGTGGAGTTCAAGGTGGCAGCACCTTTTGCGAAAAACCAAAGCGTCCTCATGATTTTTTTACCGTATTCTACTTTCTCAACAGGTCAAACTATTCCAACATATTCACAAAATTCAGGACAATGTTGGACATTGCATTTCAAATTTTAAAAAAATACTGTTATTTCCAGTATTACATATTCTATGTACACACATTTTAAATTTAAAAAGTCAACCGCACCAAAAAAAATTCTTGACAATAATAAGTTCGATGCAGCCACACTAGTCTAAATATGGTATTCTGGTTAATATTGCGTTAGTGGAATATGAGTTAAGAATCAAAATCCAGTTGTTTTTATCCATATCAGAAGGCGGCCATTTTGCCACTTGCTGTCGAGTGAAAATGACATCACAGTTGCTCAGGGCTCAGGCAACGACCAATCACGGCTCACCTGTTTTCT